>NC_133776.1:69346724-69487769 GCF_003597395.2 Chelonoidis abingdonii
GCGGCTGCGCGCTGACCCTGGGGGCGCCCTAAGCTGCCGGGCTGCTGCGGCTGTGCGCTGACCCTGGGGGCGCCCTAAGCTGCTGGGCTGCTGCGACTGCGTGCTGACCCCGGGGGCGCCCTAAGCTGCCGGGCTGCAGCGGCTGCGCGCTGACCCCGGGTGCGCCCTAAGCTGCCGGGCTGCAGATAGCTGCTGCCGCCGGCAGCTCAGACTACGCGGCGGCCGCTGCAACCATTTAAAAAATTTTGGCGCCCTAGGCAACCGCCTAGTTCGCCTAAATGGTTGCACCGGCCCTGGTGATAACACCTTCCACTAACAAGAGAAGAAAATTCACATTAAAACTGTGAATTTATTAACGTGAAGTGCAAACTGCACTTCGTACTGAAAAAAAAGTGTCCAGTCGTCTAAGCATATGACTCATCATCATATGGAAGAACAGACTTATAGAAAAAGCAAACACCCTGTTAAGCACACCAAGGATACTTAAATAAATCTGAACTGTAATCCTCAAGCTAATATTATTTCAAATTATGTAATCTAGCACAGGCTAAAAACAAGTTACAATGATGGTAATGGTACTGAAGTACTCATATTGAATTCACAAACAGCAGCTTTTTGAACTTTTACCACTAAAACATTACGCTATATATGTAAATAAACTAATACAATTCTTTGCTACATGCATCCAATGAAGTGGGTATTCACCCATGAAAGCTCATGCTCCAATACATCTGTTAGTCTAAAAGGTGCCACAAGCCTCTTTGCTGCTTTTACAGATCCAGACTAACACTGCTACCCTTCTGATACTTGACTGCTTACATACCTGCACATGCAACTTCCAGAAGGTTCCATGTGCTAAATATTCAGCAAGCATACATATTTTAATGAGTGCACTGAAAAACCAAAAAACAGCAATTTACCCACATGTGCTTGTGGGGGGATAGGCACAAACAAGGTCATTTCACTATGACAGTGGTCCTCTAGGCTCAGGGATAGCCATAGACTAGTTCCCACTCCACACAGTAGTCAGAGCTCTAGAGTTGGTTCAGGGGCAAAGCGCAATCTTTAGGAATTTATAGTAGATGACCCTACCGCTGTTCTGCTGGAATAGTACTTCATCACCCCATCCTACTGTGGCAGTGGATCAAGGCACTAGGTCCCACACACATGGAGGCAGGAAAAATATTTTACTTGTTAGACCAGGGGTGGGCAAACTATGGTCCTTGGGGCTTTGGATCAGCCCATGGGATTGCCCCATGTGGCTCCGCGGGCCCCGCGCCGCTTTCAGCAGTGGCCGGCCCAACGTCCCTGTGGCCCCCAGACCCTTGCCTCCAGGCACTGCCCCCCGCAGCCCCCATTGGCCAGGAATGGGGAACCAGGGCCAATGGGAGCTTCGGGGGAGGCACCTAGAGGCGTAGCAAGGGCAGAGCACGCGGAGCCCTCCGCCTCCCCTCCTCCAGGGACTGCAGTGATTCCTGGAGCGGCATGGGGCCGGAGACAGGGCATGCAGGCAACCTGCCCTGGCCCCTGTGCCGGGAGTCCGAACCTCTCCTGCATCTCGTCCTCCAACTCCCTGCCCTAAGCCTCCTGCCTGCACCACGCACCCCTCCTGCACCGCAACCTCCTACCCCAGCCCTGCATACAATTTCCCCACCCAGATGTGGCCCTTGGCCCCAAAAGTTTGCCCACCCCTGTGTTAGACCCATTAACTAGTAATCAACTTCTGTGTCCTATTCTTAATTCTTACATAGTAGTTCATTTTATCCATTTTTAATAGGCAGACAGTACCTACCAGTGTGCTCCCTATAAGCTCAATAATGGCTCTCAACTCTTGCAGACTAATGTACCCCTTTCAGGAGTCTGATTTGTCTTGTGTATCCAAGGTTCACCTCACTTTAAAACTACTTGCTTACAAAATCAGTCATAAAATACACAAAGAAGTCACAGCACACTAGTACTGCAAAATTGCTTACCTTCTCATTTTTACCACATAATTATAAAAGAAATCAACTGAAAAATATTGTACCTACATTTCAGTGTATAGTATATAGAACAGTATAAACAAGTTATTGTCCATATGAAATTTTAGTTTCTTTTAATTGCCCTAGTACTTTTTAGCCTATTGTAAAACTAGGCAAATATCTAGATGAGTTCATGTATCCCGCACTCCCTTGCCACCAGAAGCCCTGTGTTCCTGCAGGGGTATACATATCCCTGATTGCGAACCACTGCATTCATGTATAAAGCACTTTGAAATCCTCAGAGAACAGAGCTGAACTACTGTAAATCAACACTCTCCTTCTGATCTAAGCAAGACACAGTTAACTTTCCACGGACAGTGTTTTAAATAAAATAATAATCACTAATGTCTGATTTATTTTCACACTCCTATTAAGCTGATTTTACAAAAGGAGAACACATTTTCTGTTCATAAATTGAAATCAAAGCTTATTCAAGAAAATGCAAGAAGTTTATGCACACTACATCAAGGCTAATTAAACTTGCATATAATTGGCATGCTGACAGTATTAAGGTATACATTCCTACTAACTTTGAAGACTAACGTGCAAGTAGTAAGAAAACAAAAACAAAATGAAGCTTTGCCAATAGCAGAATTCAGGACAAAAATACATATGCTTTCTCCTCATGATCTTTGCTGTCCCATACATTTCATATTGTACGGGTGTAGGAATATACACAGTGATAAAATGTACTGCACATAGGCACAAGCAGGTCATATTAACTGAACCAACTGGAAAAGCAATTGGTTAGAAAAAAGAATAGTCATATATAAAGTAATGGTATGAACATCTTCTGATAAATATCAGAAGATTTTATTATATTCAGAAATAATACTATTAAAATGAGTGTATTTGTAAAGTCAATCTGAAATATGGCATCGCACCCTATTTTGCTTAATATAGCTATTCAATTTTTCAAAGCCCAACGCATTTTTCATTAGTAAATGTCATACAATACATTTGTATTCTGAAGGTGCCTGTTTTTTGTTTTTGTTTTTTGTTGTTTTTTTTTTACAAAAATCTTAAGTCCAGATGTAATTGTAGGACAAATGAAAACCCAATGTTTACAAGAGTCCCTGCTTGTTGGAAGCTTTGCTTTGTTTCAGCATCACTAGAGTGCTACTTTTCATGTAGGTCCTTTGTGAAGCAGTGAATGAAATGGATACTGAAGCTCTCTAAATAAAAAGCTCACGCTTCCTTCAGTAGAAGCAGGTGCTATCGAAGGGCTACTGTTTGCACTGTGGCTTCCCAGACAAAAACATTGCACAAAAAGTAACATACAAATAACTCCTGGGAGGCCTCATGAATCTCCTAAACAATAGCCCAGCTGCAGCAGTGCTACATGTATCATTCTTAAGTTTAATTTGGAAGCTATGCTACTCTGTATAACTATTGAAAGTGTATTTATAAAGGACAACTAGTAGGACTCAACATTTAGGGTTAAATCACACTACTCTGTGAAGGTGTTAGTGTGTGTCCTTGATTACTGACATTGTTTTTGCTATTAGTACTTACGGTTTTAACACAATAAAAGATTGAAGAGGGCACCACTTCTATAAACAGCTTCTCTATTAGCCCTGATATTCTAGCCCAGTCCATCATTCAAGGAAAAAAGCATTTGCAGATAACTTACTATGAAAAAGGGGGAAAACAGATTTTCTGCTTATAAAATTATAAAGTCATATAAATAATTACAACAAAGACACCCACTTGGAACACTAAACCACTACAAATGTATCCTTTAACCAATTGTCAAGGTTATCATTTGCAGACAGATAAATGCTTTAGAATACTTTAAAGTGAAAGCATGACATTTTGTTTTGAATTCAACTTCAAAACACATGTACATAATAGGTTATGGGTCTGATTAGCCAAACTGCTATTCTTAACAATTCCACTCCTTTGAGTGTCACTCTTTTTTAAGCAAATAAATGATTTGCCCTGCCACTGTGGCAATTGAAGTGGTTTGAATTTTCTGGGACCTAAGATCCTAAAACGGTAGCAATGATAAGTAATAACAGAAGCAGAAGACACAGAGGTTAAGCACACAATGCCCAACTTTCACCATAATTGAGGCTGGCATCCCACAGCTGGACAGTTCTTTGCCTCATCAAGCAAGTGATAAGAAGGACAAAGACATGTTTTGGTGGAGTTGTACAACCTGATCTTCCCCCATCTTGCTTCCCTGACTCATCTTGTTATGGAAGAAGAGCCATCTCCATCTGAATACCCTGAAGATGCGAGTAAACTGATCTACTTCACTCCCTTCTCTCACCTTTGATAATCATAGAGATGCTAAGACTAACCAGGCCATTGTGCAGCCTATCTAGAAGGAGCTCATATGAAAAGGAAGGAGTTTATTTTGCAAAGCAATATCACCTTTTGGTTGGCATTCCTAGGTATCTCGGGGATCAGAAGAAAATACAGGGAACAATACTCAATCTGAACCAACTGGAAGAGCAAGAGAGCCATCTGCAGTTTGAAATTCAGAAGCAAATAAATTAAGGGTTGGTTTGTTCTATTTATTTCATCTTCAGGGATTATCTGTTCCCAAGACGTCTGGAACACAGCAAGCACAGCACACCTGTGATTAATATTCATTTAGCCCTTAAGAGTCAGTGCTGCTCACAGGTGTATACTCCTACAACTCTCCTTTAAGTTATTACATATTAGAGGGCATAATTGGGTCAATGTTTCCATTGCTATGGTACTTCAGAGTTTAAGTAAGCGTCATATATGCATTTGAACTGTCAACCAGCTGTCAATAAGATGCTTTCTGTGGTGAATGTCTGGACCTAAGCCACCAACGTCTGAAGAATCCATATCCATTGTAAAAGGAGGTTCTAACCCTTTCAGTTGCAAAGCTAACTTTCCAAATGTAAGTGAATGTAAGTTGACCCAGCTTCCCTTCCTTTGCAGCAACAGCAAAGTGAAATAATCAGTGTTCTTGTCACTTCCACCAATGCTATTCAGAACCTTAAAGGATGCTGGTAAGAAGAATGCTGGTCAACAATCACGTCTGTTTCATACTACTACATCTACTTTGGAAAGTTAAGAGCAGCAGTAGAGACAGGTTCTGTTATTTACAAGAACGATTATAAAAAAGATGCTGGAATTTCTATCCTGAAAAGTGCTGAGCTCCCTAAGCTCAACCCAGCAAAAGAATTTAAGCACGTGTCCCCCATTGACTTCACTGGGTCTGCACATATGCTTAGTGTTAAGAATGTGTTTAGTGCTGGCGACGGAGTTCCAGATCCAGGGCAAGCCCGTCGTTCCCCTGGCCGAAGGGCAGGCGTACCAACACCTCGGCACTCCGACGGGCGTCCGCGTCCGGCAGACCCCCGAGGACACCATCCGGGAGATCCTGCAGGACGCTGCCAAGATCGACGCATCCCTGCTGGCCCCATGGCAGAAGATCAACGCCCTCAACACCTTCTTGATCCCCCGCATCGCCTTCGTCCTGAGAGGTTCCGCCGTGGCAAAGGTGCCCCTCAACAAGGCAGACAACACCATCCGGCAGCTGGTCAAAAAGTGGCTGTCCCTGCCTCAGAGAGCCAGCAACGAGCTCATCTATATCGCCCACAGACACGGCGGCGCCAACGTCCCCCGCATGGGAGACCTCTGTGACATCGCGGTCATCACGCACGCCTTCCGCCTCCTGACGTGCCCGGACACCACGGTTAAGAGCGTCGCGGCGACCGCCCTGCACGCTACCACCGAGCACCGAATCGGCAGGCCTCCCTCCGGCCAGGATGTAGCCACCTTCCTGAGCGGTTCCCTGGACGGCGAATTCGGCCGAGACAGGTGGGACACCGCCTCGCTGTGGTCCCGCGCCCGCGACGCCACGCGCCGACTAGGGAAGCGACTGGGCTGCCGCTGGGTCTGGAGCGAGGAGCGACAGGAGCTGGGAGTTCTGGTGCCGCAGATCGGGACGGAGGGCAGCATCACCGTCAGCCCCGGAGCCAGAGGCGTGCTGGAGAGGTCCCTGAAGGCCGCCGTCCACGCGCTCTACGTGGACACCCTGAGGAAAAAACCCGACCAGGGCAAGGCCTTCGAGGTGACCAGCAAGTGGGACTCCAGCAACCACTTCCTCCCCGCGGGCAGCTTCACCCGCTTCGCCGACTGGCGCTTCATACACCGCGCCCGGCTGAACTGCGTCCCGCTCAACGGAGCCGTCCGCCACGGGAACCGGGACAAGCGCTGCAGGAAGTGCGGGTACACCCTGGAGACCCTGCCCCACGTCCTGTGCAGCTGCAAACCCCACGCCAGAGCCTGGCAGCTGCGCCACAACGCCGTCCAGGACCGCCTAGCGAAGGCCATCGCCCCACACCTCGGTGAGATCGCGGTCAACCGCACCATCCCCGGCACCGACAGCCCGCTGCGCCCAGACATCGTCGTCACGGACGAGGAGCGGAAAAAGATCATCCTCGTCGACGTGACCATCCCGTTCGAGAACAGGACCCCGGCGTTCCGCGAAGCCCGAGCCCGCAAACTCGAGAAATACGCCCCCTTGACTGACACCCTGCGGGCGAAGGGCTACGAGGTCTACACCGACGCTCTGATCGTCGGGGCGCTGGGCGCCTGGGACCCCTGGAACGAACGTGTGCTCAGGGCCTGTGGGGTGGGCCGTCGCTATGCGCGACTCATGAGACGCCTGATGGTCTCGGACACTATCCGGTGGTCTAGAGACATTTACATCGAACACATCACCGGCCACCGCCAATACCAGGAGTGAGCCGATGTGGCTCCACGCACCCACGGGGGGGAGGGGGAAACCCTTACAACCCCCCTACCAAACCATATCCCCTGAGTCCTGAACTTACCAATCTGGATCCCACCACGTGAGGGTCACCCTGTCCCCATTACCCGGCCCGCTTACTCATACCCATGACTGTGTGTAGCCCACTCTATGAGCGATGTACCCTCACTGCCCCCCTACTATATCTTGACCCCAACCACCGTACACCCCGCATTGGGGACATTACAGGCTGTGTGTACTATATGCTGAACCGTAACCAGTTGCCAGCGTCCCCCCATGCTCTGTATGTTCCCCCCGATGACCAACGACTGACACATCAAACTCTTTCTATCACCTTTCTTTAATATTTTCTAATAAACATTTAATTCTGCTGCAGGAGGGCAAGTTCACTGAGCATCATGTAGGATTGAGCACTAAGAGGTAGAGTAATGGATAAAATAAGGGTCCAACATACAAACGAAGCACTCAACTATTTCCTGGCCTCTGTCATATGAATTTGGCAGGGCTCTGAAGAAAAATATCCATTTTCACATGACAGAAATTAGTATTCTCTGAATCCATTACCACCCATTACAGCTGAAACCTCTTTATTCCCAACTACCCCTTCTGCAAAAGCCCTGGCAAAGGGGTAAGGAAAAGAAAAAGTCACCGTCCTTTGCAGAAACTATGAGTCTCTGAGGGAGAGGAAGAATAATAGAAAACATCTTTTCTTCCCTGTCACAGCAACCAGAAGGTTTTGGTGTGGAAACAATAGATATAATGATTCTTTGTAGAAGCAGGTAACAGTGGATCTCAGTGTTAAATTTAATCACATATGAATCCAAAAGCCAATACAAAAGATGGTGCTCTGAAGCTCTGTTCATGGAAAGGCATGCTGGGAGAAAACTCCCTCTATAAAGGTACATAAGGACAAAAACAAATAGCTGTTGAGATGAGTTTGTAGTTTTCTTTTGCTATTTGCTGAGCTAGTAGATCTAATTAGCAGAGACCTTGGGCTCTAAATACACAGTCCTCTACTAAATACATCTACTAGCTCAGCCAGTAGCAAAAGGAAACTACAAACTAATCTCATTATACAGCTTTGCCATTCTGGCTACTAGACGGCAGGTGCATGTCATTAGTGTGCTTTACAACTAGAGCTATCTGAAGTTAATTGGTACAATAAGACCACAGAATGTTTATTTACAGGACAACGGATTGTTACAAGATTTGCAATGACTATATTGATAAGGCCTTCAAGGGACAATACGAATGCCATTTTAAAGGTTCCCTCCCCTCAAAGGCAAATAAATGCATAATAAAGAAATATTCTGTCTCTTGGCTCTGCATACCTTCCATTTGTTTTTTTTTGGGCTATGCTAAAACAGATTTGTCAATGTTTGTTATTTTTATATGAATCCATTCCAGTTAGGTGATTCCCAAGCCTTACCTAGGCGGTGGGGTCGGAGTGAGATGTGGTAGAATGAAAAACTGCTGAGCCAAAGGCTGCATCATCTCTAGACTGTTGAACCAGAGCATAATGCGAAGCAAAGGTGTGGACCGATGACCAAGTAGCTGCGTGACATTTCCTGGATTGGTACATGAGCCAGGAAGGCAGCAGATGAAGTCTGAGCCCTGGTAGAATGTGCAGTGAGATGGCCCGAGACAACATGAGCCAAGTCATAGCAAGTGCGGATGCACGCCATCACCCAAGAGGAGATCCTCTGGGAGGAGACAGGTAGGCCCTTCATTCGGTCTGCCACTGCAACGAAGAGTTGGAGCGATTTACAAAAGGGCTTCGTCCGTTCGATATAAAATGCGAGCGCCCTACAGACATCTAGGGAGTGCAAATTGTTGTTCCCGTCGTGATGAGTGCGGCTTCCGGGAAGAAGATCGGAAGCAAGATGTCCGATTGGTAATGGAAGGCCGATACCACTTTAGGGAGGACGCTGATTGTGGTGTAACTGCACCTGTCCTTGTGAAAGACTTGGGTTCCATCGTGAGGCCCAAAGCCGGAGACTCGTCTGGCCGATGTAATGCTACGAGGAAACTGGGAGGTTGTACCAGAATTCTAAACTGATGCGTAAGGAATCAACAATCCGAGGTAAAGGGTCCACGCAAGAGAAAGAAAGGGGAAAGGCAGTTGTAAAACTGATAAAGGATCCTGGGAGACCCACTGGACACGCCCTCGGGTGCACCTTAAAAGGTTCGGTTTGGATCCCGGCGTTGGCTTGGAGGGACCGTTATTCTGACCCCATTGAGGTCCCAGACTGTCGTCGCGGTTGCCATCGACCCTCGCCTCCTGCCAAGTCCTGATCCTTGGTCTAGGCAGGATATCATAAGCATTCTTTCCCAAATCTGGACCTTAGCGTCCAAAAATCTGGGTGCTTAGCATGAACCCTTCTAGCCTTAACTTACCACCTAGCTTGACTGCTGCCACCATCCAAAATTCCAGGGTTTTTGGCCCCCTCCTGGTCCTCCCCACCTTCTTGGGGACCCAAGACTCAGAAGCCTGAGCCTACAACAAAGGAAATGATTCACTCGCCTTCCCCCCTCTCTCTCCCACCCAGAACTCCTCCTGGGCAACCCGGGAGTACTGATGCAATCTTACATCACCATCACCAAGAAAGCATAAATCCTCTAATTCCACAATAGAGACAAACCCAAATACAAAGGAAACAGAAGAGATTCTATCTCTCCTCCCCCTAGCTTACACAGGAGACGTAACACAGAGCGTAGTGTTTTTTCCCCCCCCCTGTCTTTCCTTTCTCCTTAACCAAAAGAAAACCAAAACAGGTTTTAAAAAGAAAGTTATAAAAAGAAAGAAAAAAAGACAAACATATTCTCTGTAACAAGAGACAATACAGGGGCTATGCTTATAAGAAAAATATGAAATAAACAGTCTGATTCAAAAGATATCCAAGTTTAAACATTCAGCAAGTTACACATGTAAATTCACCCAAAACAACATAAATAAGCCTATATTAGTTTTTTTAACCTGTACTTACAAGTTGGACACAGAAGGTTAAAAGAAGAAAGAAGCTTCTCATAGCTGAAGAAACAAACAAGACCAGAGTCCAAAAATTCCCTCCCTGACTTTGAAAAATCCAGTTTCCTGATTGGTCCTCTGGTCAGGTGCTTGGTTCCCTTTGTTAACCCTTCAGAGGTAAAAGAAACATTAACCCTTAGCTATCTATTTATGACACAGGGGGGTAAGGGCGTTGAGGTTGGGTGCGGAAGGATCTTCATTGAATCTGTGGTGTATGCATCCCGAGCAAACACATAATCACCCAATTATCTTTCAGACTTTGTAGCCTAGGGTTCGTCTTCTCGGAGAATAGACCCTGGCCATCGAATGGCAAGTCTTGGATAGTGTGCTGAAGTTCAGGTGACAGGCCTGACACCTGAAGCCATGATATACGCCTCATGGCGATTCCAGAGGCCACAGTTCTGGCTGCCAAATCGGCAGTGTCCAGCGAGACCTGGAAAGAAATTCTCGCCACCTTCTTTCCTTCCTCCAATAGTGCCTTAAATTCTTTGCGGGAGTCTTGCGGGACCAGCTCAGTGAATTTCCCTACCTGCTAAGTAGAGCTTTCTGGTTCGCCACCTTGAGTTGGAGGCCCCCTATGGAGTAGATTTTACGGTCCAACAAATCCATGCACCTCGCCTCCTTAGATTTTGGGGCAGGGGCTTGCTGGCCATGGCGCTCTCGTTCATTTACGGACTGTACAACCAGTGAGCAGGGAGGAGGGTGCACGTATAAGTACTTGTACCCCTTAGAGGGCACCATGTACTTCCGTTCCACTCCTCTGGCCCTGGGCGGAATAGATGCTGGGGATTGCCAGATGGTATCTGCCTTAGCTTGAATCGATCGAATGAACGGTAAAGGCCACTCGAGTTGGTGCATCCGCCGACAATATATCTACCATCTACCATGGGGTCCTCAACCTCCGGAACTTCCTCCACCTGCAGGTTTATATTCAGGGCGACGCGCCTCAGAAGGTCCTGGTGTGCCCTGAGGTCAATTGGAGGTGGGCCCGTTCAGGATGTCCCCGCTACCGCTTCATCCGGGGAAGAGGAAGACGAAAGGCCTGGGACGAGTGCATCCTGTATGGTCTCCTGATCATGGGAGATGTCAGGCACCAGTAGGACCTGAGAATCCGGTGCATGGATGGAAGCTTCCTCCGTACCCGCCGGAGGGGGGCGGCTGACAGTGGCCTCTGGCACCTGGTGTTCCGATGGAACAGAGCGTGATGTCACTGCGGGTCCACCTTGGGCTTGGTGATATGCCCAAGGTGTCCAGAGAAGGACCACTGATGAGGTCCCTGGTCTGGGCCATGGGTCTCTTGGAAGGCTCGGCTGTGTGTATCCGAATCATGGTCGTGTGAATAGGAGGCACTGTCCGCGTGTGATGATACGGATGTATGGTGAGACGGCCACGGAGGAGCTGAAACCACTTCGGAAGGGTCTCTGCGTGTGGTTGATCCGTCTCCACGCGGCACCGGAGAACGGTACCGGGCGCCGTACTGGTACCAGGAATGAGACCGGGACCTGTGACTGGAGTGGTGCCGGGAGGTTGACCAGGACCTCGAAGCTCTATGTAGAGAGCGGCTGCGAGAGGTATGGTGCCGTGAACGGTGCCGGGAGCTGGATCAGTGCCGAGAGTATCAGGTCGGCGAGCGCAATCTCAAACGGTGCCGCGAGTACGACCGGTACCGAGATGGAGAGCGGTACTGGGACTGCAAGCGCCATCAGGACAGGGATCAGTGATGGGACCGAGAACGCCGGCGGGACCTTGATCGTGATGGGTGCCTTTCAGTGGTGCCGAGCGAGGATGGTCTCAGCAGGGCAGGCTTGCCTACTGATTGGATAACCCGCACCGGCGGTGCCGGGGGTTGAGGCAGCGCAGGATCTGTCAGGGCAATCAGCTCCCTTGCCGTAGAGAATGTCTCTTGGGTGGAGGGAACAATAAGCTTAACCATGGCACTTGCCGGGGAGCTATCAGGCACTGGACTCGACAGCTCTTGCGAGGCCGGAATCAATGGCGCTGAAGGTGTCGGTGCCATGGCAGTTGGTGCCAGGCGGTCCGACTTAGGCGGGTGCTCTGACTGTGACATAGGCACCGGAGCTGCAGGAGTCTTGTGCCTCTTGACCTGCGGGGAGAGAGAGAGCGGTGCCGGGCAGGCTTCTAGGCCAGCGACGGTTGGTGCTGAGGGGCCTTCATGGCGCCGGTGCGCTCCGGTGCTGAAGATTCACTTCTCCCCAGTGTGGACTGTCCAGCGCTCGGTGCCGAGGGCAGAGGAGTAAGAGCTGCCTCCATCAGGAGCTGTTTGAGACCAAAGTCCCGCTCCTTTTTCGTCTGTGGCTTGAAGGCCTTGCAGATGCGGTACTCGTCTGCGAGGTGGGATTCCCCCAGGCACTTAAGGCAGGAGTCGTGAGGATCTCCTGTCGGCATCGGCTTGCGATAAGCTGAGCACGGTTTGAAACCCGGTGAACCGGGCATGGGCCCCGGCACTGAGTGAGGGGAAATGGCTAATCCCCAACTCCTCTTAACTATATACAATAACTATATTAAAGAACCAATAAAACTAAGTAGAAATATAGAAAATTGAACTATATACACAATAACGATGAAAGAACTATGAGAAGCTAGGGAGGTGGAGATCAGCTAAGCCGTGCTTCACTGTTCCAACGACTGACACGGGTGGTAAGAAAGGACTGAGGGGCAGTTGAGTCGGCAGGTGTATATATCCAGCGCCATGGCGGCACCACTGCAGGGGGCACCCAGCCGACCCACCGAGTGTTGCTAGGGTAAAATTCTTCCAACGAACGTGCACGCGGCGCGCACACATCTAACTGGAATGGATATGAGCAATCACTCGAAGAAGAAATGATGTGTTATAAAATTAACATCCACTTGGATCAGACTGTAGTCATGCATGTTTATTAAAGGTAGGTGGGAACAAAAGAAATAAAAATACTACTGGAAAGTAGCCAGCATTGTATTTAGCTGAAATTTTCAAGATTAGACTCCTGAAGTTAGGCCCCAAAGTCAATGTCCCCATTTTCAGAGGTATCGAACATCCACTACCGAGTCAACATGGATGTTCAACATCTCTGAAAATCAGGCTATTTATTAGGAATCTAAAATTGATCTGACAAGAATAAATTTTGGCACCGATCTCTAAAACCTTATTTCATATTTGTCTTTTAAGAATGATTTAAGGGGTGATTCTAGGATTTTTAGATTAGCAAATCTTATTTCACACTCAGAAGATTCAACCTATCAAGATGGTTGCTTAACACCACGGCAAATGAAATTCATTGTAGGAGTGGAAGGTTATGCACACTGAAATGCATAATTTGAACAATTCATACACAAAAAATAAGTTCTAAATTAATGGCATAGACTTGAAAATGTATACTTAGCTATTTCTGTAAAACAACCTGTTCGGTAGGGAGTAGTGACAAAAAGCACTGATGTTGCAATGCAAAATTAAGTCCTTGTACCTTAACACTTTAAATGCTATTTTCAATTCTGGTCATCCCAATACAAATACGACTGACTAAAACAGACAATGTCTACAGAAGAGTAAGAAAAATTGTTTGAGGAGTGGAAAGCTGCCATATGAGGACAGATTAAAAATACTGGATCTAATTAGCTTAGAGAAAAGAAAAATATGAAAGATCATAACAGAAGCCCATAAAATAATTAATGTTATAGAAGTCAGCTGGATACTTGTACTCACTGACTCTCATAATACAAGTACATGGGCTAAAGGGAAAACTAATGTAATTAAAAAATACATATACAATGATAAAAGGATATTTTAATACAAAATATAATTAACCTTTAAAACTCGTCACATGTTATTATTGCAGCAAAAAGTTTAGTATTTATAAGATGAACATATATGAATGAAAATATCCATTTACATTAGATAGAATAAGTGTATGTGAATCAAAATTCTTGTTTCATGGCATAAGGCGCACTCTGATTGCTTGGGATTAGGAAGAAATTTCCTCTCTGATTGTGGTGATGCATAATATTTGTGAATTTTGGGGGTTTTACATCTGCCTCTGAAATACCTGTAATGGCCTCTGTTGGGGAAGGATGCTGGAGCAATTATGATGTAAAGATAAATGAATTAGCTATATACTCACATATGAAGGGAAAAGTGTGAAAATTTATTTGATAATGCACTCATAGCTAACTAGGTATATATAAATAATTACAAATGGATTATAGACAGATTGTGAAAATATTCAGTTCAATAAAATTGGTCCATAAGATCATAGTGAAAAAAAATGAGGATGGTTAGAAAATATATCAAGGAAATAATTCTGTTACTCAACAATTTGTAGCAATTAATGAAAAACTATAACCTGAAAACTAAAACTACAACAATGCTTATGACTCACAGGAGTCATTTCAATCCTGATATAATGAATCATTCCAAATATACTAACTAAAAAGTCAGAAACAGAAAATGTTATGTGTATGTCTATTTATTATATATATCTACAGACACGCGCACACACAATCAACCCGCTGACATAATGGCCATATAATACCTACCAGAAAAAATGTTCAAAAAGGAAGGTGAAAGAGGTAAAGCCCTGAAGGAGGATTATAAAAATCTCAATTAAGAAATCCAAACTCCTGAGCCTGTCTACATCCCACTGCTTTACTCAGGGCCATTCAGACCTTTTGTCAAGGTATTTTTCCCCACTTTGGACTTTAGCGTCCAAAAGTGGGGACCTGCATGGACACTTCTAAGCTTAATTCCTAGGTTAGATATGATAGCGCTGCCACCAGCCAAAATACAGAGTTTGCCACACTTTCTGTTCCCCCAAAACCTTCCCTGGGGAACCCAAGACCCATACCCCTTGGGTCTTAAAACCAGGAGAAATAAACCATCCCCCCTCCTTTCCCCCTCCCAGACTTTCCGCTCCTGGGTTACCCTGAGAGGCTACACTGATCCAAACTCCCTGGATCTTAAATCAGAGCAGAATTAACCTTCCCCCACTCCTTTCCCCCCACTAATCCCTGGTGAGTTAAGACCCAATCCCCTTGGGTCTTAAACTAGGGGGAAAAAATCAATCAGGTTCTTAAAAAGAAAGCTTTTAATTAAAGAAAGAAAAAAGTAAAAATTATCTCTGTAAAATCAGGATGCAAAAATGTTTACAGGGTATTCAGCTTATATAGACTAGAGGGACTTCCCCCGCCCCCAGCCTGAGATTCAAGTTACAGCAAACAGAGGTAAAAATCCTTCCAGCAAAATACACATTCACAAGTTAAGAAAACAAACATAAGACTAATCTGCCTTTTTTAGCTAGTACTTACTATTTTGAACATGAGAGACTGTTTCAGAAAGATTGGAGAAACCTGGGGTGCACATCTGGTCCCTCTTAGCCCCAAGAGCGAACAAGCAAACAAAACAAACAGCCAAAAAAGACTCCTCCACCAAGATTTGAAAAGTATCTTGTCCCCCTCCATTGTCCTTCTGTCAGGGTCAGGCCAGGTTCACTGAGCTTCTTAACCCTTTACAGGTAAAAGAGACATAAACCCTTAACCATCTGTTTATGACATCTTTATTCAGTGACTTCTTTCCAGTCACCAGCAGATGCACCAAATGAAGCATTGTGAAGCAATTCAACACCATTTTTCTGAAGCTGACAGCATGAGTTTTCCTACCGTTGGTCAAAGAGATGATGGCCTTCACACCCAGAGTGGGCTTACATTTTGTTCACCCAGTCAATGACTAAAATCATGGGGGGTGGAGGAGTTACTATTTATTTTTATTGTATCCTACATGAGTTAAGTCTGACAGGTCCCACTATCATATCATATGCACAGCATCACATGGAATGTGAATTTCACAAAACTTGCCAATGACCTATTTTACATGAACATTCACAACAAAGCTGATGCTTTCAATTTTTATAGGGCTTAACATTAAAGTTCCTAGCAAATTCTGCAATGATTTATACCTAGTGAGTCACTGTTGAGTTTCAACACAGTGCATGGTCCTATATTTGTTAACCGTTTCTAGAAGTTATCATAACCCTTGCACATTAAGAAATCTCTTGCTTAGCCCTTTGTTGCCAAGGACAGTGTGTTAAGCATGCATGTCTGTCAGTTTCCTACCGACCTTGTCAAAGGAGGTAAATGGACAAGTAATAAAGGACAGAAAAAGAAAATGCTTCCCGCCCCACACACTGTATTTCTGTTGTTTAGTTACCTGAAATTAGCACCTGTTCTGAGTGTTAAGGTGGCATTCTGTAATATAACGCTCAGTGCCACTTCACTTAAGGCTGTGAATTATTCTAGATGCAGACAGAACCTGGCAGCAACATATATCATCGTTCAAGATGTGATGAGTGAATTATACATTTTGTTCCTGCATCAACATAAATAATCATTTATGTTACATTTCAGGTGGATTCTGCCTCCAGAAAAGTGTCATCTTCCTTTTTGCTGAAGGATTTGTAATAATGGAAGATACTGGTAAATTAAATTAAAGCCCGGAACCTACACGACCACAGAACCCTAATGATTTCAGTGAGGGGGCTGCCAAAATCTTTTGATGAAATTACAAGTTTGATTGATAAAGGTAACTGTGTAGTTGTAATATATTTTTGTAAGGCATTTAACTTAAGACTACTCAATATTCCTATTAAAAAAGAAATATACAAATGTTAGCAAAACATACACTAAATAGATTAAGAATGGGGCTAACAAACGTCAAAAATGGTTGTCAGTGAAGAATCATCATGGAATTGGGGTGTTTCTAGTGGGATTCCAACACTTTCATCAATGATCTGGAAATATATCTAATATCACTGCTGATAATCTTTGCAGATGACAGAAAGTTTGGCAGGGTAGTAAATAATAATGAAGGCAAAACAGTCATACAGAGCTATCTGAATCATTTGGTATGTTGGGCCGATTACAACAAAATATGTTTCAATACAGTCAAATGCACTATCTCTAGGCACAAGGAATACAGGCCATACCTGCCTAAGAACATAAGAATGGCCGTACTAGGCTAGACCAAAGGTCCATGTAGCCCAGAATCTTGTCTTCCAACAGTGACCAATGACAGCTGCTTCAGAGCGAATGAACAGAACAGATAATCATGAAGATTGCCTCAATGGGGGGGAGGGAGGAGTATCCTGGAAAGCAGTGGCTCTGGAAAGAACTTACTTCACTATTTGGCATGGCTAGGACGGATACTGGAATACTGTATACAGTTATGGCATCCACATTTTAAGAAGTATGTTGAAAAATTAGGAGAAGATGTGCAGTCTCAAATTATTCAAGGGCTGGAAAAATGCCTTACGATGAAAGACAAAGAACTCAACATGTTTGGTTTAATCAAAAAGAAGATTGAGAGGTGATCTGATTATAGTGTATAAGTACCTTCATGGGCAGAAAATATAGAGTACTAAAGGGCTCATTAACAACAACAATAAATACTGGATACTGGACCCAAACAAATTAAATTAGAAATCAGGCACAATTTAAAAAACAAAAAAAACAAACAAAAACATTTGGCTGATTAACACAAGTAACAAACTACCAAGGACATGTGGACTGTCCACCTCATAATCAGGACTGGATACCTTTCTCAAAGATGTGTTTTAGCAAAACAAGTCATGGGGTTCAATAAAGAGATAACTGGCTGAAATTTAATGGTCTGTGATCTACAGGAGGTCAGAGTAGATGATCTAATAGTGTCTTCTTGCCTGAATCTCTATGAACCTATGAAAACCTATAGCAAGATCAGTCCTATATTCATTAAGTGCTGGTCCACAGAATCTTTGTCCAGATGAAATTCACACTGAGCTTTTTAGAATCTGTTCCACTTCCATTTAAATTCTAGGTTCAAATTACGTTGTTCAGTCATTTCAGGCTGCATCTCTGCCACTAGTAATATGGCTTCCTTCCCCAAAGGTCTGCTTACATTAAAGGACAATTTCACAATTGCTCTTACTCTGGCTCTGGGAAAAAACGAGTGAGACAACAGAGATGGCCTCCTACTACATAGCACCTGCCATCAGATAAGAAATAGTAATAACAATCAGACTAACGGATCAAATCCTAAACACAATGTGTACCTCTTCCCTAGGTCAAGTGTACTAATGTCTGACAGATACCTGAAAGACATACCAAAGGATGCATTTTGGTAACACATTGTCAAGCCAATAAAGTCAAACTGAAAAGATATGTCACCAACACTCTATGCTACTTTCCAGGAAACCCAATCCTTTATACTAATTTTTAGTGGAGACTATAATGTAGGAATCCCATTTCCTCCTTTCTCTTCACAAAAAGTATTGATTAAAAATGTATATAATATTCATAAAATTTTATGTACAGTATTTATATGACCCTATAACTACAGTAGCTGAGCACCAAAATGCAAGTGGATATGTTCTTCAGAAGACTCAAAACGTTAGAAACCTAATTATATTCCTATCCTAATCCACAACTTCCTTACAAGAGGGAGAAAAAACACACCCTGAAGATCACAGGCTATTAATGCATTTCAAACATGGACTTTTGAATCAGAAGAAAAAAAAATACTTAAAGTAAACAAAAAATAGCCTGTGCCTAAGTATCTGCTTTGCATTAGCAATCAGTAATTTGAAACTGAAATTTTACTAACCTATTATCTATGCTTGTTTAACTCCATGGTCTTAAAGGATCTCATCAATATTCTCCCTACCATAATTGGTTGACACTCAACAAAGTTCTGCTAAGACAAAAGAGCAATTTATAAAATTATACACTGACATGTCAGTTATAGACTAACTAGCTCTAGTACTTTCTATTATAACAAGTCAGTGATAAGCAACATTTCATTTTTTTCTTCGGAATAAAGTTTACACACTCAAATACAAATGTAAAATAATAATAGTCCTGAAGTAGTCTTTTTCATCCATAAAAATCAAAGTGATTCTCAAAGATGATTTTTCAAATGATTAAGTCTGCTACTGTGGAATAAATTCAAGACAAATGTCTATCATGAATTTATTCTCTATGTATTACTGAGGTTGGTTCTTTGGTATTTCTGGTTGTAGCCACATAGGAAAAATTAGGGTTAGATATTCTAGTTGCAAATTCTCTTCCAAAACTTGACTGTATGTAGAACAATGTAATAACTTGCAATTTATATGGCATATTAAGAGCATCTCATAGCAAGCTATAACTGTTTTATTTTAAGATGACAGACACACAACTTCATAGTGTAGGTCTTGTACACGTACAGTACTCAAATTTCAAAATGAGATATTCCTTTAAAGGCTCTCATAGTTTAGTGGATTTATATACATCCTACCTAATCAAAAAACAAAAAGAACAAGGAGGAGAAAGATTTGAATCAGCCTAAACTCTTAATTAAAAACAAAAAGCTACTGAAGGAAGATTGACTTATTTCACAACTATTAGAAAAGCATGAAAGACCCGTATGATTTTTGAGTGGAAAAGTCAAATTTACAGCTCAAATTTATTGACATTTATTACCAAACCAATTCTAGTCAACGTAGTTTTATTGGACAGAAAAAAATCTATTTTCCTCAATCTCATATTAGTTAGACGATGTGAGTGCTTAACTGCATTTGTTTGATGCTAAGAACATATACATTTAAATAGTATAGATTATAGCTATTGGTCAAGAAGTTTTATTCTGAAACCCACAGAGAGCTACAAATCCCGAATCTCTCTAATATTTCATTTGCTTTATGCTGTCAAATATGTTTTAAATAAACCTTAAAATTCTTAGGCTGTGATTTTCTTCAAGACAAAAAGGAATAATTTAACCTTAAAGAGAGTACAGAATCTTTTCTTTCTTTGAATTAGCCACCAGTGGGTTCAAAGGTCATCAAGAGGTAGACAATGTCAATATCACACTTGGTCAGCTGACCCACCTACTGATCCCAGAGCAAATTGTGCTAAATTAATCAACATGTTGACACGAAAGCTGCCTCAGCACAGACTTCTAGTAAAATACTAACAAAGTTGTAAACAAAAATTAATAGCAACATCACTGCAAACTTAGAATGCTATCTTTTCTGTTCTGTTTTAAAGATTTTTGAACTGCTCCAAGTGGAGTTGCTGATTAGAATGATTTACAACAAAGACTTGATTTCAGAGTTAACCCACCCGAACTGAGACTTCTTCAACATGTATAATCAAAATTCAGCAATTTAACAAAAATATTGGTTTTGGCTAGTCGCAAATACAATCAATCCCCCTAAATACAATATGATCTAAATGTCAAATCCAAAATCTGGCACATTAATTTTATACCATGAAAAGTCGAATCCTCAGCAAGTGGATGGTGAGTCCATTCTAAAATGAAGAGGGAAGAATGAGTGCATAAGAGTAAGTACATAAAAAAAGTGATTGACTAGTTTTCTTTATATGTTTATTTGACAAATTTCATTGTTCAACACTGATGAAACCTTGTACCTCTCCCTTTAAGAAAAACTAAAGGACAGGCCCAAAGAAAATCAGGATGCTTCATGCTATAATGGGCCAACTTTCTGACAGACTAAACGGCTATTTCATTCAGTATCATTTTGACTATGATATGTCTGGGAATAAACTCCCCAAAGCAAATGCTGGAATTCCCAGAAGTTTTTCTTAACTTTCTGCAAATTTGTATATTAAGAGGAGGTATGATGGGGCTGACAAAAATAGCCCCGGGGAGGGATAGCTCAGTGGTTTGAGCATTCACCTGCTAAATCCACAGTTGTCAGTTCAATCCTTGAGGGGGCCCTTTAAGGATCTGGGGCAAAAATCTGGGGATTGGTCCTGCTTTGAGCAGGGGATTGGACTAGATGACCTCCTGAGGTCCCTTCCAACCCTGATATTCTACAATTAAGTTCTATGATCATATTTCAGTATGCTTCAAATGTATAGCAGTCAAACCATGAGTGCAATGTTGCAGTAAACTTCACTAAAGAGTTGGTTAACTTTAAGGTAAGATTCTGCTTTGTGGAAGATATTTCTCAGGCATTTTTTTACACATTTCCTGCTCGACCACCCACAACCCAATTTTTTTGTGTGTGTTTGCTTTATTATATTCTTTGAGCAAACAGTCAATCAACAGCAATCAGAATTTTCTGGTGCACCTCTATTCAATTCTCCCCAGTCAATAACCTATGATAACAAAGCTGCAGTTTATTTCTAAAATGTTCAAAACAAACAAATGTCATCGATTATATCCTAAAAACACAAAGAATAATCCCTTTGTTCTCTCTGCAGACCATCCCAAGGCTATAAGCCAAGGCACTGTAACTCAGAGAATTCTTATTCTTTTAGGTAAAAGTCTGCAACTTACCGAAACCCAATTTTCCCCATCCCCAAACCTTGAACTCTTGATGAAGCAAAAATAAAAGTAGCTTTATAACATAGGCTCACTTCCACAAGTGTCAGAGTTTGCTGGGCCTCCACATCTTAAATGTTACAGAGGTAGGAGGGCAGTTTCAGGGTGCGTCACACAGGCTCTCTGTGCCTCGGAATGACAGGTTGTAATGATTGACCTCTTCAGGTAGTTTGTTTAGGAAGTATATAAAGGAGGACTGGGGCAAGGAAGGTCATTTTCCTTCAGCAATCAAGTTATTTTTCCCTCTACCCTATTCTTGGTTCACTCATCATGGCCTTGGTAAGCAAAATGCTTATTCACTACCATTTCATATTTTCATAACTGAATACAATATATTGACCAAAATTTACATTTTCTATTTACTTTCTACATTTTCCATGATACCTTCATTTTGAGCCTCTTTGCAGTGAAAATACATATATTTTGTTCAAGTTCTTCAAACTCTTATAATTCTCAGTATTTCCATACTGTGACCCCATAGTTTTTACTGTTTCACAAGGATATGCAGCTCATCTTTAGCTGTACCTCAAATGTTATAGAAACAGGTACAATAAAATTCTATTTCTTGTAAAGGTGACCAAAACAATTCTTTTCTGGTTGATGTTTGTAAGTGATCTGTACAGTAACATTATCATTTTGTTTTTCATTCCACTAGTCTTTATTTCTTTTTTTACTGCTGTCATAAATACATTAGTCTACAATTATCTCCCAATTCCCTTTCAAGGCCAATACTCTGCATGATCATTTAGTTCCATCTAATGACTGTCTACTATCTATTTTAGTTTCACTGCCTCTAGACTTTTTTTTACACTTCTGTTTATGTTCAATTGTACTGTCCATGGTCTAGTTGTAGTTACCAGAATTATTTCATTTTTATTTATTTAAGCTTTCTGGTTTTGAGAACTTATTTTGTATTTTAAATGGGAATTTAAAAAAACAACATGGGAAATCGTTTTCGTAACATCTTTCAGTGGGTTTTCTAACTAGCAAGTCACTTTCCATTTGTAGCTTCTCAATATTCATTATTGAAGCTGGGATTTTCCAAGAAGCCAACAGGAGTTAGGTGCTAAACTCTTAATGAATCTGAATAGGATTTAAGACTCTACCTAAGCCACCTTCAAAAATTCCTATTAATCTATTTAAATCTTTAGTTTTCTGAAAAGTACTCACTAACACTATTACATTTCTCTTTTACAACACTGGTATATTTAAAGAATCTGCCAAATATCCTCTTAAACACACTTATGAACATACTAACTCTGCTATCATGCAGGGAATATTATCAGTGTTTTGGATAGATCTAATGAAAGAATCCAGTATTCTATTGAACACATCTACCATTTCCTTATCTCAAGCTTAGCACCTCCTGCTAATTGAGAACAGTGATTAAACTGAGTTAGAACACTGACCCAGCTTCTTATACCAGACAAGAAAGAAGCCTACACTGTCTGAAGCAGCTTGAACTATCAAGCTTCTGTGCCTCTCTGAGGTGATGTCTACACTATGAGCTAAAGGTGTGAATCTATGGCTCACATACACATACTCACACTATTTCTCATCAAGTTAGAATGAGCATAAATAGCAGTAGCTGCAGTAGCTACAGTAGCATGGGAAGCAGAAGTAGTGGCATGTCTTAACTGTGCCGAATGCATACACATATGTACTTGGCCTAGCTAAGCCATGCCTCTGGTGCCACTACCTGTACTATCACCGCTACACTAATATCTATACTTATGCTAGTTTGATAAGAACTAGCACAAGTATGCATATGAGAGCAGGGGAATCACACTCCTAGCTTGTATTGTAGACTCTGTGTATTGGCAATTAAAAGCCACCACAGAGGCAGCACACACTGGTGTGGAACTGCAAGACGACAGGCTTGTGGGAAGCATACACATATATATAAGTTCCAGAAGTCAATAATAAATTCCGTCAATACCACACAAGACAATTTGCATTTCCACCTCCAACAGATTCCAAAAAGCAATATGAACCTCAACTTCAAATGTTCACTTGAACACAAAATCACGAAAACACATATGTTCATATCAATTTTATGAACAGTTTGGCACATCTGAGACAATTCATGCATTTCAGAAGTTATTTTGCCTTAACACTGCTGAACTCACTTGATGTTTTGCATTAGACGCACATTTGGGGAAGTTGGATACATAAGGCTTTTTTTTTTTTTTTTCTTATTTGCTGGGGATGAAAACAAAAACTGTATTGAGTGTGTTATAAAAATGTTGTAGGTAATATGAATTAAAATATGAAGGAATGCAGAAGTCTTTTCTTTTAACTAGCTTTTAAAGTTTTGTATGAACAGGTTGTGTCCGGACGTAACTAACATATGAAACAGTTTTTGGTTTCATCATTTATTCACTGCTTTATGTTGTAAGAAAACAGAATCTTAGCTAAGATTTTGATATGCATGGAGTCACTACTCTTCCATCATCCATACTGGTGATGCACAACTGAGATTACTGGCAGAGGAAACCAAAAACGTAGGAAGACACTTTGACAGTATTAACTAAAAAAAATATTTCCATGAGGACTAGTGCCCAGAGTTTCAAGGTAGGGAAACTGCGTAAGTTTTATAGCAACTAATGTTTTGGAGATGTGCCCCACCACCACCACCACCACGAAATGAGGAAGCGTTGTTCCAGGTCAGCCATAAAAATATTGGCATATTGTGGGGCCACGCGGGTGCCTGTAGCAGTGCCACTAATCTGGAGATATATATTGTCATCAAATTTGAAATAGTTGTGTGTGAGGATAAAGGCACAGAGCTCAGCAGCCAGTTGTGCTGTGGCATCATCAGGGATACTGTTCCTGACAAGCTTGTTTCCTCTGTGTCTGGGATCTTTGTGTAGAGAGCCTCTACATCCATGGTGGCTAGGATGGTGTTTTCTGGGAGGTGACAATGCATTGTAGTTTCCTCAGGAAATCAGTGGTGTCACGGAGATAGCTGGGGTGCAGGTGGCATAGGGTCTGATAGAGAGTCCAAATATCCAGACAGCCCTTCAGTGAGAGTGCCAATGCCCCGAGATGATGGGGTGTCCAGGATTTCCAGGTTTGGGATTTGGCGGTAGTAGATAGAATAACCCGTGGGTCGGGGCTCTGAGGGTATGCACGATCTACTCAGGACACTCCCTACACTAACACCGGAACAAATCTCTACTCAGACCCTACACCAGCACTCCCAGCTTTTTTATGGCTGCCTGGAACAACGCTTCCTCAGCTCCGTCCACTCACACCCCTTCTCTATCTACGCTTACATTGATGACATCTTCATCATCTGGACCCATGGAAAGGAGACTCTGGAAAAATTCCACCTTGATTTTCAACAGCTTCCACTCCACCATCACCTCAGCCTGGACCAATCTACACGGGAGGTTCCACTTTCTAGATCCACGGTGCAAATAAGGATGTCACATTACCACCACCCTATATTGAAAAACCTACCGACCGCTATGCCTACCTTCATGCCTCAGCTTTCATCCGGGCACATCACACGATCCATTGTCTACAGCCAACCACTGAGGTACA
Source organism: Chelonoidis abingdonii (assembly GCF_003597395.2). Classification (NCBI taxonomy): domain Eukaryota; kingdom Metazoa; phylum Chordata; order Testudines; family Testudinidae; genus Chelonoidis; species Chelonoidis abingdonii. The sequence continues at coordinate 69,371,432 of NC_133776.1, forward strand.
ACCACATCTGCTCTAACCCCTCAGAAGAGCACAACACCTACAAATCTCCACCAAGCATTCTCAAAACACAATACCAGCACGAGGAAATAAGGAAACGGATCACAGAGCCAGACGTGTACCCAGAGCCTCCTACTGCAAGACAACCCAAGAAAGAAACCACAGGATCCACTCGCCTATCACATACAGCCCCAGCAACCCCTCCAACATATCATCAGGGATCTACAACCCATCCTGGACAATGATCTCCCACACTTTCACAGGCCTTGGTGCGCGGCCAATCCTTGCCCACAGACAATCTACAACCTGAAACGATTTCTCACCAGCAACTGCACACCACACCATAGTAACTCCAACTCAGGAACCAATCCATGCAACAAACCCCGATGCCAACTCTGCTCACATATCTACACCAGCGACACCATCATAGGACCTAACCCGATCGCCACACCATACCAGTTCATTCACCTGCACACTCACTAATGTAATATACGCCATATATGCCAGCAATGCCCTCTTGCTATGTACATCGGCCAAACTGGACAGTCACTACGGAAAAGAATAAATGGACACAAATCAGATTATTAGGAAATGGCAATATACAAAACCTGTAGGAGAGCACTTCAACCTCCCTGGCCACACATATAGCAGACCTAAGGTGCCTCCTGCAGCAAAAAAAACTTCAGGACCAGACTTCAAAGAGAAACTACTGAGTTTAAGTTCATCTGCAAATTTGACACCATCAGCCTAGATTGAACACAGCTGTGAATGGCTTGCCAACTACAGACCACTTTCTCTCTCTTGGTTTCACACCCCAGCTGCTAGAAAGGGGCCTCATCCTCCTGATTGAACTAACCTCGTTATCTCTAGGCTTGCTGCAGCATAACTTACCTGCCCCTGGAAATTTCCACTACATGCATCTGACGAAGTGGGTATTCACCCACGAAAGCTCATGCTCCAAAACGTCTGTTAGTCTATAAGGTGCCACAGGATTCTTTGCTGAATTTTCAGCTTTGACACTGGTGCCGATTAATCCAATGCAATGTTTGATTTATTAACCATTTACTTTATAATGCAATCCACCAATAACAGCACTCCAAAGACAGTCACATTTCTTCACTGAGAAAGCTATTCTAAGAAAAGTATATGTACCTTATGATTCCAATAAAGCAGGAACCATACTATTAATATGACTGTATTTAAGGGGTGTTACAGTGCTGAAAGTTAAAGAAAAGTGAAGCATATAAATTAAAATATTAAGCTGATCTTTGTTTAAAGACTACATGTTCATAGTTATCATGCTATGAAGATGAAATGTCAGACTTTATGTGTATCTTTTATACATCATATTCTTATCTGCAGGCATGGTTCTGCCATAAAAACACTTTTGATAAGTTTGAAAGAAGTATTAGGTGAAACACTTACAATTTCATACTTTAATTTTGAATATATTCTTTAAATTGAAATTGCAAGTCTTGGTTTAAACTAATGAATCCCTAATGAAATAATAAAAAAACAAAACAACCAATTCTATTAAGCACACTCTGACTGTACAAATATTAACCTCTCTTGTTTTTATCTAAAGATGCTGAAGTGCTTTATCATTATTTAAGCCTTAACAGCCATTTGAGGTCAATAATATTGCTGGATTTACAAATATGGAAACTGAGTCACAGAAAGGTCAAGTGACTTGCCTATGATCTACAATGAGTCAATGTCAAAACTGGAGTTAGAACAAAATCTGTTATCTAAAATTGTAAATTCTAATAGTTAGACAAACTCCCTGTTTTGATTAAAAGATTCTGCAACATATAATTAACTCTTTGGTCACACTAAAAACTTGGGATAAAAGGAACTATTGCCTTAAGATCATATTCATTAGAAAATGTCTTTAGTTACCTCATGATTCTGAGCTTGCTCCTAAGAAATCAAATAATATTCTTCACAGTTTGCACACACACACATCCCAACAGAGATTTCAGAATGGCAAAATATAACATTACTTTAAAAACCTGTTTCAGTCATTAAAACAAACAAATGAAAATGACAGTTGCATTACAAATCTAATAAACAAAGGCAGATATAAGTCAGATTGATAAAACAAAATTATTTTTTTCCCTTGAGATAGGTTGAACAGGTAATGTAGTCTGTATTAGAACAATCCCAGTAGTTAAAGACTATTATGTACTAATTACTACCTTTACAGATCTACAGTACACACAATTAATTTCTTCAGAGTACCACTATCATTCTTGACTGGCAAAATACATAACCTAAATTACTAGAGCCAGAAATTAACATGAACCTTTAGGGAGAAGACATTAGCTTGCTTTGTAAAGCTTTATAATTGGACTGTGAATCATAGTAAAAAGTCACTGAGTTCTGATAACAAAAAGCCAACTTTATTTAATATTATGACATATCGTTATGAAAAATGCTATTTGGGAAGAACTACATATTGTAGTTGCTTACCCATGATGACACTCTTAGAATCTTGTCTGTTTTCTAAACACAAGATTCTCTATTTTATTCCAATGTAGCATAACATAAACACAGTATTCACAGTATTAAAGATTACTGAGATATTTCCAATTTTAGGAATCATATTACAGTAATATTGCCCTTACATACACTACCTGTACAGAAATAATTTGAGCATTTTAAATGTTTGCACTAAATATTTTTTAAACCCAAGGTAAACTAAAGCAATAACAATAAGTAAATCTCTTACTTCTTACTTTAATCCTCTTGATAGATGCGCTGCTAATTAGGTTCTTAATGATGAACCTAATATTAACCATTTTATGCTATATTTTTACTAAATTCTTCACAGATTCAAACTGATTAAGAAGAACAGCTGGCGATAAATTTTAATTTCATGCAGGTAAAAGAGTTGTAATTTATCACTTTGTGCACAAAATTGTCCTGCCATAGTGTAGTAAGAATAAACACCTATTACACATCACAAATAAATCCATTTTCACTAGTATGTTACACCTTTTTAATGAAATACATAGCCACAACCTACACAAAGCTTAAGCAATTAGGTAGTAAATCTGGAATTCTGAGGGAGTTGAATGGGATAAAACCCATAAATATCAGTCTGAATGCAAGCCCTGGTGGCAACATAGCCCCTCCCCAGATATTCATTCTGGTCTACAGGCTAGAACAGAGCCTGGAGGGCCTGCATGCATTTCTCCGCTTTGCCTAACTACACCAGAGCCTCATTTATCCAATCTAATTGGGACCAGGGCCAGATCGGATAATCAAAAAACCGGATAAACCAGAGAATGGGAAAGTAAAATGTTGCATTGCCATCTAGCGGGCAAAGGAGAGATCTTTGCCCCTTCTAGACCAGTGCACGCTGCTTGCCCAGTTAACATGGAGATCTGGATAATGGAAAGTCAGATAAACAGGGTCCCACTGTACTTAAAGAGAGCTCGAGCACACCTTCCCTCAGCATTTCTCACATCACTTCTAAAGTGGCTGGCTATTACGGCCAGCACACCGATCCATTTCTAGATATACCATAGGTGCAGTAGATCAGAATTTGGCCACATCTCTCCCCCAACCCTCGAAGGGGTGTTCAAGAGCTTGCACTGCAGAGGTCTACTGCAGGGTGCTATACACTTGGATATGTTTCACATAATGTATATATTCAGAGGGCCAGATGGGGAGTTTTTCAGAAGGACCCACAAAGCTACACTATGGTAAGGGAAGAGCTTGATTCCAGGGCTCTGCCTCCTCCAGCACATGGGGGCATAAACACACTGAATTCTGCTCCATTGTGCTACAATAGTCAGCTTCAGTATAGATGGACAAGCAGAAAGACAGCTTTACTTACTCCTCCCTTTGGTGGTTTGAAACCCTGGGGATAGTAGGAAGATATAGCCCATTTGCTCCATTCAACACAGCAACTATGACTGTGATGTACCTTGCTCTGGGGTAGAGATGAAGAGAAAACGTATACTCTTTTCCACTGAACAGGGACAACAACTGAGAACAAAGTATGAAATAAAAATAAAATACAAATACAGTAATTATACAATAAAATGTTTTATGAGGTAAAACCACTGAGATAATCCTTCCATGACAAAGAGACCTAGCTTTGTATTACTATTAAGCACAGATTTTAATTAAACAACATTTTTAATTCTTCACATGAATCAGCTATTCATAATGTCAAAAAAACCACCAAGTAAAATTTGGCCTTATCGTTAGACAACTACTCAAAGAAAAAAAAGAAAAAGTGATACTGTCAGCTAAAATTTAACTACCTAGTTAATTTCTGTCAACATTTTGCCCTAATAGAATTATTGACCTTCACTGAAGAGCTTAAATACATCAAGCACAAATCATTAAGTATCAGTCCATTCTTTTTCAAAGAGAACACTACTGAATCTGACATTTCACAAGGTCATTATTCAAAAGCATACAAGGATAAAGGATATTACAGCTTGTAAAGTCACTAATGTTGCTTTTATTAAGCCCTATACAACTAAAATTAATAAGGTCAAGACAGTTCAGAATTTTCTTACCAGCATCAACATTTCTCAGAATTGTGAAAATGTAAAAAAAAAAAAAAGGAAGGCACTTCATAGATAACTGCCGTCTACCACATATATTGCCTCTGCAAAGACACACATTAGAACATTCCTCTCAAGGCCCAAAACCACCTAGAAGGCAGTAATTGTTAGGGCCATGTGTTACAACCTGCCCATGTAACACTCTAGACAGTCCCCAATCTGTTGAGAGTAGATCCAATTCCTAGGTCCTATGTGCCTCTAAGCCAACTGGTTCTGGGTAGGGTTGAGACACTGTTTCTTGTTCTGGTCTACAGGGCACTTCCCGAGGCTCAGACCACTCATTTTACACCATTCCTTGAGATGTGGGGTACTACAGCCCGTTCACCCTAATTCCTGAAACAAACCAGTGCCTTAGACATCCCTATTTACTTACATAAACTCTACTGAAGCTGTAGGTGCTCTGGACTTCCAGTTTAACTCCTTTAAACTGGCACAACTTAGAAAGAAAGCAAGGAACAAAGACTTAGCAAAGAGAATTTCTTAACTACAGTCCCATTACTCTTAAAGCAACTAAAGTCATGAGTAGGGTGAACAGATAGCAAGTGTGAAAAATTGGGATGGGGGTGGTGGATAACAAGCACCTATATAAAAAAAACCCAAGTATTGGGTCTATACCTATAAAATCAGGATATCTGGTCACTCTAGTCCTGAGACACTAGTCTGATCTCACACTTTCTTCGAGTTCAAGGTCTGCCAACATTTCAGGCTGGGAAGAGCCCCTCAGCCCCCTTCTCTCCTCTTTGCCCTGCTTACATGTGACAATGTTCACCTACCTGCACAGAGCAGCACCCACTCTTGATTACATCTTCTCTTGTGCCATGTGCAACACTTGTCCCTTCACCTTTACAGGCTTCTGTGTAGAAAACCTATTGTTGCATGGCGGCAACACAGCAGCCAAAACAATAGAAGTCATTGCCCCCAAACTGCTATATTGATTGCTCCTCCAAATAGGTATCAAACACGTTTCCCACACACAGAATCTGGCTGGAATGCATTATAATCTGGTTCCCTCAGGCAGATTTTGAACTATTCAACACAGAATACAAAAGTGGAGTATTTGATGCATAATATACCACTGTCACACCATTTACATGCCCTCCTGGAGACATGAACAGTCTAGGTAAGAGCATGTAAGGAATCAACAGGACCAATACTCTTTGGCTCCCTTACACAGATTCAAAATATTATCCAAAGTCTATAAAGAGGTAGCAAAAAAGTATTTCTGAGAGTCACAAACTACCACAAAAACTCCAGTTACCGACAATTAATCTAGCTCTCTCCATTAAGTATTTCTCCACTCCTGGGAAACCGTCCAATTTGTAACAGTCCCAGAAAGATGAACAAACACTCTCCAGAAGAAGGTCCATATTTTACTTCAAATGCTGAGTAATGCTGAATGAAGGCACCAATGGACTTCCATATGTCAGCTTAACAGATTTAAAAGAATACTACATTCATGAAGGCTGCTGACTTACAAGAATGGGCTATCAGGGTACTTGCTATATTTTAAACACATCTTGCTACAACAGCACTGACTGATGTCAAACCCATTTGGACTTCTTAAAGAGAGAGGAAATTGCTTTCTCTTCATTTGTCAAATTCCACAAACTCTTGGGAGTACAAAAAGTACTGTATCCTATCCGTTAATATTTATTATACACACAAAGACTAGCTTCTCTCAGTAAGTAATGAAAAGATAGGGACATCGCTAGACTGCAATATAAGGAATTTAGCTAACATTGTGGGGGGGGGGAATAGGGTGCAGATGAAATAGCACTCACTCCTTTCTCTGTTACCCATAGAGTTAAATATCTATCCCCAAATCTCATTCATTACAGGTGTATTACAGGAAGTGAAAGGAGGCTCCTGAAGCCCTACCAGTACTATATTCATCATTTAGTTTAGAGTTCAGCACAGGAAAATTTACCTAAACTAGGCTTTTAAAAACGTATTTTTACTTTAAGTATCAACAATATTTTATATAGTTTAAATATTCTGTTATTTCCTTTTTGCTCAATTAGTTTTCAGATCTAATATGCTCAATTTATAAGCAAAAACATCACTTGTAATAAAGTTACAGCAAGTCTAATCATGTTGTCAGTTATATATGTAGAGATTATGGCTTCAGCAACACCTATGCAAACAAATTGCATTCTGTGTGTCTTGCCAGGTGTAACTGATTGGCTCTGCAGTTGGAAATTAGTAAACAATTATGTTGATGGAGCACAAAAGGAATAGAAACCAACTCATTCAGTGAACTGCATTAGCTTTGCAGTTCTAACAGGAAAAAAAATAGCACAAAGTTGGTGTTCTCAGTGAAATCAACAGATATGACTCAGAGCACATTTGATCAGCAATAAGATTCCAAAAGCAGCACTTTTCATAACAGATACACACTTTAAGAAACATATGATGAACAAATAGAGGAACGTAAGCTACCAGATTGACTTTAGTTTTAGTAAAAGTTAGTCCTGATTTTTTTCCCCCCAAAATACAGAAAATATCAGACAAGGAATTGGACACTAAATCCATGTGGTCAAGTATGTGTCTTTCTGGTAGCCAGCCTGCCAGCTTTCAAAAGAACTTCCTGTACCTCACTTTACAACATCTGTATCAAACCAAATGCCAAGATTTACTGTGAAACGTGAATATAGGTCTTAACAATTCTGGCACTTCTTCTGAAACAGAAGGGTTCAGGAATATTCCCAAGAAAAATGTGCTATTGTATATAATTATTAAACAACAATTCACTGAGGCCCAGGAAGAATACATGCACTCCCCTTTTTAGAGAACATACTTTTACATCCAACCTCTATTTGGATTGACAGAGGGAGAAACAGATGTATTTATCCAAAAAGTCTGTTTTGGACCCATTGCAAGAAAAGACATCTTTGAATGAGGTGAATATGGAAATTTGCCTAAGGAATACATTCTAAATTGGAGGACACTTGGGAATCTGTTGACCAAGTAACTATTACTGATTTAACACAGAACCAAGGACTGAAGTAGCATCAAAACCCTGAGCTCTTTAAATTGACAGAAGCAATAAATAGGGCAGACTGTCATCACAGATGAATGAGAGTTACTAATAAATTTCTGACAGAAGGGTAGAGAGGCCATCAAAACTGCCAGTCAGATAAAGAGAGACCTCAGAACTGAAAATGATGCATTTCCATAGACAATCTGAAGTATTAAACCACAGTGAGAGTTACTGTAGGTATCTAAGTAGACCTCAAGAAATTTTCAGTGCCACTAGTTCAGACACTTGAGATGTGACATGTTAATGTACATGTACCTGAAAAAGGCATTCAAAAAGAACAGGAAGTTAAAAACTGAGGGGGTTCTCTTTTTTTTTTATTTTTAATTTTCATAATCCAAGTTATTACAACTATATAGGTAAGAAAATTAGGTTTGTAGAAAATGTGACTTAAAAACTGGAAGAGTTTCTTTAACTCTGACCTGTTGGATGCTACCACATGGAAAACATTAATGATGATTTTCTCTCAAACATTTATCTATGTTTGTTAATTTAAAGATTTCCTTTGGATAATAGGAAAAAACTGCACCTCCTCATACTTACTGCACTGTAATGTATGAGTCTGTTAAAAAGATCCTACTTTTTCACTACTCAAATGAATAATCTTATTGACTCCAGTGGGACTATTCAGGACTAAGATTACAAGACTAGGCCCAAATTGTTTACAATTTATTAACTCCAATTATTCTTGGATCTATTTCAAATAAATAAATGAAGAAAAAAATGTCACAAACTTAAACTACCTCCTACTCCCTCCCAAGACAGGCAACTGTTGTGGGGGATTGAACACCTGAAGGAGGTCAAACCTTTCATATCTAGGTTTCTGATTCAAGTCCAGACTATGTCAATAGTGACAGTTTCCACCTGGCAACTTTTGTGAATATTATGACTTGCCCTCCTCTTTAACAGCATTTGAACTGTTTTCTCAATGGTCAGGAAGACACAGAAATAGGTTACAATTTAACTGACTAACCTCTTCCGCAATTTGATTCTTTTTTGTTGAAATTATTCATTCACATGCTAGCCTCTTCAATATATGATATTTAAATCATTTATTACATAAGAAAAAACAGAATAACGTAGTGCATGTGGTACTGAGAACACACATGAAATTAACCAAAAGAAATTGCTCATGTATTTTAAACTTGTTGGATTTAATTTAGGTTCATATAAAATTAATAAAACTTTTTTTTCAGATATGTGGCTTTTATTGGCTGGATATATCTGGCCATACGTCTTTAAACATCTACTGAACAAGAAAATGTACCACGCAGATTTTTCAAGTTGCATAACTATAACTATAGAACAATTGTAAAACCCATTTCTATTTTTGTTTCAACAAGTTTGTTCGCTGCATATTTCTTTACAACCCAGCCATGCTCCAATGCCGAATAAAATTAGCTAGTCATAACAATACCTTACATGTTTCACAATGCTCAATTTTATTTAGATAGAAAATAAAATCTGCTTTCACTAATTCGTGTGGAGTCACTATCAAATCTCTTGATACATGATTTAGCCTCAGTTCTTATAAATACAGTAACATACACCTCAAGACAATTTAGTGACATCAGAAAAAAAGTTTAGCTCTATAGAAAGTGTACTGAGATAAGCCTTCAGAAATAATTTAGGTGGATTATGTTCAAACAAGGAAGGTTAGAAAAATTAAGGAAGGGACCAATATGTAGTCTTTAAGCAGGAAATACTGAGCTCCACGATAAATTTGGATGTGTTGCTGGTTTTGCAGAATTAAGCCTGTTGCAAAGATATTAACTTGTTTTCCTTCCAAAGCTCTGATTCAGAAAATAGTTAAAGTATTTAGTGTAACTGCTGGCATGCAAATATCCACATTAACTTCAATGGGACTCCGTAAATACTGAAAGGCCAGACATATCAAAGTACCTTGTAGAAGTGGGGTTCTAAGAAATATAAATACACTTTATATCAGTAATAAAAATTTTGAGTGAAACTTCCCTTCTTCATCTGCCAATATTCATTTGCTTCACGTGTTGCAGTCACTCACTTAACACAGGAATCTGCCACCCATTTTTCCAGAAGTGCTACAAAATTCAACCTCCAATAGTCAGAAATGCCCTTAAAGCTAATATTATTGCTAGTCCAGAACAAAAATGTCTTCCATTATTTATAAAAGAGAATTGTGGTTTGCAGATCCACAGACAGACCAGGCAATGGAGCCCTAAACTGACTGCCATCATTAATAGCTACTATTCTAAGTAGAGCTGCAACAAGCCCCCTATAATGTTCATGATTCAGACAAAACTTCTACAGCTTACATACATAAAAAGGTATTTTACTTTTCTGGAGACCAAAAAGACATTTACTTTTAGATTCTTTAAGTCATATTTTCAGGTCTTCTTTGGAAGAGTATATCCTTCTGCAAGAAGGATGGAAGGATGATAAACATCAGTAATTAAATTAGAGTAAGGTGCTTGTTAATTGCTCTGTAAAGAACACCACTGAAAGCTTTTTTCCAATATTAAAGCTAATATATACCTCAAACTCCAGAGACAGATTGATGGCGCACTGTTTGGACATTATCTCATATGACAAAGTGTCTACTTTGTGGATTTCTGCCATTTGTGGCCAGCCACCTGTGGAACTGCACCACTATACATCCATAGCATAGATAAGCAGAACTTAAGACCTATGATTTGAACTGGGCATCTTTTATTTCCGGCTAAAACTAGGGCAATTCAAGAGTGCAAACTGCAGTTTGTAGCGTTTTTGCCTATCTACACTAGGGATTTGGAAAGTGCATGTACCCTAGTGGCTGATCATATAGCCAGACAAAATCACTAGTGCAAATATGGCATAACATTTAACCAAGTGGCATTCAGACATCCTGTAATTACAAAGAATAAGTTGAGGGCCCTCAAATCAGGGATCATGTCATCCATTCTCACATCTCCTGCAGAAGGATGCAAGAAGTAAAAAATACGTTAAATCTGATGGGAGGAAGGGGAGTTAATTTAAACTGAATCTTCTTCTCTTTCACAAACACTTCGGAAGCCCCTCTGTAACAACTGTGTTATTAGTTCTTCCGCAAGACTGCTTTCTGAGGGAAAAGAGATGCAAGTGACTTATTCTATGTGACATTATCTCCAGCCAACCTTTAGGTGTTTATGTTGACCTTCCTCTCCTACTAGAAATGTGGTTTGTGGCAGACATGCTGCAATGGGGGACTAGAGAAGCACTAAAGAATAGGCTGTTTTCAATTGCATTCACTAGACACTACGTACATAAGAACCATTAAAACCAGATGTAAAGTCGTACCAAGACACTACTCCAAGCCAATTTTAACTAGTCCCAAACCAGATACCCATCAGAAATATCTGGGAAAATGGCCACCTGTCCAGTGTATCCTGAAGTTAACCAAATCCAAACTCTGCTGGATCAATGAAGGATATGTGTCATCACCAAAAAAATCTCTTCTTGTTTCAGTCTGCTAGTTAAGCTTCAGTGGGTTCATTAATCTCAAATGCAGCTTTATCACATGAGGAGAAGAGAGGTCATTCAGAGATCCAATCAGGTCAATTTGAGCCCTATTCTTCACCCAGAATAAAACAAGTTGCCAGAGCAGTTGCCACAGCACAAGTACCCCCAGCAGAAACCAACACTTAAGTGGCCTGTCGCATGCTGCACGCAGTGCAATGTCCAGTTGCACACTGCAGTAGTACAGTTTAAGTGTCAAATGCAAGGATAGCCATGATAAAGTATTCATCCAAACAGAAAAACAAAACTTCCTGTGTTAAATGGACATGAGCAATCACTGGTAACAGGGTATTCAAAAAGGAAGCTTTCTAGACTGGGCCACACTACTTGAAACAATGGGAGAAGACTGCCATTTTTTCCTTCAATCCCATGTAACAAACAAATTTCACTTCCCCTGATAATACCTTTCTACTTCCTGTGAAGAGCCATTCTTGCATTAGACTTTACATACTATAGCAAATGTATACATCTTTATACTTTTCCTCCTTCAAATCTCACACCATGACACATACGCAATCCAAATGTGTGATACAAGACCAAAGTGCGCAATACCTGTGTTTTGTCACATGACATGGTATAATGGCCAGATAATGGTCTTTTTAACTATAAAACCTGTGTTGAAGGAAGTTCTCTATCTGAATGAACTAAACCAGTTTAAAAAAGTAGGACTAAACAAATTCCATTACCTGCAGTCATAATGATCTGCTAAATTATTGACAAGGTTTGTAACCTGGACCCTTAGATCCCAAGCACAGACCTCTACCATTTCATCAAAAGGAGTAAGGTACCTTCTGTGGACCAGCTACTAGAAGGGGACTTAGCATCCACTTTTCCAGTAGTTTACACAACTGTTTCCTGGACAGCAATAGAAAGTTGTAGATCAGAACTTTGGTGACTATTCCTTCATCTGGAAGGACTGTGGCAGATAACGGTTAGGACACACACATTTTTGAGCACCTATTCTGTGATGCAGAATGGCCAGGGCATAAGACTTGGATACAGCATATTGGTGACCTGTGTTCTTTTTGCAGGTCAGGTCTTCTGCTTTGACTCTGTGCAAACTTTTCAGTTAATTTAACAGTAAGATAGAGGGCAACAACATGCCTATCTTCCAAGGTAGAATTTGAAGCTTTTTCAATAAGGGCCCTGAAGCATCACTGAAATACAAACACTCAGAGGTCAAGAAAGTCTCAAATACAGGTTATTGGTTTGTTTGAAGATACCTACACATTAACTGTGAACTATGAGCACAGTCCTGGAGCCTTAAAATTTTACCTGTCCCCAGGACAGGAATGTCTTCACAGGGGCCCAATAAATTCACCTAATCAAGTAAATGAAATAAGCATGCTTAGCTAGGTTTTCACATCTTTAAGCAGACAGAGAGAGGTTAATTCTGTGAAGCTCCAAGAACTCAGCCTACATGTAGTCCTCAACATGCTGTGGAAAGACAATTCTTTGTCTCACCAGGCATAGCACTTCCCCCTCTGGCAGCGGCAGAAAATCAGCTCCACTCTGGACAGTGTTTGTCTCTCACTCCTGCCCTTGTGCTTATTTGGCCATATTTTCAGGCGAGGCCTTGGGGTCGGCCAAAGGGGTGATCCTCCACCAAACAAAAAGGGAAGTCTCACAAACACAAAACAAAGGGGGCTACCTCTTCCTACCCCCTCACTGGGGTACGTTGTTGTCCTATTGTTTGCCTTGGGGTGTCAGTCCTTCCTCTAGCAGACACTCAGTTTTGGCCATTTCTCCTATGGGAACGGGTGCAGAAGAAGCAGCTTATTTCTCTGCTGCCACTAGCCTGGCAGCAGCTTGTCTCTCTCTTCCACCCTTTCTCTCACAAGAGGAGAGTTTTTAAAAGGTTTCAGGAAGCCATTAATTGGATCCAGGTGTCCCTAATTGACCTTAGGTAACCCTTTCTCAGCTTGTAGGGAAAAAAAGGGCCTTTAACATTCTAGGGCTAATATATCTGCCTTCCAGTACCCACATGCATCCCCTTCCAATTCCATACTTTTGACCCTCTGATCTTCACACCTATCATTGTTTTTTCTGTTGTCTCCCATAATTATTTGAGTCCTAAGTTCAGTGGATCCTCCCCAGAGACTGGCGGAGGGTCCTTTAGCCATGGGTAGGTTAGCACCCACCCACCTCCCCAGAACCCAATAATACCCACTTGCAGCCATCTGGCCTGACATTGTCACAATATAGATTCTCAACATACAGTGGCTGAACTGTTAACAAGAGATTTGTTGATGTTAGCATAGAATTAGGAATATTTATGATCTTCTACATCTTGTTTCCATACTCATGTAAATATTCAAATACATGATGCAATAATGTTTTTCAAAGTAACTCAGATAATTTACCCCACTTCTCCAGAGAGAAGGTGAATACGTTTCAATCTCAACATGTGTCACATAAAGGAAACCCTATCAGCAGCATTTAGAGAAAGTTATGGTCTCAGACTTTTCACTAGAAAAAAATCTTACAATAAAATGCATATATAATTTATCCCTTTGGAACAAAATGTCAAAAATTCCTTAAAGAAAACAAAGCATGACAGCAGAATGAAACATTGTGAATTTGTGTCATTTTTGCCAAAACTTTCAGTAAAAAAAAAAAAAAAAGTGTTAACATTCTGAAAAAATAATTGTTGAAGAAAAAGCTGTGATTTTTTGTTCTAAAATGTCTTTAAATTTTCTTTAAAACAATCAAAAATGCTTAAATTCAAATAGAAATGTTTCATTTAGGGTCTAACAAAATGTTTCAGAAAACTCCCAAAAGATGTTTCAGACTGTGATTTGCTAAAAATTTACAAAGAATTAATTTTCAGTTGACCTGAAACAAAATTTTGTTTCATTTTTTCAGAATCACCAGTGAACAGAAAAATCCATTATTCACACAACTCCACAGGGGTGCGCAATTCTTCATATCAATAGCTCAAATCAGACTAACACAATTCACATGCTAATTTAACCTGATAGATGAAGAATGAGGTAAACTAGGTAAAAAGTGTCAGTACAGCCACTGGCCAGAAACACACGGATGTTGGCCAATGACATCTTTAGCACAGGTTGATTACCTAAATTTATTTAATAAAAGATGACTACTCAGAAAAAGATATCCTATACACAGCTGCCTACAAAATCAACCAAGGCATGAGTACAATGGTTGAAATAAAACCCTTTCTATATGAGGAACCAGTTGCATACTGCTATTTCTATCATGCACAACTACATCAACAGTGTTAGATGCCAAATTTGTCTCTTACATCTTGTGAAATATAACTTGCACTCCAAAAAACTATTTATGTTACTACACTTCTCCTGAGTTAGGCCCTACAAATCTATTTTATGCAGTTTTCGTAGAACTATGTAATAAGTGTATGGTAACTATATTATACCTACTCAGAAGTGAAGTTTAAAATCAGCACAATATTATTCAAAAAGAGTAAGCTACAAGGCAAAACAACGTTTTCAAATTGTAAATTCTATTTAGCTTTTACCATAAGCCTAACACAAATTTAAACAAAACCATCTGCAGACATTACTAAAGCCTTTGTGGAATAGAGTTGGCTGGGAATTTTCCAACTAAATTATTTTCTTCAGAAAACACCAGGTCACTGAAACTAAAACGGGAACCTCCTGGTTTCAATTAAGTTTACACTGGAAGAGATTTATGCCAGTATAGCCAATAGTCTGGTGGTTAGGGCACTCATTTGGGATACGGGAAACTGAGATTCAAGTCCCTGGTCTGAATTAGACTGAACAGGGATTTGAAACTTGGTCTTGAATATTCCAGGTGAGATTATTCTGCATTCAACTGTTTGCCTCCTTCCCCTGCCCTGCCCCTTTTTTCCACAAAATAATTCAGAAGGTCTCAGCTTTATTCTGATACGGAACAGAAAAATATTTGAAATCTCAATTTTTGATTGGTGGAAAATTGTTTTCCACCCAGCTCTAGTGGGGAGAAAATATGAACAGCAACTCACAAAAAATTAATAAAAAACTGGCTCATTTTCTAAAGTTCAAACTAAGCTGTACTAACCTTTTTCGATCAGGAGAGTATTATGAAGATTCATTCACACTTATTATTTAATATGCCATTAATATAATAACTGTTTGTTCACAAACCAAAGCTGTTTGCACAAATTTTAGCACCTTGTTATGAACAGAGGAGTATAACAACTGTACAACTCTATGCCTTATTCTGAATTGAAAATACAACACCTTTTTGATCCTGACTGTAGCACTTCTACTATTATTTTAAATTTACTTTAGCGTTTGTTTTTAATAATCTATTTTAAGCATTGCCAAACTGCCTCACTTACATTATAATGTATTTCATACTGTCTCTCCAGTAATTTGTTCCATTGTATTCTAGGCTTTGCCATAACTAGTTACTTATCACACACCACAGGAAAAATGCACTAACAATTGCATAGGTAAAGTAACATGTAGCTGAAATTCAATTTTTATATAAAGAACAAAACCTCAAGTCTTCACTCATACGTGACTCAAGCAAAGCTCTTAATGAAGTAAATGGGAGATGTGTCTGATCAAGGACCAACTAACAAGTCAACAGACACTTTAGTTAAACCTTCAAAAATACCTCAGTCCCATATAAGCCGAAATCCTAATGGACTTCCAACGGGAGTTAGGGCCTAAGTCACATAGGCAATTTTGCAAATTTTACCCTTTGTGATTTGGCCTATAATTAAGGCTGATTTACATTACACTCAAATTGCTTAAAGTTTAATATTAAGCCAAGTTGTTCCTCTATTAAAATGTTGACATTTGTCAAACATTACCAGCACTGTTAAAGTATGCTTACCACTGACATCTTGTACTATTATCTGTAAGATTTTAGAAGGTGCAGTCTTGTCTAAAACCATGCAGCAACTACTAATAAGTTGTTAAAATGGTGAACTCTGTTACCTGATCTCACTGAGTTCCACAGAATGCGTTTTGAATTGTCCACGCTTCCGGGAAAAATCCATCTTACTTAGATTGTCAGACGTAGGAAAATAATAGCTCATCAGCCAAGCCTAAAGAGGACCAATTTCACAACTACAAAAGCAGTGGGAGGATCTCTTACAAAAACTCCAACAGTCATTACGGTAAAGCACATGAACACTTAAAGTCCAAGTATTTGATCATGAAAATGGGTTTCTCAGATGCAACTGCAAATAATTTTTCAGTAGCTATTATCAAGACATTGAGGAAAGCACTTGGAAGGTTAAAAGTGCAGGAACAATCCTAAAGAAAGGAAAGAATATGATGGTCAAGGTCACCATGCAACTTCCGCAAACCCTGAGGAGCCTGTTCAGCCACTGAAGATTAAATATGGAGCATATACCTTAGTTCTAGACTTCCACAGAAAAAAAGGATAACACATAAAGCACTTTGGCTCTCTGAAAGAAAGAATTGTGTTCAGGTCACTCCAATCTCCAACAGGAACATGGCATCTTATAAAAAACAATACTGGTAAAAGGATGGAGACACAGAATAAAGTTAAGAAGTACATTAAACTGCCATTGACTATGCCAAAACAGCTTTCTTTGTTTGGTTTTTCTTAAGCATGGTTGATAAGGGCCCTCTATAATTCTCCAACTTTCACTACAGACACAGATTTCCAGTTCATTTTACCTTACGCTGATAAGCAACTTCTAATTCAAGAAGTAAACAGCAGAACTAAAACCCCAGCTGCTGGTGCCATAGGCTGGAAAAATAAAGCCACTTCCCCGAGGAAAACTTGGGAATTCTCTCTATCATTCTTTTTCACCATAAGATTCACAAGTAGAACAGCCTCTAGAGAAATACCTTTCCACAAGGTACATTAAGTACAAATCCCTTTATGATTTGTTAATGCCATCTTACGTTCACATGAAGAACTTATTTTAAAAGACAGACTTCTTCCCTTTTATCACCATCATACCTAATGTGATGAAAATGTCTCAGAAAATACAAGTTTACTTTTTCTAGCTAATAAAAACAAAATATTAAAATAAAAATAGCTTAAGAAGAAATTTTAAAGGAAAAAATATGGAAAATATCATCTAACCAGAAACCAATGATTCTGAGATCCAATGACAAACGGAAAAAGAGCAGGGAGGTGGAAGATATGAGACTAAACACTTATTTCATAAACTAAAACCTGTCACACTGACATGAAAGCCTCCTTTTAGGAATAACTGAGTTCTGAGGTTTGAGAACTGCAAGGTACATAACATAGCACATGCTGCATTTATAAGGATCTGGATAAAGTTTTGTGAGAATAAAAGAATTTGTACTGTAAAAAACGGCCCATTTAGAAATTGTCCATGTTGTGCCAATTATAATGACGACATTTTCTCCTCACTACTATCAGAACTTGACTAATGAACATGCTTTCCACTGCTAATACTGTCATCTCGTTATTTCCTATTATCAACACGAAAAGTCTGTATTACCATTAGAGCTGGAGTAACCAGTCTTTACTTTTTCATTTTTCCACCTAGGATACTTTTCTGTGTCTGGAATTATCCATCAGACAATGACTAACTCTCCTAGAAAAATAGTTGCAAGTCTAAAAAAATTAGAAAAAGAGCCTTAACTTCAATTAACTTGTACACTGAAGTCTGTAATACAGTTTTAATTCCGCAATACTTAATTTCACCTGCACAATTATATTCATGTATTGATTAAGTCACTTCGCACCTTTTCAACTCTTCAGTTACTGGAAAAACATTGTCTTTTGTCAGGGTTAAATCCGACCAATTCTTCACAAACTATGTATCTTTTGCATTTCATCAAGTCCCTGGAAAACCCTAGAAGTTTGTATTAGTCATTACAGTTATTATATATTTGATTCTGTTGCTTCACAGAGTTAATATTGATTATTGTAACTATAATTAACTACATTCCTATTACGGTTTTAAGTTAATATCAATTTTTCCCTGCTAATGAACAATGACCATTAATCAGTACTTAGTGTTCAACTACATTAGTGTTCGAAGGGAAAACTTACTGTTAAAAATACCCTGTTGTATGATCAAACAGTAAGACAAACTTCCTCTACCCATATATTCACAGCTTTTAAGGATTAAGAGAATTTTTAAAGACAACAATAAAAACAGGTCTTAAGCTACAGAACAACAACAGTTATGGCTACAAACTTTCTTCATTTAATACCGAAGTTTGCCCTGAATTTGGTGATTAATAAATAATATTTTGCACGTATTTAGTTCCTTTCACCAAATTATCTCACAGAACTTTACAAAACATATGCTGTCCAGTTCTACGGGTATAATGCCATGTTTCCTTTGTCCTGGTGTATCTACACATACGTATCAATATATACATAGATGCACACCTACACACATTCTAGAACTGGACATTTCACATGCAGGAGAAGTTTTTTTGAGGTAACATAGGATTTGGGGTCAAGAGATCTAGATACTATACTAGGCTCTGCCACAGAGCTTGTGTGGCACCGCAGAAAGCTAATAGAACTCTTGTTTTCCTATCTGGAAAATATGGGTATAATACCTACTTCAAAAGGGAATTGAGGAGTTTAGTTTAATTATGGCAAGGCACTTTGAGAGCTGCACTGTTATTATACAGTTGCATTCTATTCTATTTAGGCATTGTCTACATATGGAATTATTCCGGAATAACTATTTGACTTCGACAGTGGATTAAGTTAAGCAAGTACAGGCTATTCTATTCTGCAGAAAGTGCCCACACATAATTTTTATTGAACACACACATTTATTCAGAAATAGCTATTGTACTTTAAATTCTCACACTAGCTTAATCCAAATTAACTTTCTTGTGAACACTAGCATTTAGATGTTTCAAAAAAGACAGTTACCTTTTCCGTAACTGGTGTTCTTCGAGATGTATTGCTCATATCTATTCCACAGTAGGTGTGCATGCTCGCCACGTGCACCAGTGCCAGAAGTTTTTCCCCTAGCAGAACCCACAGGGGGAAGTGCCCCAGCAACTCCTAGAGCGGCAACTCCATGGTGCAGTATAAGGGGACCGCACGTTCCCCCCACCCTCAATTCCTTCTTGCCAGACAACTCCAACAGAGGGAAAGGAGGGCAGGATGTGGAATAGACATGAGCAACACAGCTCGAAGAACACCAGTTACGGAAAAGGTAATTGTCTTTTCTTCTTCGATTGATTGCTCATGTGCATTCCACAATAGGTGATTCCAAGCTGTATCTGTTGAAGATGGGTAGGAGTTCACAAGTTCTCGGACGGAGTACAGCCCTGCCGAATCCGCTGTCATCCCTGGTTTGGGAGACAATCACATAGTGCGAGATGAACGTGTGAACCGAAGACCATATGGCGGCCCTGCAAATGTCCTGGACAGGGATGTGGGCCAAGAAGGCAGCTGACAAGACCTGTACCTGAGTCGAATGCGCCTTCACAATCGGTGGCAGGCAAATACCCACCAGAGCAGAACAGGTGCATGAAGTGATCCAGTTGGAGAGGCACTGCGTGGAGATCGACCGACCCCTCATGCGCTCAGCCAAGGTGACAAACAGTTGCGAGGACTTCCTGAATGGCTTAGGCCGTTAGTGGTAGAATGCCAGAGCCTTCCGCATGTCAAGTGTGGAGGCGGCGCTCCTCACTAGATGCCTGCAGTTTGGGGCAGAGAACCGGAGACCGCATTCAGGAGGAACACAGAATGTGGGCGGAGCTGGACCTTGCCCTTATGAAACACTGTGCATGGGGGCTCAGAGGTCAGGGCCCTGAGCTCCAAGACCCTCCTGTACAACGTGAATGCAACCAGGAAGGCCACCTTCCACAAGAGATGGGACCAAGAGCACACTCAAATGAGGGTCCCCCAAAAGATTCCAGCCTCAGTGAACCTTTCGGGATAGGGGCTGGCTGGCCCTGCCATTCCCTGTGGCTGACCGACTCGATTACCAGGGAGTTGGGCGCCGGGTGGGTGTATAGGTACTTGTGTCCCTTGGCAGGTACAAAGTACTTACATTCCACTCTCTTATAGATGGGGGCCAACGAGGCCGGTGTTTGCCACAAGGCATTGAAATTTTTGCCACCCCTTCATGGAGAGGAAAAAACTACCCTGCCTAGTGCCGAAGAGGACAGCACATTGAACAGGGACTCCAACGGTTCCTCCATCTCTCCTGCTTGGAAGTGGAGGTTTGACGTCACCCTTTTTAAAAGCTCCTGGTGTCCTTAAAGTCCTCCTGTGGGACGGAGGGGGTGGGACCATTATCGCCTCATCCAGGAAGGGCAAGGAGGCCAGTACAATACGCTTGCATCAGAGGGTCCACCACTTGGTCAGTCTCCGGGCATGGTACTGAGGATGTATGTCCCACCAACCCCTTCCTTGGAGGTCTGGAGGGGGAAGCCAATGGCACCTCTGAGGCTCTGGCTATCGAGTAAGGCCCCACCTGCGCTACGTCGGGGCCACAGTGTCCACTGGTACCACTGGGTCAGCCACAGGGCCCAGTGCCACAGTACTTGCTGCAGCACCGGCGGGCCCGGTTGTTCAGCCTGACTGACCTGGCCCATGGAAAGACAACTGCGAACGGAGGCCAGCTGACAAATGACCTGCCGCTGTCTCGGGACCAGGAGGAGCGGCGGTGCCTGGAGTGACGCCAACCACAGGACCGTGATCTCGATGTGGAGGATTGGTACCGTTGGTAGCAGCTGCTCTGCGATCAGCTCCAACGGGAGGACCCGCAGAGGCGAGAAGCCAGCAATCGACATCCGGGGCCAATGCCCTGGAGAGTCTTGGAGTGGGATTCTGAGCAGGAATGGCATCGACGTTTGTGCTGTGGCCGGCTGCGGTAATCCTCTAAGATGGGGACCTTTGGCGACGTCTGCCTCGGTCCCATCGGTACACTCACTCCTTGAAATGGAGAGGTGCCTTCAGTCTTGGTGGATGACACCCATCTAGATAGTCTGCTGGGAGTGGAGGGTGATCCATGTGGACTTTGCCTTGAATGGTTGCTAGGCGGCAAATGGCATCAGGAATGCTCCCTGGACCAAGACCGATACCGATCCTGGGGCGCCCTGGAGAGTGGGGCAAGCATCGGCGGCACTCCTGGTACCGGCATGGACTTGACATCTCAGGACACCTGCAGGGCCTCTGGCGTGGAGAGCATCCGGACATCCAGGGAGGTCTGGTCCGAAGCGGCCAGGCTGCTCCACTCTACGTGAGTCGGAGGCCTAGAGGCTGGAGGGGAACGAGGACTGCCCGACATGGGTCTAGCCTCTGCCTCAGATCTTCCTCGGTGCCGCTGCGAAGAAGGCATCCTTATTGCCTTCTTGAGCCCTGTAGATGAGGAGCAGTGGCGGGTGCTCTAAATAACTGAACAGCTAACTAACTACAGGTACTAACACTGAATGAACAAGCAGTTCAGGGGATGAGCTACAGCAAAGCTGGAGCAGAGTAGTTCCCATGCACCTTCCCAGGTGGCAAGAGGGAAGTGAGGGTGGGGAGAGCGCGTGGCTCCCCTTATGCCATGCCATAGAGGCGCCACTCCAGGGGTCGCTGGGGCGCTCTCCCCTACAGGTACTGCCAGGGGAAAAATTTCTGGCACCGATGCATGTGGCGAGCATACACACCTATTGTGGAATACACATGAGCAATCACTCGAAGAACACCACAATGGTTCTTGTTACTCTCACTCAAAATGTGGTTAAGATATCAGAAGGCTCTCTTTTTATACAAGTCAATAAAGAGTAGATAACATAGTATTTTTAAAGCAATGCTTTCCATCCCCTGGTCATTTCGGAACCAACCCCCTTGCATCCAGAGCCCAAGTTCCCTATTGTTAAAACACAATGTATAATTGTGAAATAATCCAACTGTCAGCATTAAATAGAAAAAGAAAGAGCACCCGCATGTATGCATGCATAAATAAAGATACACCTCTACTCCGATATAATGCCACCCGATATAACACAAATTCAGATATAATGCGGTAAAGCAGTGCTCCGGGGGGGCGGGGCTTGCACGCTCCGGCAGACCAAATCAAGTTTTATATAACACGGTTTCACCATTAACGCGGTAAGATTTTTTGGCTCCCGAAGACAGTGTTATATCGAGGTAGAGGTGTGTAAACATGTGCACTCTTTCAGGAAACACATTCTGTTTTGCAAGCATAAATCTAAATTGCTGTTTTGATCTTCAACTCATCTTTCCACAGTTGACCTATGAACACTTGATTACCTGACCTCCATTAATCTTCCAAAATTGTATGCTCTTGCATTGAAATGTAGTCTAGCTGCTTGACAAAAAGAGGAAAAACGGATTTGTGGCTGCGTGAATTTATTATTTTAGTACTTAGCACTATTTTGGACTATCATTTGTTGAACTGCCTCATTAACTCATAAATAACTTATTATTGAACCATACCTGAACAGTACTTGCACTTTATGAATGCCTGACATAGTAACTATTGACAAATGGCCCAAGCATTAAATAGTGATTGATTATTCATAAAAAATAATAATGAACAATCGTCTGTCTTGAGAAATTTCCGTCCAGATTCAGATGAGAGCATATAAAAATTATGTTTAAAACTCACAAAAAGTTGATGACATTATAAAGAATCACATCCACAGTAAGCCATTCAACTGTCAGTCAACTACGTCTCAGATTTTTTGAAATTGAAACACTGACATAAATTATTCCATATTGAGAAAGCAAGTATGTCCTTCAGAAATAAACTAATTAGTAGACCTAAATGTTAGCAGAAATGAACTATTGAAACGCTACTTGCATCCATCTTATTTTGACTATATGGAAATTTCTGGCATAAAATTACTTTTCTAGTGCATTGTTCTCTCTGCCATGGTCAAACAACACATTCATTTCATTTGGCTTTTTGAAATGAGCAAAAAAAATGCTGAATATTATACAATGACAAAGAGTTTAAATAATATAGAAGAAACCTCTAGGACAAATAGATACACAAATCACATATATGCACATCACACCTTCTGGGTGTGGTGTTCTGTCCCATCTAACAGCAAGAGAGAGAGAGATTGACTGATTGATTGATTATGAGTCTGCTCTACAACCTTAGCTAACAAGCAGTTGGCTTTTAGCTCATGAGGTAGAGGCTCATGCATTTAGTTCCAGAGGTCCTGGGTTCTATCCCAACAGCTGGGGTCTGTTGGCATTACACATACACACAAGTTTTCTAACTTTTGTGTATCTAGATCTATGTATAGTTTACAAGAAGACAATTGTAGCTTTCCTCTAATTTTAAAGATCTGGTAATGTTGGCAGATTATTCTAAAGTTGTATATCATGAAAATTTCAACAATAAAAAAAACTGAATTTGGTATTTTCAAATTTCAAGGATAGTGAGTTCTCAGTTAAAAATACTACTTAAACAACATCTTGTTTCAATTAGGACATTTCCTATATTGGTATGCATTAGAAAATGCAAATGTATCACAATTTTGAAAACAATGAACGATGACTATTCATGTAGTAAGTAATGTACACTGTAATGCTTCTAAATGCAAAAAAAACTTAACTCCAAGAACAATGTAATAAAGCAGTCCATGCTCTACGTAGCTAATAAAATGCATGTTTTAAAATGTTATTTTATGTTACTATGGTAACAATCTATAACCTACATTCTTTAACATTCCTATCTATAAAATGAATTGCAGTACTACTTTTTTCCATTGAAAATATTTTCTTATACCACAGAGATTTATTAAAACCAAGTTACATATATAAGTCCTTCAAATTAAGGAACAAGTATATTTACCTTTCATCTGTGTACCAAAGGTACGTGCCAGTTTTGCAAACAGATCTGGATTTTCAAATTTATCCTCTCTAACTTTTAACCAAAAGCAGTTTTCCAATATGTCCTGGGGTTCAACCTGAAATGAAAAGCAAAATATTCGTTCTTTAAGTTAATGACTACTCAGACTTCAAATATTCATTCAGTCAGTCAATGGGTGATTTTCCTAATGTAAGATTTGGTTTAACCTTAGTAGATATTTAAAAAGCATTCCAACAAGTGAAAAAATTGTGACAATTTTCAAATGTATGCCGTACTCTTGACATCTAACGCCATTTATAGGAACCTGAACAAGGGGTCTGCTTTTCAGAAGTCCTGGGCACCACTGAAATCAATGGGACATAAAGATATTAAGCACTTTTGAATTGCAAACTCTAAGGGCTTGTCTTCACAGCGTGTCAGCGCACGGCAGTTGGGTGTCAAGTCCCACACAATCACACAGGTCAGTTTGTGTGAAACACACTGGTGCGAACTAGAATTTAAACCCAAGTGCTGTGCACTGACACAGTGAAGACAAGCCTTAGGACAGAAGGAGACAAGAGTAAGACCTTGCCTATACAAACTTGCTTAATATTTTTAAGGACTGATATCCTTTACCTTAAGAGACACAATATATACTTACTTGAAATACATTTTTAAAAGTCACCTTTAAATTCAATGTCTTTTTACCTAGTGTTTGAAGAATTTTCCACATTATAAAACAGGAAATATTTAAATTCTAACACGGTTTTTTTAAAAAATTATGGCTAAGTATTCCAATTTCATGAAGAAGTGAAATCATTGTGACACCACTCACTCAGTCACTATAAATTATCCAATGCTTTTTATGTGCTTGTTTTTAATTTTAGGAATAGTTAAAGGGTTAAAAGATGATAAATTATTTGTCTGGATAGTGATATGTTCTTGACACTCTCCCCACAAAAAATCATCTGCAGAGCTTCCATTGTCTGTTCCAAACAGCAAAGGACATAATGATATTTAATTACAGCTTGTTTTTCAGCATCAGCTATCTCAACAAAATTTATTTTTAAAACACTCCTAATTGTCCACTTAAGCATACTTATATATTTTTTCAAAGTGAACCGTTATATCCTCTTCAATGCTAAAACACCAAAAACAACCTCCCCCAAACCCGCCCACTTTCTCTCAAAGGGATTTGGGTACCTATCAGTGGTAGATGATTAATTACATTGGAACTGCTAAAAAAGAACCTGAAAACTAGAAATTGTCCAGAAAATAAAGATCCAACCCTCCTTACAGTATGTCACTCCTGCTTTGAAGGCATCATTATTAGATCTAAAAAAAGAATAGCCCAGCATTCATACCATTAAGACTTTTTACTGTTAGGAACAGACAATGGAAGCTACACAGAGATAACATGTTTATTTATTTATTTACTTACTTACTTACTAGGATCAAGAATTTACCACTATCCAGGCAAATGATTTATCAACTCTCAACCCTTGCCCTACCCCTAAGATTAAAAACAAGCATGCAAAAAGAAGATAGTAGTTTACAGGGCCTATGGGTCCTACATTCTGCTCTATTTTGTGCATACATGGATAAATGTAAGGAGATAGTTATAGGAATTTCATTGTCAGCATTACTGAGCACAACTTTGTTGCAATAATTAGAGCTGCACCTTTGTCCAGCAATGTCAAAAGAAAGACAGAAGGCAATGGATGTGGTTTAATTAGGCTGCAACTTCATTCACCTAAAATATCTGGGAGTATCCACATATTAATTGTACAGTGCAAGTCACCGTTTCCTTAATTGTTCACACTACTGGGGGGAGGTGGAAGGCTGCAATCCTCCCCTCATGTAAGTGAAAAGGGGGCAGAAAAGGAAGGGGATTGGTTTCCCACTGTACCAAACATTAGTAGCCCTGAACCCTCCGTTTCCTAGCTTCCATAAATGATGCTTTCCTCCAAATCCCATTCCTATTCATTTTATATGATTACCATACCCCTTCTATAACAAGGCCTTGGCTACACTGGCGCTTTACAGTGCTGCAACTTTCTCGCTCAGGGGTGTGAAAAAACACTCCCCTAAGCGCAGCAAGTTACAGCACTGTAAAGCGCCAGTGTAAATAGTGTCACAGTGCCGGGAGCGTGGCTCCCAGCGCTGTAAACTAATCCCTGCGGGGAGATGGAGTACCTGCACCGCTCGGAGAGCTCTCTCCCAGAGCTGGCGCCGTGACCACACTCGCACTTCAAAGTGCTGCCATGGGAGCACTCCCGCAGCAGCGCTGTACAGCTGCAAGTGTTTTCATACCCAAGTACTTGCACTGGACATCAGCTAGAACATGGTGCTAGTTAGCTTGGCTTCCTCTCTACATACCCCACTGGGTTCCCACATATTTACCAATTCCTTCCCTAATATCAGACAAAGGAATATGCACTTATAATAGTCAAAAAGTCTAACAGTCTGGGATGTATTAACAGGAGTGGCATATGTAAGATAAGAGAGGTAACTGTCCTGCTCTTCTCGGCACTGGTGAAGACTCAGATGGAGTATAATTGAGGGTGGCACGCTAAGAAATATGTGGACAAACCAGAGAGAGTCCACAGGAGAACGATAAAAAAGGCTTAAAAAAACATGATATATGAGGAATGGTTTAAAAATATGGGTATGTTTAGTATTGAAAAAAAGAATGATGGGGTGTGGCAATCGGTTAATCTTCAAACAGGTAAGGGCTCTATAAAGAGAACTGTGAGCAATTCTGCTCTATGTCCACTGAAGGCAGGACAAAAAGCCATCAGCTTAATCTGCAGCAAGGACAATTTAGGTCAAATTTAGGTCCAGGCCCCCACTGGCGTGGAACGGCGAACCGTAGGCAGTGGAAGCTGTGATCGGCCAAACCTGCAGATGCGGCAGGTAAACAAACCGGCCTGGCCTGCCAGGGGGCTTACCTTGTCAGGCCACGTGACAAAAGTTACTGATCCCTGGTTTAAGTCTTAATCCATATGCCCTCCACTCACACAGCATATCAATTTGACGCTTGTTTTCTTCCCCCCACAACTCTGCCCCATGTCTTAACAAGTTGCTTGGCTAGACTATGAGAACAATGAAACAGGAATGCAGGAGCTGTCACACCAGAAAATCTGGTACAGGTGCACAAAATAATTGAAATAATTGAAAAGTATATTACAAAGGACAAATAGTGCAATACAAGAACAAGTGGGCAACTCAATGCTAAGTCCACAACTTAAAAGTAGATAACGTACAATACATTTCTTAAACAGCATAAAGGCAACCCACAGGAATTCATGCTGTGAATAAGACAGAGCTCAGCCAAAATAAATTAGATATTTGTATATTTATAAGAATAGCATTTAACATTAACAATGGCTATTGAGGAGGGGTGGGAGATATTCTAAAAGATAATTTGTCTAACTGGTTAATGATAACTTCATGAAAAACCTCTGGTTTTGAAAACACTATACTTAGAATTTAATATGGACATAAAAATGCCTATATTTTCTCTCGGTTTATAGCAGCAGCAATCTAGCTCTTCAGTTCTCTATGACAGACTATCAAGCACTGACACTGTCACTATTTTGGCATCAGCAACAGGAATTATTGCTTTTATTTCATATAGCTGAGATGAAGCAGGAGAGAACTATATTGCCTGGCCCCAGTGACATCACTGTCAGTTATGAGCAATAATCTTAATTTCAGATACTTTTCTTCAAATATTACCAAAAACTGGAGTTCATATTGCAATTGTCTGAACAGTAAAACAAACAGTGGTAATCACACAATACCACACAAGTTTACAACACATTTTTTATTAGAAGTAACCATCTGGGGGAACAAAGGCATCAAGATTTCTAAATTAAATGTAATTTAAGATTAAACATATTTTAGATTACCAGATGCAGGCTACAATACTTTGATTCAACTCATTTTTCAGTCTATTACAAGTTTAATTAAAACAATCCTGTGAGGGAAAGTCAAGAAGTCTAATGACAGCACAGCATGTAAAGGATAGGATTCAAGTTAAACTTCATTCTGAATTTCCTGGAATGAGAACATTGCTATATTAGTGTGTTCCTGGGAAGACTGAAAGCGTTGCAAAACTCTTTTTAGCAACTTCATATAGCCAGCCCAGGAATTATAAGAATTCACAAGCAGGAGGAGGGCTAGCTCAGTGGTTTGAGCATTGGCCTGCTAAACCCAGGGTTGTGATTTCAATCCTTGAGGGGGCCATTTAGGGAACTGGGTTTAAAAAAAAAAAAAAAAAAGTCTGGGAATTTGCCCTGCAGGGGGTTGGACTAAATGATCTCCTGAGGTCCCTTCCAACCCTGATATTCTATGAATATATAACAAGACAGCTGGATGATTTGGCACTCTGTAAATAGAGAAAATAGATCCATCTGCAACAGCGATATTAGCCTCCTCAATACAGAAGCTTAAACAGGAAGAATAAAATGGTAAAAAAGAGGAATCCAGAAAGCACCTTTGTGTAGTAAAGATGGGAATGACCATAACCATTTGTACTCTCACACAGACATTAATTTATTTAAACATAAAAGTATAGAAGGGATGAGAAAAGGGAACACTGTAAGAAAGGCCCAAATGTATTTCAAGATAGTCACTGAGTAACAAAAACAAAATTGAAAAGAAGGTTTAACTTTTTATTTGGAGCTTGATTCTTTTTAAATATTTTAGTTTAACGGTCAGTTTTTTAACTCTGCTTTTTTTATATATATATTTTGTATACACTACATATATTTCAGAATAACTGTTAACAGCTCCAAGCATTCTATGTCTTCTGGCAAAACACTGAGGATGGTAAATAATATAAACTTATTTTAATGGTAAATTATATAAATTCATAATATATATATTTTAACTCCGAGGTTTTAAAGTACTGTATAGTACTGTATAGCTATATCATCCTACCTTTTTATTTTTTAAACTTTAATGAAGTGGTTCCCAAACTTTAACAACCTGTGAACTCCTTTCACTAAAATGTCAAGTCTCGCAAACCCCCTCCTAAAAATGAACATTTCCAAGGATTTTCTTCTTTACCTGAGTATAAATTATCAGAGCAGTGATCTTGGAAATATAAAATTTGTTTTTATGACACGAAATATTACACACTATTTATTATTATTTCTCATTCCAATATTTTTATTACACTGTGAAAACGGCAACACTCTTCCAAGATCTCACTTTCGTAGCTTGTACCACTTTGAATAAGCCTGTTATAAGCCAAAGCTCCTATGCTTCATCAAGGAATATCAGATGTGAAACCAGCATGAAGGTATTTAAGAAGCCAAGTTGAAGAGTTCCTCCTACACAAGCATTAGGTCTTGAGCAGTCCAGGCAAACAATGCATGTTACAACAAAGCTTAAACTTGTTCTTCTTAATAATTTTAAAAACAATACTAGCTGACTATTTAATTTTAAAAACAGCAAAAAATATCCACCTCCATTTCCATTTCTTATAAGGAGTCTTGATGTTTAAATCTCCTCAGTGTGATAGATATGCTTGCTTTGATTTGCTTAGGTCTTGGAAGTCCAGGGGCTCTGGGCTGCTCTCCCCATGGTGCCCAGGGTCCCTAGTGAAAGCTCTGTCCACCATTAGGGATTTTTTTCTCAAGAACCCCCTGTAATATTTCGCAAACCTCCAGGGGTTCACAAACCCCAGTTTGGGAACCACTCCTTTAATGGAACTTGACACAGAACTTAAAGTATCACAATGATCTGCAAATGAGAAGACAGTGCTACAATGGGACCAATTTGGTGCTCCTTCCAGAAGAAGGAAGTAATGTCATTTCACAACATCCCAGATTTCTTTGTAGTCTTTGTAGTTTTAATCTTACTTTGCAGTCTGAAACATTCTTGAGATCACATATTCAACCGATTAACTCTATGTGTGGAGGCTCCAGGCTAGTTTTGCTCCAAAGGGCAGTAGAGAAATACCTTAGGAGGGTCCTAATTCAGGAAGGTATTGAATAAACGTGGACTATTGGCATTTCACAGATTAAAAAATGAGGCATTCAGATTAAGTAACTAGATTATGGTCACAGAGGAAATCTCTGGCAGAAATTAACCAAGATCTCTTTAGTCCCAGTCAAGTGCTATAACCCCAAGACCACCTAGACAGTATAGGCATGTAACTGCAGATGTATTCTCACTGTATCTCACCACACAGACGAAGCAATTTGAGAGCTGGGTTGGAGATGTGACTATTTGTCTCCCCATCACTTACGTGTGATGGGGAATGCATCCAGAAAGGAACACTTTTGGTTATCCACTGATGTGTTCTATTTCGGGGCTGCTTTTGTAGACTGATAGATTTGTGACAGTCGGTCACTGTTACATATCATACTTGCATATTGCTATTCAACTATTTAGTAAAGAACATTACTGTCCAGTTAAAATTGTCCTTGTCATCTCCTTCATTCTCCAACAGTTGGTTCTGATGACCCAGGCCCCACTGTGCACCGCTGGCTATACTGTCACAGCTTACTGTACCTTTCATGTGCTGAAACATTGTCTGCTCTCATTCAAATGCACAGTATTGTTAAGTAGAAAAGGGGCATGCACTGCCCACACTTAATCCATTTTAATGCCTGCAGAGTCTTCAGCAGTTTTTTCTAGATACAGGGTAGGGGGGCGGGTGTGATGGCCTGCCTCCAGAGATAAGCACTGACTATGCAACTGCTTTTACTCCCAAAAAACAACCCAGAAGTAATTTAGAGAGCATGCATACATTCTACTGTTTGGTTAGATGAATGTTTATACCTCCAGCTGTAAACAAATTTTCAATCTCAACTCTATTTTTCACAATGTACATCCTCCAACTGAATACCTTTTCATAACGTCTTCTATTTGAATCTCAGCAAGTATGATGTGGACTAATGATGATCATCCCACTATACACCAAGAGAGATGTAATTTTGAGAGTATCGTTATGGTGCATACGACAGCATTCCCAGTACACAAAACTACATGAGATTTTATGCACGTACTCTAAGCACTCAGCAGACCTAAGAAGCTTGCTAAAAGCATTCAAACACTGATTTTTGAAAAGTCCGCAGAATGGATTACATCTACTCTAAAAGGCTTACACAACCATTCTTTCCCTGTTTGTTTCTTATTTGCTCTTCATCATTATACTTATAATGAAGGTGAATTACATCTCTATGTTATTAGGTAATGATTTAATTTGTAGATAAAATTAACAAGTTGTTCTTGAATGTTCCACCATCCAAATAAGAAAATATAGAAGATTTTATCTAAACATTATAACTATATCTAAAATTGAAGTGATTTGTATTATACTTAAGGCCTTACTTAATTTGCAATATCGCAGAAACTGCAGATCGCACAATAGTGGGTTTCCATTGCAATTTTGGTGGCCCCGTATTCAATAAAGAACAGATGTTTTCTAGCACTGTAGCTTTTACAACATATTTGATAGACTTTGCAACTGCCAGAAGTAACGTAAATATCTTTTTTTAGAGAAATGGTTTATCTTTCACAGTGACAGATATGGGACAAGTGTCATTAAAGGGTGTTCTGTGCAATTGACCACAGGCAACACAAATAAAAGTTATGCAAATCAAATTTTAGCCAAGTATTCCACCACATTCACGACGGGTGGCACAAACATGTAAGCAATCTAAAAATAGAATACAACTCTGTTAATTTTCTTTAACCACATATACCTTAACAATGCATAATAAAACCACAGAGCATCCATGAAGTTTCAACGTAAATGACAAGAAGTTGATTTTAAAATTATACTGTCACATGATGACTCGCCCCTTTAGAGAGATGGAGCTAGTCACACTTGTACCTTAATTAGTTAGCTGCTTCCCAGCCTGAGGTAGCAGGACTAAGGAGGGTCAGGTGACAAATTAATGGCATCTGGACCTTATAAAAGTACTAGTGAGATCCATCTGGAGCAAGAACCCATAGGGACTGCATAGGCTCCTGTGGGAAGCCCCAAAACAGGGCTCTGTACCAGTACAGGGAAAGGCAAAGCACAGATCCAGCAAGGGTTTGAAAACGATAAGTTAGGGGAACAAGCCTGAGGGCCAAGTGCTCTATATCAGACTCTCAAAGTAGCTCAGTAAGGGGCTGGGAACAGGGCCCAGAGGACAGGCTGAACACAAGTGAAGAGCAGAAGAAACTTTTTGTTTGTTTGTGACATTTTACTTGGAGTTTTTTTATCCTGAAAGAGGTTTAGAACCTGGACGTAGGACTAAACCACAGTGCCAGCACAGGCTGGTGTCTGGAAAATTGAGGAAAGCAACCTCAGGGAGGGAAATTTGAGGTAGTGAAGGCCATCTCCACACCACACAACCAACAGGAGGGGAGTGGGGTAAGGACAGGATGCCACTATAGGGCAGCTACATCCACAACAGATTCTCTGAAGTGAGATTGTTTAAAAATCCTGCCCTTGAGATAGAAAATAATGGAAATATAAGCTTGTATACATAATTGACACAAAAATATTAAAGTCTGTTTCTTCTAATATTAAATATTAAAGGTTGTTTCTTCTAAATTTCAAGAAAATTCTCAAGCAAACTTTTTAAAAAGATGAATGGATGATGACCTAAAGCTACTTATGCTCCGAGATTACTGAAAGACAAACCCTGGAAAATGGCATACCGCCAAAGCAACCAAATATTTACACTATCATCTGAAGAAGGGGAGGATTAACCCGCAACGTGCTGGAGCTACAATCCACTTTCTCAAAACTGCATCATCCCCAAACCATGCCTCCCACAGACAGCCTTGTTCTAACCCCTGGTCGCAGCACGAACAGATGGAATTCTCAGAGGGTTCGTTGTTGGTTTTCGTTTTTTTTGTATTATCTCCACAAATTTCACCCTCTTTTCTCTCAAAGGCCTACCCCCTAATAAGGAGAAAAATACTTAGATACCTTTGACCAATTGATTCTCTTCATAGAGACCTCAGGTTTATACTTTTTCTTTTCCTTCATTCCATAAGGCAGGGATGCTGGAGCTCCTGGAGGAGGAGGTATGCCCCCGAGAGGCGGCGGTAGTGGAGGGCCACCAAACAGAGGCGGTGGTGGAGGTACGCCTCCTCCAGGCAAAGGAGGTGGAGGTGGAGGTGGAGGTGGGATTACACCAGGTAAGGGAGGTGGTGGTGGTGGAGGTGATAAAGGAGGAGCCCCTGATGTAGGCTGACCAGCTGACAGTAATGAACTCTGAAATTTAAGACGGATGAAGTTATTTATTTATTTATTTTAATTTTGAAAAAAAGCTTTGATAAATAACAAACTGACCTGGCTATTTCTATGTTATATCTATCTCTATTTCAGAGTAACAAACACAGCATTTCTCAGATATCTACAAGTACTCAGAAAAAATTGTTTTTAAAACCTACCGTACTTATGACAAGTAACTTTTACAAATTGTACTTTAAAGTATAAGCATTTCCCTGCCCTACTGATGTCTAAGATGACCATATTTTCTCCCTATACTTAGCAGGGTTTTACAGAATCATTGGCAAATAATGACATTAATTGGCTTCTGCTATATCAACAAAAATGCTAGTTACCTACCTTAATAAACAGTTGCTGCATATTACACCACTACAGATTGCCTGCAATGAAACAGTCCTTGTAGCTAACATTTAAAGGAGTATCTTACCATCTTCACTATCATCATGATTACATAAATATTTCCCCCCTAAATCAGATAATCTAGGCATTCTAGGATGCCAAATAAGCAAAAATCAACATTAATACTTACTAACACTAACCAGGTAGGGGGAGAGTTTCAAAGACCAAGGATACTCAGGCACCACATTCCCATTTAAAATGTGCCTCTTATTTCAACACTTCTCTTAGGCAAGTCTCCCCCCCCCCCCCCAACCATTTTGCATTTATCCAGGATCAGACAGTAAGTCACTAGGAGTGTCACACTTAGAATTCAGAAACACATGTTTACCAACTTTTTCATAGTGGGTATAATTTTGAGATATTAAGAGAAATTGTTTAAAAGGAGGGGATCCCAATTGATAGTAGGGACAAATAAAGAAATGAAGTCCTTGAAATGAATCAAACTTTAGTCCAATCCCCTGCACTCAAGGCAACAAGAAGCTGAAGAATCAAAAGTGTGACCAACGCTCAGACTAGCTGTGTGGAAAGCTCTTGCCCCCATCCCAGGGTTAAGAGGATAACAAGTGGTGAGACTTCATTTCAGAGATATTTCCCCTTCTTTAATGTAAGCAACCGCAGGTTATCTTGCTAAGTTTATACTCTCCAGTGAGATGTCAAGTATTTTAACAGTCTAAACATCTGCAAGTGATTAGTGTATCCACTCAGATATTTTTAAAATGCTAGTAATTCAGGAAGTATAAAAATTCTGATTCTAAAGTTATCAGTAATGTAATATTTTCATCTGATCTAGCATGTTTCAAGGTGCAAGCAAAGTTTTATTTTGTCCTCTGGTTTTTAAGCACTGCATAAAACTTTTCTGTGCAACACGGATGATCACAGTTGATTCTCCTGAAACCTCAAGTCTAATATGTCAATATTTGGAAAGCCATGTATACATGCAATAAATTGACATGATAGAAAAAATGTACTCTGGATTATCAGCATCTGAGTGAGACCCTTATCTACAGAGCAAACCATTTGTTGTAATCAAGATTTGATGTGGCAGTTTGTGAGGAAGGTTTATGGTTGATGAATGAAATCTGAGGATTTCATGCTGAAGCATAGTATTACATTCTCTGTAACTTGACTGATAGCACATATTCTACTTTTATGGTTCCATGGATATAATAAATCAAGTTATGACATATACTAATACAAGAATAAAAGTATGTATACTTTAATTCTGACAAGATGAAATATGTGCTGTGTATGAATATATTGTAACAAATATTTTCCTTCAGAAGAGACTTAGCACAGAGATTTTAACCACTTTCCGTGATTAAAGGTCCAATGACACTTGTGCAAAGGAAGAGATGTTCAACCAATTATGTTGCCCAAATTCAATTTGGGTAATTACTTTCTGCTTTCCAAAATTCCACTCTGAAGTTACAAATGGAAAAACATGTTCCGATGTATAAAACATGCCTTTGGTATACAGAAATGGATCCATAACATTTCTGCAGAACCAAGACTAGGTATATTAAATTTAAATGACTCAATCATCTGTTTATAAATAAAAGGAATTAATCCAGATTATAACTAAATATACACCAACATCCAGCAAACAGCAAAAATGTTATGTTTATGACATATAAAATATATCGTCAGTGAAAACCTCAAATTACTGTATAGCAGAATATTAGTAAGACAAACAGCATCAATTTTACCTAAAAGGTGTTGCCCCAACTAAACAGACCATCTAATTCCAGAGCTGATATATAGTTAAACTAAAGTAACAGTTACTCATAGCTCAGGGAGTGACTATGAATTTAGTTTTATACCACAGTGAGCTTTCAATGTCAAACAAGAAGCACCCTCAAGATTTCATTTAAAGTTGATTAAGTATTTGGAATCCACAAAAAATACACTTACCAGATTTAAAAATGTTATTAAAACTAATGTTAAAAAATATTATACTGTACATAGGTTGGGGAAAGTGTGCCCGTACGTCTGGGTATAGTGCTTAGATTATCCACAAATACAAAGTTGTTTTTTTAAACGTTATATGCTACATAGAGTACATAATCAGCAATAATCCAAATTTAGGTGAATGGATTTAACAACACAGTTTAGAAATTAGAATCCAAATACACAAGTACATCACTCATGAAAAGTTGTACAGAGATTTGGTTGTGGAAAGCAAAATATATCAATGGATGGAGATTGTCCCTCCGTAATTTGAGAATTAGATTGTGTTTCCTAAATGCACAACCAATCCATGAGGAAAGTATTCATTATTTTCCTGACTGCGCTTCTCATAAGCACTCCAGCTCATCCCTTCTGGTATTGCCGATGTCCAGTGATGTGTTCTATACAGATGTCCTTCGACCACCTGATGGCTTCCGACACCATGAGTTGCCACATCAGCCAAGTGTAGAGTTCTCTAAGCACTCACTTGTTATTGGGGTCCCATGCATCAAAGGCTCTGACCATCAGTGCATGTGTCTGGACCTGGTAACCCTTAGTTTTCAAGATGTCGGCCAGAGGGGCGTATTTCTCTACTTTTCAAGCTCCGGCATCATTGAAGGCTGGGGTCCTGTTCTCGAATGGCACTGTGACATCCACCATGATGATCTTCTTCCGGTCCTTGTTGGTTATGACGATGTCTGGTCGCAGTTGGCTGTCGGTACCGGGAATGGTGGAGTTCACGGAGACCTTCCCTATGGGTGGTGGGACAGCTCTGACAAGGCCATCTTGGATGGTGTTATGTCGCAACTGCCAAGCTCTCGAATGGGGCCTGCAGCTACACGAGATGTGGGGTAACATCTCGTTGGCATAGCCGCACTTCCTGCATCACTTGTTCCAATTCCCATGGTGCACGGCTCCATTCAGTGGGACGCAGTTGAGCCGGGGCCTGTGGATGAACCTCCAGTTGGCAAATCGGGTGAAGCTGCCCATGGGGAGGAAGTGGTTGCTGGCATCCCACTTGCACATCACCTCAAACGTCCTGCCCTGGTCTCGCTTCTGTTTCAGGTTTTCCACATATTGGCAGCATATGGCATCCTTCAGGGTCTTCTGCAGCATGGTTCTAGCTCTTGGAGTAAAGATAGCATGATCTGTATTCTTCACCTGTGGCACCAGGATATCCAGATCCTAGTGTTCCTCACACCAACTCCGGCGGCAGCCGATATGCTTCTCTAGTCATCACATAGCACTGTGGGCACAAGTCCAGAGCAAAGCAAAGTCTCCTCTCTCTTCGAAATTCACCTTCCTGAGCCACTCAGGTAGGTGGCGACATCTTGACTGGAGTGGGTCCTGGAGATTCACTTCTTGACAGCATCCTGCAAAGCACTCTCTGCAATGTTCTTCACCATGGCATCCGGAAACATCAGAAGGTGGAAGGCATGAGTGATCACAACAATGTCGCACAGGTCACCCATTCGAGGGACATTAGAGCCGCCTTGCCTGTGCAAGATGTACACCAGTTCATTGCTGAAACATCCACTTCTTCACCAGCTGCCAGATGGCGCTCTCTGCCTTGTTCAGAGGTACCTTCGCCATGGCAGATCCCCTCAGGACAAATGAGATACAGGGGATCAGAAAGGTGTTCAAGGCACTGGCTTTCTGCCATGGTGCCAGTAGGGAGGAGTAGATCCTGGACATATCTCGTAGGATCTCCATGATGGTATCCTCAGGTATCTGCTGGACGCGGAAACCCACTGGTGTGCAAAGATGTTGGTATGCTTGCCTGTCCTTGAGGAAGATGATGGGTTCACCCTGGATATGAGAAGACATTGTCTGGACTGAATCCCTTCTTCTGCCATTGATATGCAGGGATGCACATTTCCAGGCACTGAAGTGGAGTCCCATCCAGTTGGCAGCCTGGCTGGTGAGGTCAAGCATTTGTTGGAGACTCTTGAGGTTGTCTGCAATCAGGACCAGACCATCTGCTTAGGTCAGGATATTCACTCTGCTGTCAAACAGATTGAAACCACCTAGACCACTGGAAATCACTTGAATGAGCAGCTCCATGGTTAAGTGGAAAACAGTGGGGCTCAGGGGACAGCCTTGCTTCATGCTGCTACCGATAGGAATTTTGGTATATTTTACCAATAGGAATTCTCTCCTTCCATGGAACGGATGGTGCTGGTGCAGCCTTCATATTGTTTCTGGATCAGTTGGAGAAATTTTTCACCCTAAACTCTCGCAGAGTGGCAAAAATGTGCTGGTGGGTCATCGATCCAAAAGCATTAGCCAGGTCAAGCCATGCTATGGCACATTGCTGCCATGCCCTCTTGGCCATGTGGATGGCAGTCTGGAGGACAAAGTTGTGCTCATAGCAGCCTTCACATGATATGAAGCCTTTCTGGATGGAGCTGATGGCTCCTCCATTCACAAAGCAGTCTGTGATCCTAGCCGCGAGGCAGCTGACGTACAGTTTGTACATGGTGGAACAGAGAGGGATAGGTCTCCAGTTGTTGGGGTCATCTCGCTCACCTTTCTTGTAGACGAGAACCATCATAGACTTCTTCCAGGAGCTGGGAGTATGGTGGCACTGTTTCCATTTGTTGAAAATGGAAGTTGGTACCAGGCAACTGGGGGCTCATTTTTTCAGGAAGTGAATGCCATCTTTTCCCAGGGCTTTATTTTTGGTCTTTGTAAGTCTGGCCTCTACTTCTCATAATATAAAGTCTTGTTCCAGGTCCTCTGCACAGTCAACCTGGGATAAGGGATGAAGGCACTCTAGACGCTGCGCGTCGTTCTGAGCTACATGGTCAAACACCCCTTTGAAGTATGAGAATAGTCTCTCGAATGGAATTGTGCAGTAGAGTGAGGGCTCATCGAGGATCTCTCTCATAGCCTTAGGGCGGTTTGACTAGTAAAGCTTCTGAAACCTGGATGCTGCTCCTGAGTCGTAGTGACAACTGATGTTCCTTCCCCTGGCTTTCCTCATGTTGTTGTGGTTCTGACTGGATGCAGGAGCTCTGTGTGCAGTCGGTGTGTTCTCCTGAGTTCCCTTCCTCCCAGATACGATTTCTGCAGACAGATCTTTAGTGAGTCTGTCTACAAGCAGGTCAAAGTCCTCAAAGGAGGCTGTCCTCGCCAACTCCTCCACTGAAGCAGCTTGCCATGGTGTAGCAGTGCTCACCTGGGGCTGTTGCTCTTCCTGCTGCTCAATCTCCATAGGCTCAGGCTGGAAAACTGCTGTGTGATTAGTCTACTGCCTTTTTCCCTCCCAGTGTGGAGAACTCGGTTTGGCCAGCTCTTCTGGAATGACGCCAGTGTTTTCCCTTACCAAATTTAGGGTAGCATTGGTCCTTTTAGGAAGGACAGTTTTAGAGGCAGCAGTACTTTCCCTTTTAGGGATGCGGTCTTGCTTGGGAGTTTCCGGAGCGATGCGTCCTTCTGTGGATGAGTTCTGCCTGGGGGGGGTCTTTGATGCAGTGTGAGACCTTCCAGGGGTTACCTGTTGGGGGAGAGGTGGTGCTGACTCTTCGGACAACGGCATTGTGCGGGACATATTGCGAGGAAGCTCTAAGCCATCGAGAGATGGAATTGCCTTGCATAAGCTGCGAGGGAGCGGCGATCCTATGCTTGGCAGGGTCCAGCTTAGGAATTTTTGAGGCAGCACTTACTCTTTCAACGGTAGTATCCAGGTGCGTGGTCCCAAGGGCAGGGAGTCCTTTCCTCAGTAGATGGTTAGACCAGCTTTTCATGCTGTGGATCTGGGGCAGTTGGCAGGGATGCAGTAGCCAGAGTGTTTAGGGACTCGGAAGCCGGAGCAAGTAATGTTTCTGCTTTTGGAGCAGAGATGGGGTAGCGGCAACGTAGACCGGTAGAGTTGGACTCTTCCAATTCGAGATGTCCTTTGCAGATGATTTGATGAGACTTACATTTCTGCTGTGTCTTGAAAGGCAGGTCGCAGAGGGTACACAAGAAGGCGATCCACTTGCTATGGATTTCTCTTGAGGTGTCTGCTGAGACCCCCAATGTACTGGAATCCTCAGACCGGACAGCAGAAGGGGCAGAGGAGTATGCACATAGGGAAAGGATACTGGAGATGGATGCAATTGTTCTCTTTTTCATCTCCCTCTGCTGAATGGGCTTCAGTCGTATCAACGGATTCGCTAGATGGTTCTCATTGCTCTGCGAAAGCAGTATGGAGAGGTTCGGCTGGACAGACATCTATCTAGTGAGAGGTCCCGCTGGGTGGTTTCTGAGGGGAGGCTGGTCTCACCAGTTGGGATACCTTCCAGCACAGTAGGACAATGACCAGCATCAGGACCCTGGGCAGTGGAG
Source organism: Chelonoidis abingdonii (assembly GCF_003597395.2). Lineage (NCBI taxonomy): Eukaryota > Metazoa > Chordata > Testudines > Testudinidae > Chelonoidis > Chelonoidis abingdonii. Next base: position 69,411,247 of record NC_133776.1, read on the forward strand.
GAAATGGGAGAAGTTCTCCTTCTAGCATCCCTCTCCTGAAGTGCAGGCAAGATGTTTGTCCTGGATGTGATGTCCCAGAAGGCCGTCCTCGAGGTGCAAGATCTCCCTACAGCAGAATCTCCACGGGTTTTCTCCAAGAAGGTTCTGCTTTTCCAAACAGTGCTGCTCATCTGCGATGTCCTGGAAGCACTGAGGATCTTCTTAGAGGCTATTCCCCGATGGGCATTCCGTGTAGCAGCAGCAGTCCAAGCAGCAGTTGAAGGTTTCTGTGGAATCTGCAAGGGAGTGATTGTCTTCTCAGTCAGTCCTGGAGTCTCCGAAGCAGCATAAAGATTTTCTTTTGAAGCAGCAGCACTAGACTCCATCTTCAAAGCGGTAGTCTTCCTCAGGATAGCAAGTCATGTCTTCTAGAAGGTGCAGTTTCTGCCTCAGTAATTCAACTGATAAGAACAGATACTACGCTTGATCTTAGCCATAAATAAAATATATTGCAATATAAACTGATCAATCAGCCACTGTGATTAGTTTGTGTATATCTGTTCTTTGTTTTAATTTTCTGATCCAATAGGAAGGTTTGCTTCACATTATGTCCCATGGAAAGATGTGCTTATTCACTTATGGGGGCGGGGCGGGGGAAGGAATCTCAGCTAGAACCTACATTTTAGCATTTACAAAATAGTTTTATCATAGACTATTCATACATTTGACACCCATGAAATGTGAGATTTCAGAAACACGATAGGAACTTCTGTAAAATATACTTTAAAGTTTGTATTAAATTATTTTAAGTAATTAAAATTAGGGACTGTTTTGGATATAATTGGAAGAAAAAAAAATTGTCATGAATTCAAATTTCTCAAAACCACATAACATTTTAGCCTCAATAAACAAACCAGCTATGACAGTCTTGTCATACACTTATATTTGAGAAAATATATTATTTCCATTAATCTTGCCAACATGCTCAGAGACCATCTGATTGCCATATCTGGGGTCAGGAAGGAATTTTCCCCTCATTCAGATTGGCAGAGACCCTGGGGCTTTTTTTAATCTTCCTCTACAGCATGGGGCACAGATCACCTGCAGGTTTAAACACGTGTAAATGGTTGATTCTCTGTAACTTGAAATCTTTAAACCTTGATTTGGGGACTTCAGTAACTCAGTGGTGGTTGTGGGTCTATTACAAGAGCGAGTAGGTGAGGTTCCGTGGTCTGCAACGTGCAGGGGGTCAGACTACATGATCACAATCGTCCCTCCTGGCCTTAAAGTCTGAGTCTATCCTGCATGCTCTTGTAGAACCAACTCATACCCACTGGTCAAGTAACACCTGTGTACTCTACTTTTAAAATCAAACAATTATTTAAAAGAAATTTTCAAATTGTCACCAGACACAATGCTCTTGGTGATAATTTTTCTTTCATTCTAACGATATAATTTTCTACTGTGGAACTCACCATGACATGACTTAAAGTCTATATCTCACTTCGTTACCTGGGTTCGTAGCTGCTGGATTTCTGTTTCAAGCTCTTTGATCTTCTCCTCTCGTTTCTGAAGTTCAGCCTGTGCCTCTTGTCGAGCCGTGAATTCTTCATCAAACTGCAATGATTACCACCATAAAATCATTCGTCCATCTATGCTCACACTAAATACAGTAGTTTAAGGATTTAAACAACAGTGTGAGTAAAGCAACAGAAGCATTTGTGGCTCATATGGCTTGACCGATTGGAAAACTACAGAAAACTCAATTCTTCTGGTCACTAAGAATTCACAGCAATGCATACAGATTCAGCTACACCACAAATTGTTGTTGAAAACTTGCAGAAAAGCTTTTTTTCCTCAGCACCTTCCAAGTTGTAACCTTTTTAACACCTTTTGACCACTTTTGCTTCCTCTGAAATGACATGAAGCTGAAATATTAAAAGTAACTTGAGTATTCTGGAATGTCATTACAAATCATATTAAATATGGCCTATGGATAACCAGTTGCAATGGCCTATGGGTAACCAATCCTGCTTATGAATGGGTGTAACAATTCTAAGGGGGACTTCTACATTCCAAGAAGTTTTTTTTTTGTTTTTTTTTTTTGCTTTGTTTTTTTTTAAAAAAGCAAAACAAAGGCAATCTGTGACTGGAATAAGCTTTTGTTCTCACATAGATTCTAGAAGCATTATGTTGTGTATTATTAAGTTACTGCAAGGTGCACTTGGATGATCATTTTAATTTGTTGCACAGCAGAAACATAACACATTCTCGATTAGAATTAAAGTAATATATCTGAAGACAAATATACTTTCTCATTGTGGAAGATTAACAATATTGCTTCAAACTGCAATCACTGCTGCAGATGGCATAGTTTAAAAGGAGTGACTTGCAGTCCTATATTTTTATATTTACAAAACTAAAAACTCATTGACAGAAGTAAATGGTGTAGACCTGCATATATGTTAGAAGGGTTGAGTTCTGAACATAAATAAATTAAGAAAGATCTACATCCTGGGAAATTCTGAGGATATCTGAATACAGAGAAACAAGAAACGGAGATCTTCAATAAATTCTTCCATGTCTAATCTGACAGATGAGGCCACTTTGCAGATTTGCAACTACGTCCAAGCACTGGCACACTCTTGCTGAATATGCAGTTAATATACAGTGAAGATATAGGTCTGCAGCTCATTATGTAATGTTTCCCCCAAATTTAGTAAAGGTCATGTTCCAGGTAGACATGATTTTTGGCCCCGATGTGCCCGGATGCAAACAAAGCCCAGTCTAAAATATAACCATTTTCTAAATTTGGTACTGAAACTATTTCTACTCTAATGGAAGTTTTTATTTTGGCTTCCTTTAGTAAACTTTTTTAAATGATCATCAAAATCCCTTAGGAGGAATTCTGTAAAGGTTTCTCCTTCAAAAATAAGAATGGAAAGACACAGCTCAGGAAAACATTCTATGACTCTCAAATAGTAGTAAAGAAATGCTGTGCACACACAAGCATCCAAAGCATTTGTTACTTCAAGGGTTCCAACACCAACAGTGCTGTGTTTTAACTCAGTGCTTAAGTAATATTAAGAGCACTGACAAGTGAATGAGAAGATCCAACTGTCCACTTCAGTTTTAAAGTTCATGTATCCAATACGTTGCATTTCAAATTAGGTGGATCCTGAGGCCAGGTCCATCAATCAATGTTGCTCTGGTCTATTTTATGTCCAGCACTTAGTATTTTCTCACAGGACCCAGAAAGACATGATCGCTGGAAACTTTATAGTGCAATCATAATGTGTTTTTTTTTTTTATCAGTGTTTGATATAAGTGGAGTAACTTCTCAGTTACTCAAAGGATACTCTGAAAGTGGAATGTCATGGCAAAACTCTGAGAAGGCAGAATTACTAAAAGGACTACTAAATTTTCTAAAAACAACCAACCAACCCGAGTGGAATGTTTCACATGGAAATAATTTTAAGCCTGACAATCTCCTCCTAATAATGAAAAGAAGGGCAAAATCATATTTCTATTAGGTCTTTTTTATAACTTAATTGACATCTTTAGAAATATATTAAATCACAAAGATTAACATTTAAGAAATACTTGTTATGAGATAGCAGTGTAAGAGTGCTTTTCCACTACTTATATCGAAGTACAGTATACATTACATATTTGAAATAATCAACACATGCTGAACAACTCAATGACCCATCTCTATTTTTTCTGTATACAAAGATAGTATACTTGACAACACCCCCCAAGAAAAAACAAGTATAGGATAAGCTCTCAGAGATTTTTTTTTTCCTATTGCTGTCTGAAGCTAATGCACACTAGCAGCTAAGAACAGTAGACTTGATATATCAAATCACTTCTGCAATAAGGATAAAAATTATGCAGTAATGCTGCCAAATATTGATCATAACAGCAAATCAGTTTCTCTATTTAAGCTTAAAGGTGGGAAAAGGTTTTTGATGCCATGTTTTAATCAGAGATTTCCAGTTGTCTACATCTTAAATTATAATGATTTATAATCTTACCTTTTTGGAAAATTCTGCTGCTTTTTGTTCACTTTCTTCTACTTTTGCTTTGTTCACACATGCATCTAAACGGACAATTACCAAGACAAAATTGGATAAGAAAGTAAGCGCTACTGAGTAATAAACAAATACACATATTTTCAAAGTACAATGAATTGCTATAGAACCAAATTCCAGAGTTTCGCCTCTGCATTTTTAGTTTTCCAGAGGACGAAATCTTTCCTGAACCCTTCCTCCTTTCCCTATGTCTCTTGAATAGACACACAGCTATAGAATTTCTTAGAAATATGATGTTACTTCTATATGTTTTACCTGTTGCTCCAAAAAGGGCATTTACTTTCCAATAATTACTTAAGTACAGCAGTCTTTAACACACTAGATTATATATCAGGTAATTTTTGCCCTTCTCATCTTCATTTGATTTTAAATGTAAATCAATATGGAAATTCTCCCCTTTAATCAAGTTTTCTACATTAGTACAGCCATCCCTTTCTGCAGTTGGGCTTGAGAACACCCCTTTAACATAGTAAGAACAACCCTTTAACATATGAAAGTTATATGTTATGTTATTTTAAATAAAGATTATCTTAAAGGCTTTTAAAAGCAAATTAGAACATATATTTTTATGATTAACTCCTTGCTGTTACAGAAAATTTTTCAGTAGATCTCAAACCGTTGTACAAAGCAAATCACTATCATTATCCTCATTTTACAGACATAGAAGCTGAGGCACAGGGACGTGAAGTGACTTGCCTATAGTCACCCAGCAAGCCAGGGTCTTGAGTCCTGATCCACTGCCTTATCCACTACGCCAGCCTCTCTCAAACTTTTGTACTGGTGACCCCTTTCACACAGCAAACCTATGAGTGCGACTGCCCTCATACATTATAATCCTTTTTTTGTATTTAAAACTATTATAAATGCTGGAGGCAAAGCGAGGTTTGGGGCAGAGGCTAACAGCTCGTGACCCCCCATGTAATAACCTCGCAACTCCCTGAGGGGTCATGATCCCCAGTTTGAGAACCCCTGCACTAGGCCCACTGCCAACCTCCATTATGGCTTAATGTTATTTTCCAGTTAAATCTTTCCCTTTGTTGAGTGAGTTGATGTTTGTTTAAAAATAAAAAAATCACTCAAACTTCCTTATTTTCTAGCATTAGAAAGAATTATTTCTCAAATTAAGATATGATAGAACAGAAAAAAAAAATCTCCCTGTTCCCCACTACATAACACTGGTAAAGAGACTCCCAAACTATGAGAGCTTCTTAAAAATCAATAGTCTTTAATTACATGACCGAGGAATCAAATTTCTCAGATTTGTGAATAGTCTAATTGCTTCAGGTTTGAAAACAAAACTTTGATTTTTAATTCATTAGGTCAACAGAAAAAAAAATCAATTAAGTGCATTAGCTACCCTGAATAGATTTTAAAACTACAAGAGACACAACAGGAAAATTGTCACCTTTGATTATTTTTCTGTAAAGTGCCTAACACTCATTTACTAGCTCAACTTACTGATAAACAGAGCAAAAATATTTCATAGTTACAATTTATTTAGGTCGTGATTCCACAGATGATCACAGCGGGAAGAGAGCAAATTTTTAATTAGCTTAGTACATCCCATGTCTAGCCTCTTAAATATTTACATTAACAGGTTATCATTTCCATTCAGATTAATTTCTAGCATCTGTTGATGTTAAGAGTGAAGAAATATTGGCTCCCCATGGTCACAGGTTCTCTTCTGCACAATGACAAAAAGGAAGAGAAGCAACTCTTATGTCCTAGGCAACGTATTCCAGGCTTGCACAACATGCGGCCCGCATGGGCTCACTATGCAGCCCGCAGGGGGTGAGTAGGTGGGCTCACTGTGCAGCCCGCATGGGTTGAGTAGGCAAGCCAACAGCCACATGAATCCAGGGTTCCACTTTGCTTGAAGCGGTGGAGACGTTACTCACTTTGTGAGAACTCAAGTTACCACTAGAGTTCTTCAAGAAGTGTGTCCTTGTGGATGCTCCACCTCAGGTCCCTGTGTCCTGCTCCTTTGATTGAGATTTTTGGTAGTGCCCAATCAGCCCAAGCATGTGCTCCACATATCCTCATGCCCCACACCAAGGCTAAAAGGGGCTGTGCACACGAACTGCCCTCAGTTCTTTCTCTACAGCTAAGTCCCCCAGGGACATCCTGATGCAAAGGGGAAGAAGGGCAGGTAATGGAGCACCCACAGGGAGACATCTTGAGGAACTCCATTTACAAGATGGGTAATCTCTCCTCCTTCATCGAGTAGTGCCCCTGTAAATGCTCCATTCCAGGTGACTCTCAAGCACTACCCCCGCAAAGAGGTGGGAGGTTCAGACCAGAGTCCAGTACAGAGGAGAGAGAACTGGATTGCCTATAGCAGAATCTGATCTTGCTGCTGGCACCAAGGCATAATGATTAGAGAAAATATTGACAGAAGTCCAAGTTATTATTCTACCAATGTCTGCAACTGGTACATCCTTAAGTAAGACTATAGATGTAGATACTGCTCTTGTGGAATGTGGTATCAATGTCAAAGGAGGTAGAGAACATGAGTTCTCCCTCGTGCTGAAGCGTGTAGGGAGTATATGCAAGCCAAATGGGCACTGCTACCAAAAAAACTCTGATTAAGGGTACAGGCACACCAGAAGTGAAGCACCCACAGTGACACCACTCAAAGCACAACTTCCATTATATCGCAGATACTTGAAGTATGATTAGGCTCATTTGCTGGTATTACCAACTTAGAAACATCACATGGGGTACATTAACAACATTCCCTTATATATAAATTTCAACTCCACTGAATGATTTGATCATCTAAAATCTGAAGTTTGGGACTATTCTTACATAATATAACAAAAGTGTGCATTTTTATGCTAATGTGAACAATGCAAATCAAATGTGATCAATTGAAGACTATCATAACTAGCCTGGGAGGATTAGATTTTGATTGGTAAAGTTGATTTCACTATACACACAAACCCATGAAAAAAAACATTTCCATTGATAATAATCAAAATTTACAAATAGGCAAAGTAAGAAAAATATTCCTTGAGAATTTAGAGTTTGACTTAAAGATATTTACTTTGTATACTTTGACAATTTGTGTTTTAATAGTTACAAAGCTTTAACAATTTGAATCTCAACATTTATTGTCATTACATAATTGTCTACTTGTCCCACATGGTCTGAGCCCCTCCATCCCTCAATTTCCTGTGAAACTGAAAATTTGAATCCATACAACTCTAAAAAGATTTAAAATAATATTACCTGTCAAAATTATTGAAAAAACACCAAAAAAAACACCAATAAAAAAAAAAGAAACACCAAACCTGAATTCTGCCCAGCTTAATAATGCGCACACACAGGAGGGACAAATTAAATTGCACAGGGAACCTTTATTCTGACATTTTCTAATTTGAGTGCTTGACTTGACAACCTTAAAAATATTCTTTCAACTTTTACTAAATTTCATAGGTTTTTAAAAGAACCATCAAGAGCCCCACACAGGTCACAACCATGTTTGGAACCCTTAAAGCAAAAGCACAGATGTCTGCCATTTGAGCTGACAGAGTAACTGACATAAGTAGTAGTTCCATGAGCACCTCCCATTAAAAGGAGACCGACAATTTGTCAGTGCTTTTCAGTTATTTGTTAGATCACACAGGAATGCTGAGACTCAAGAATCCTGGGTTTAATTACAGGTTCTAGAGGGAAGTGTTCTCTAGTGGTTACATACCCTTTCCACCCTTGTGTGCCTCAAATGTGTCTCTTTTTTACCCTTTTCTCTTCCAACCTGTCCCTGTCTTCTACCCTATTCCATATTCAGCTCCTGTCCCCCATGCCAAACTCCCCACCCTTCTGCATTCTGGATTCTAGTCAAGCTAGTTCCTTTACCTCCATTCCACTCGGGTGTCACCAGATGGTGATGGAAAACATAGGCAAGACTGTTGCCCTGGTCTCCGTTTCAGTTCCTGATGAGTAGCAGCAATTCCACACGTCCCACAGTGCCCTGCAAATTTTGATACTAACTGGAACAGTATCAATTTGGGGGATTTGTCCCAGAATAGCTATTAGCCTGGTGGTTAGGACATTAACTTGGGATTTGGTAGATCCAGATTCAAGTCCCTGCTCCCTATCAGGGAGAATAAGGACATAAAGGTGAGTCTCCCACATCCAGGTGAGTGTCCTAACAATTGGACTACTAGCTATTCTGGGGTGGTCTCTATCCCCCTCCTCATGGTGGGTTTGTTCCCCCCCCCTTTTTTTTTTGTGAAAACTGTTGAAACATCTTGGTTTCTTACTGATGCAGAAGGGAAACAAATACCAAAACCTCAAAAGTTTTCACAAAACAGATTTTCTATTTTCCAGCCAGTCCTAATTATAATCTAGGTGGTGCTTTGACCATTGCTCTCAATAAAACATAATCTAGCTTTCCAGGTATATCTGCCTGAACAGTCTATGCAATATATTTTCATTGTGAAATGTTTTGCTGTTCTAGAAGAATATGATTACAAGTTATACAATGGAGCTCTCAACTTCTAGAAAATGTGAATTCATTCCCAAAATCACATACTAAAAGTTACAGAGTTCTATTTTTGGAGTATGAATAGAACACTTACCTTTAAAAATATTTATTTTTTCTAAAATACAAAGAAACCAAAGAAGAGAAGTTAATTCAGGTTTACATACCAATAAGGTGGGTAAAGTCTACATCCAATCTTCCCCTATATTTAAAATCTGGGTCCATACCGCTGCAGTGCAATACTATCTGTGAAATGCATTCTTCAATTATCTTGTAATACTGAGTTCTGATGACAGAAAAATACACCACAATGTATTTTTAATATAATGGAAACAGGGCATATAATTTATGGAACAGAGAAAAAAAAGTTAATTATAACTTCTAATACCTGAATTATAAAGTTGCCAGAAGAAGAGACTGGGGGGTGGGGGGGAAGAGGGAAAGGCCTTGTGTGTACATTGTCTATTAAATTGTTACTGTCATTCTCATAAAGAGATGTATGAAATAAAAAATCCAAAGTTTGGATCTCTGAAAATGAAGTAATATTTTTACACCCAGAATGGCAGTTCACACGGTCCTTGTTCTAGTTTCATTTCTGTCTCCTGAGCCTCAGTTCAGATTCTTGTTTTGCAGTTGGTATTTCACTTTCTTCACACTTTGGAAAATAAAATGATAAGTACCCTATTTTGTCCTTCCCACCTTCTTCATTACCATTTTTGGTCATTAATTGGCACCAAACAGCACTACACTCACACACACAACTAATTCTTATTTCTAACATTTCTAAACACAAATCTAAAAATGCTGTCAGCTGCCAAATATGAAAAAAGACTGGGTATTATGTCATTTTATGGGGTTAAGCCCTCTTACATTTTTTAACTACTTTAATTCCTTAAAGAAGCCTAAGATATAATGTCATGTTAAGGAGCTAAAAACAAACATTTGAAATCCACACACTATTTAAGGGATTCCAACTCAATCTGCAGCAGCTATGCAAGCACACATATTTTCAGACTGACAGAACTATAAGGTCAAAAGAGAAGTTTAATTTGAAAAGATTTTCAGGACTTATGTTTGGACATTACCTTTTTAGAACTTGTATTTTTGAAAAGAAGAAAACTACATGTGATTTCTGACCAATGCTCTTTTATTTCTTAAAATTATTTTTTAATGCAAGTTTACACGAGATTTTAAAAAATGAAGTTTGGCTCCCTAAATCCACCTTTAGGCAACCAAAACAACTGACCAGTCTACAGCTACTCTGAAGCACCTGGCATCAGCCACTGCCAGGAGAAAGGATACTGGGCTAGAGGAACCTTTGGTCTGACCCTGTATGTACATCCTTATGTTCTCAACTCTCATTGTGTACATCTTATTTCCTTAGCTTAGTGTGAGTTGTTTCAATATGACATCAGCTGAATGTGGAGATTTGCAGTGTTTCACTTCTCTTCCCTCATCCATACACCATATGTAGGAGTGTACTCTATCTTTACTGGCGGATTTTCTAAATTTTATTTGGAGGACAGACTTGCCTCTTAACTCTCGCGTTATGTTTCAATTATTAGCTTTAATTTCTTTTTTTCTTGTAAGCATGTATTTATGAGCCATAAGTTCTTAAAAAAGCATTTTAAATTAAACTTAATAGCCATACTAATGGAGCTAATAGAAGTAATGTAACATATGCTCATTAGACTAATATTTCAAAGATAGGTAACAAAGGCCTGACCACGTATTGTTACAGTTCTTCTAGATACAGTACAACCTCAATTATCCAATCTCAGTTATCTGAAACATGGTCATGCCCCCCAATACTACTCACACTGAATTAGCAACTGATTTGAATTTCAAGTGTCCTATGACATGAAGTTCATATTAGTTATACTCTGTACATTAAACTATTGCCATCAAACTACCATTTAAAATTTAGGACATTTTAAGGACAAATTATTGTAATTATTTCAGACTGACAGTCCTTGAATAATTTGAAATTTCACCTGGAAGTTAGTAATAGAATTAGAATGAAATAGAACTCTCTCAGCCCAGCTAGTTAGGCGTACATGTTTGGTAGATTCCACCTGCAGGCAATGTGGCTAAAAGGATTAGACCTGGGACAGTCATACTGTAGATCAAATTATATCGCAGCTCCACCAGATGTGACTGACTGCAACCTCTCAGTCAACCTATCTTTAAATAGGGGGAATATATGTGCCTACAGCCTAATTAAGGGTATTTGAGGTCTTGCTCAACAATAGGTGCTTCTGAAGTGAACACAATCATTGACACTAGTCAATGGAAAGTATCCTTCTGGATCCCAGCCAGCCACACCTTCCTCAAATCCAAAGGAAACAGCATTGCTGTTTTCACTCTATGTCCTCTGTCTGCAGCTCTTGCTCTGTGCCTCCAAATAGGAAGCTGAGTATAGCTTGAGAGCATGATCACTGTAGCAGGGACGTAGAAACCCCCCAGCATTGGAGCACCCTAAGCGAAGATGGAATGTTAGAGATTTTAACAGAAAGCCTCTAGCAAAGATCGATGGAGCATGTGTAAGTGGCGACTTCCAGAGTCTGATAACTTGGCCTAGTCTAGAAGGATTTTCATGGGGAGAGCAAATAGTCTGTTCCTGACCCCAGGGCCACAGCTCTGTTCCAAATCAAGAACACATTAGAGCTTCTCAAAGAAACATTGTTCCTTTGGATTTGGCTGGTTTTAACATTGGTTGCCAAAACAACTTATTTTTTCCCCCTAACCTGATTCCCAGAAGTAGATCAATACTTTTGCTGGAAAACTTAGTTGAAAATTCAGTTAATGACAAAATCCTAGAAGGGAAAATTTCAGCTTGAACAGTGGAAGCTTTGCAAAATTTACGAGCAACTGAAAACGGGCTCATAATTTTGAAAATGCAGATTACTAACTATTATCACCTAAGGTAAAACTAGTAAGTTTTTAAGGATCACCATTTGCTGTGATTGGTTGTCAGCCTTTATTAGTAACAGTAAAGTATTTGATCAGTTACAACATGTTAATTTCTCAGAAACTGTACTGTGAGCACACACAGTAGTCTATTGTAACTTCTGTAATCTCTCTGTGCTGACGAACCCTGTATTTAAAATTTTAAATTTGTTTGTTTATCTGCAACAAATGTTACACCTCAACTTCACACTCCATTTAGTTGAACTAGAAAAATCATCTCAAATCTAACTGAAGGAAATATTGCAAAACGAAAAGAAAATGGAGCTGTCACACTAGTAAAAAAAATAGTTCAGGGAAATTAAAAAAAACAAAAAACTATTCCAATAACTGCTCTCTTTCGCATGCCTACCAACCAATTCCTGTATTTTCTCTACAAACTAGAAAAGCCTCTGTTACCTGGAATAACTGACATGTATTTGTAGTTGTATGATTTAACAATATGAAAACACCAATTCTCCTGCCTGATTCAGTATTATGCTAGGCACTTGACATATAAGTAATAATGGCTTACACTCAAAGGACACAATATACAGTTGAAAGGGGATGGAGATGTTTTGAAATAAAGACATGAACAAAAAGCGTGTTGCAGATTTTCTAGAGACAAGAACCTTTCTGCCCTGTAAGTAGAGAAGTGAAGAATAATTCAATGAGTTAAGAGATACAGAAGAAGAAAAAGTACAAGGAACTCAAAAATAAAACCATCCTTCTGTCTACTATAATGAAACTCTTCCCTTTAAATAAGGGTACAAAGACAACTTGTGTTGAGCAGTTCACCCTAGATTATAAAACAATCATATGTTTAAGATCCACTGTGTTAATAGTTCAGCTTGCATTACCCTATAACTTGGACACCTGATATTAAAAGCAAAAAGAACAGCTAGAGTTAACTCTTACCGGACGTAATAATCATTCCTGACCAGTAGTAAGTGTTGCAATATTGAGAGGAAATAGTTTTCAGAAACCGTGTCCTTCAGCATATTATAAAGCAGATGGTATACTTCATCCATGTCAGTGCAAAGATTGTTAAGGAAATGCCAAATGACTGAAATGAACATGTCCATATTGTAAGGAATACACTTGAACTGTTCTAATTAAATGCTATTGCCTTCTAAACACTCCCCCTCATTAAAACATTTTCATTTTTTCCAGCTACAGCTAACCAAAATTATTTCACTGTGCTCTTCACTAGAAAGTAAACAAAATTGGCACAAGATCTGCCAAATAAGACTCTAATCCTTCAACTCAGTGTTCACGGGGACTGATGGGCCCACATACAGCCCCAATGAGCTCAATGAGCTTCATGTGGCTCAGCAATATACCTGCACTATTTGTTACAGGACCAGGGCCTGAGGTATTTTCCATTTTCCCACCAATTAACACATTACACTTTTACATGAATCAAGCTCAATAATGGTGCAAACATTTTGAAATCATTAAGAGTTGAGGTTCTATGATTAATTTGTACAACAAATGAATTTGGCATTTTAATTTAAGAGAGTGGAACAAAATTAGATAATAAATATTATAAATATTGATTACATATTTCATGTCTGTTTGGGAAAATTATACTTATTTTGTCTACACATTTTCATCTCATGGTGGTCCTGAAAGCTGACAAACAAAATACCAGTTAATACCAGTTAATGTATAGGTATGACAATGTGAAAGATTTAACTGATAAGAAAAACTGTTACTGAATCAATATCCACGAAAATGAATGGGACAGTTTACATCTTGAAGGCTCTGTTCTCAGCTTTCTGCAGACTCATAGTCCTCCTAGCATTGGTTACACTCATACATTTGTGAAGTTTTCTTCGCCATTTTAGCAACTTAAAAAAGGGCTGAGATTCTGAAGAATACAGTAATGCAAGGGGTGCCAGTTCACCATACCAATCCCATCTGACACATGCAAGTAAATTTTGGTGTGGCACATGTTGGAAAGGTGTAACAGAATTATGGTACACAGGATGGATTTTCTTTTGTTTGGCACTCGATCAACTGCGACCATTTATTTTGAATCAATGTTGCCATGACTAGTTCTGCAATTCATACGCTCAAGCCAACCAGCAAGTCAGGGGATGAGACTTGGACTCATAAGTAAGGACAACACAGAGCAGCTGGGAGGTTGTTTAGCTGCAGGTCTCTGTCATTTAATAAGCTACTGTTTTTTTCTTTTTATTTACAATATATAATTCAGACTCCCATGTGAACATTTGGATCTGAATACCCAGCAGGACTGAAGTACAAGCAAGGTTCAAAGCTGGAATTTAATGACACTACGGTGCATGTTTGCCATTAAATTGTATTTGAAATATGGGGGTCTGAGCTCACATGAATGTTTGTCGACAATGGAAGCCTCGTGACATGGTGACTTCCATGGGTTAATTTCTATGAGCATGAATAGGGAAATAACTAGGAGCATTTCCCTTATCTAGGGTCAGACAGTGATATCCAGTGCTCAACTTTGTTATCTAGAATGTTGGAGTTATACAGATGTGTGTGGCTGTCTCTGTAGCAGGCAGCATCTCTGATGGTAAATAAGGTAAGTAAGCCAATATCCTATATCCATGCTTAGAGAAGGAATGGAGGAGGGGCTTGCTCAGGTATTTGTCACATTAGTTATGGGGGCCAAGCTTCATTTTTAGAATATGTCTGAACATCCCAATAGCTCCCATAGAAAAGGCTCAAAGAGAGATCTGGAGTTAAAAGGAGAACATTCTTAAGCAGCTTGTGCATGGCAGTAGTTAGGCCCAGGAATTTCTGGTACTTCTGGATGAGTTTTCAGTTTCATCCGGATGAAAAAAGTTATTTTCCATAAAGCTGCAAACTAAATGCCTGTTTCTGATCTCACACCAGTTTTAAGTAGGTACACCTTAAATTGATTTACCGAAGTGCAGTTGAAAAACCCAGAGTCTTTACCCACATACCCATGTGATGTGTTTATTAGCATCAATTAGAAAGGGGCGAGAATATGGCTGGCACTTTGAAACAGAAGGTTATGAATGTCCCCATATCACAACCTGTCTATTATACATTATATCAGTGCAAGTCAGATAAGATCTGTGCGTAAATGTTAAAGGATATGCCTGAAGTTCAGGAGTGCATACCATGTTATTAAACCCACTAAAGAATTTTGCTTTTATACAAAAAAATTCATTATCTAATAAAAGTGCAGCCTATTATGCACACAAAACACCCCCTGAATACTGCAAAAAAATTAAGTGTTTGGCTTCATGAACTGAATTACATCATTTTCTCTAAATTTATATTGTCTTCATTTATAGGAATCATTACCTGACAGAGCAAAATTACTGGTTTAATGAAAGGTCCTTTTTCATGAAAGATTACTTTCCCTCCACGACTTGTAAACTAACATGCTTTTAAGTGACTGGCATATTTATTTAACATTTTTTCAAATTAAAGTTACCTGGACATAAATCTACCTGAAACATACATACCTTAGAGACCATAACTTAACTATGGCAACCAATCAATTTAATCTATAACATTTTTACATATTTACAGAAAATATACATAAAATAAAATAAATTAGTGAGTTTTTAAAAGGATATTCCATTTCAGCTTTGATGTCATTGAGACGATGTGACAATTCAATTAAGTCATCTTCTTTGTTTTCATCAAACACTTTCAACTGAATATCAAGTTCTTCATTTTCTTTCTCTTTTAGGTCCTAGTTTTCAAAAGGCACATTTCAAACATTTCCATATCACTTTTTCATCCTTTTTTAAGCAGAATTTTTTCCTTCAGTAAATATGTTAGTACAAGATAGAATTGACCAGACCAATTAAAATTGGTTTAAAAAAAACACAAAACAAAACAAACAATAAAACAAGTTACAGCTCATTGTCTGATTCTGAAGAGAAGATATTGTTACAAGAATACTGCTTCTCCCTCCGTACTCCTTATGCATGTTTTAGACAGGAGATTTTCTTTACCTAAAGGTTTCAGGAGATTAATACCTGTAAACTAATTGCAAATACTTTCATTTTTAACACACTGGTTCAAGCAAGAAAACAGTATTACATGACATCCAAAGGAAGCATGCAGTTAAGACAATTGTATACGTCCCTTGGACAACTATTGATAAGAAAAAACAACAGTAATAGAGAAAAACATACTGATATATTCTAGCACAACAGTCCCAAGTATGGCAGGAGCTTTTTATTTTATTTTTGTTTTTATATACAAACATTATCACCGTAAGATTACAAAAAAAAGTATAATAAAAAATGAGTTTTGTGTGTGTGTATTGCATGGTACTTCTTGAAGCCCATAAAATAGTTTTGCTCTCAAACTGATGTTTAATTACTACCTAAGAACTCAGTCATTGATTATTTTATTTTTTGTAATACATTAATGCACATGCACCACAAATATGTAACTTTTTTTTCTTCCTAACTCAAAACTTTCATAGCATGCCACACTAGAGATTGTTGGGATTAATATATCATCTTGATTGTCTTTTACTATGTCTCCATTCAACTTGCAGTTTTCAAAAGCCATTCAATAATCACAAGTAGGGAATATTCAAAGATGGCCAAGAAGACTAAGAGTTAGATGACCAGACATGGAGTCTAAAAGGAAAATGTGAGCAATGTGCAGTCTACAGTTAGGCAGATGAAACAGACCTGACAGGGATGAATAATGATACTTCTGTTGCTACCACAGACGTTATATAAGAAATTCAAGGCTTTGATTAAGTTATTTCACTGTGGCCATCAGAACTGACCTCTCAAACACTCTTGTAAAAACAACTGCTGTAATTAAGCACTCATAGATTTGAGGTACAATTTTCAAAAGGATTTGATGACTAACTTGAAATCTAACTGGAAGTCTAACTTGCTTTGGGAGTAATTTACACACTCACTGACTTTCAGTGAGACTTAAAAGCTGAAGTGCATAAATCACTTTTTAAAACAGGACCCAGGATAAGATGCTTCAGATGGATAAGGATAAGATGCTTCATTCAGATGCTTTAGAAAATGTTATTCATGCTTTTCTTTATTACTACCTAGCTGCTCTCAGAATATACGTATTTAATTCATCTGTTGAAGATATAACATTTGCAATCACTGTTACACAATTTTATTTGTCTGATGACATATCAGTTAAATACTAGACGATTCTTCACATCAATGAAGAATTTTTTATGATTATATACTGCTATGATAATGGTTTATCACTTATCACTGAAATTTTCAGAAACTATATCAAACTCCTCCTAATGTCATAATTTCTATAAAATTATATTTCATAACTATTTTTTCAAGATTCATAACCTGACTCACAGTAATGACCATCTTCAAATCAGGCCAAGTCTTGCATGATCAAAGCAGAAGACTTGTTAATCTCAAATGTTTCCTTCTCAGTCACTACATTAAGGTCTTAGATATGACTTCCCTATTATTTGAAAAAATAGTATCAATTGTATCCACATGCTCAGTTATCTGTTTCTATGTTGTCTATGCTGGAAGAAGGACAGGAGATGCTGGCTGTGGTTTAATTGGGCTGCAACTTTATGCTTAAATGTCTGGTAGTACCTGTCAGATAAAAGCATAGTGTGCAGGTATTTCCATAATCATTTCAATATATACCTGATGGGCCTTTCATAAGCCCTCCCCCTTACACAACCTGGTTCCTCGCCACCTTGCCGCTGGGACCTCACCATTCTCCCTCTGATGAGCATTAGCGGGGTGGGGGCTATAATGAGGGCTGCTGGCTCCCAGCCATACCAGTCATTGCAGCTCAACTCCCCATTTCCGCTCCTTTAGAGGAATACCTCTTTTAAATCCTTTACCAATTTATTTTATCTGATCATTATATCCCTTCTTTACGGAGTACCTACATTGGACATCTGCCCCACAACTACATAACGAGTTGTGACATCATAGCCTAACTCCTGTTTCTCACCTTGGCCAATCTGGCAGTGAGGGAAAAATTTCTTCCCAGTCCCTGAGCAACCAGGATAAAATGCCCACAGCAGATCCTAACAAAACCCAGTACTTCAGGTGTGTGGGGGGGTGAATCCTGCTTTGCCTCGTCCATGGAAAAGATGGGTTTTCTGCACTGACATGAACTTATACTGTCCGCCCTGCCTTCCAATGGGGATGGGTCAGTGTCCCATGCTAACCTGGTCTGCAGCAGAAAGTCACACCCTGCCTCCCTCACCCTTAAAGGAGCGCACACTTTTTTCTAGCCAGCCAGATAACAGCTCCTACACCACTTAACATGCAATGAGGTAATTTGTGCATAATTTATGGCAGCACTGATATTTATATAGCATTTCATGACAATATTGAACTACGATTAACATTAAAAATAGTTGTGGATCTCTCGAGACATCTAGATATAATTATTAACCAAATAAATCTATCACACAGTGTTTTAATATCATTGCTGCAAAGAGCCACATGAGACATATTAAAAGCCACTTGTGGCTCCCGAGCCTCAGTCTGAGTATCACTGACCTATTGTGTTTTAACTTTGCACACACTACTTTATTTATTGCCTCCCAAACCTCTCCAAGAACAATATTTGTCCCACGTTGCTTGGTGAGGCTACCATGGTGTGCTGAGGTATCAATACTTTTTCCCATGAGTTTTATTTTAGGAGAACATATATATGGTTTATCATATTTTTATTAGCCTTTATTTTCAATTATTTTTTTAGATTTCTGACAGGTATTTAGCCTGGTAATTATAAATTCCCTTTAGTCTCACAGTGGAGTTTTCACTTTTGGGTAATGTAATGTAGTACGAAGCAAATACTACAAGTGTGACCAGACATTGGTCCTCTTAATGCCAGAAACAAATGTTCTATTATCTGTCTCTCACATAAGCATTCCTCATTTTATTAAATGCAGAGGCTAAGGTCTGTCTACACTAACAACCTTTCATACTACTATTGTTTGAGGAATTTCATTGCTCAGCTCAAGACATTTTATGGCAGGCATAAACATATCCTGGTGAAGAATTATATCAGATTGCCCCAGAAAAGCATTTTTCAGATACTCATTGACTTGATATTGTTAAGGTTTAACTTCTACTCAATGCAGAACATTCCCATATTAAAAAAAACAACTTTAAAATGAAATTTTGTCCTATCGCCATTAATACGCAGTTTTATCACACTCAAACCACTACAAATTTATCCAGACCTCAATTTCTGTTGCATATCGAATGTAATATCACATTTCACTTCAGCTGTCAGTCAGCTGTCAAATCTCATAGGTAAAATAGATCCTCAGGGTTTTGTTGTGAGATAGTATTTATACATTACATAGGCACTAAGAAATAAATAATGATTAAATTAATGTAAATAGTTTCTGTGTATCTGTGGCAAAAATTAAACCCTGAGATGTTAACATATTAAAAATTCACACAAATCAAATAAATATGTTTATCCTTAAAAGGAGGGGAATGTGTGTGGTTACAAAAACTATGGACATTTGTTACACTATTGGTGCATTTTAACTAGGTTTTACAATTACATTAAGCTGCACACATTCGAAGTGCACTTGTGACATATACAGTATCCCTATTTTTCAGTATTAGCATTCTCACACAATGTTTTATGCCTTGGGACAAACATAAGAAGACTATTTAATATAAGCAAAACGCTGTAACGTCCCTCGCCTGTTTTTCACCTACTCTAACTACAGTAAGCTAAAGAGAGTCAGATTTGCACCAGGAGAGTAACTGACAGATAAGAATCTAGGTAGATTTTCTCCCAATAAAATAAAATATACATGGAAGTTTTCATTTCTTCCAATACAAATACTGTATTCTCTATGAAGATCATCTTTCAAGAAACAAAGCTTCAGACATTTCTATAAATCTGAGACATAATGAATTAAGATAAAATCTACAGAACAAGAAACTAGTGAAAATATATATTTTAAATAAATATGCAAGTGTTTCCTGTTTATAAGAGAAATCCAGAGTGCCAGATGCAGAAGAATATGACATAAATAGGCACAAAGATACCCATAAGATTCTAATTTCAGAAACTGTCTATTTATGATGGTGAACCTAATTTAAAATATCTTCTGAACACAGCTCAAAGGCAATAATCTTCCTGGTGTATGCGCAATGAACTCCAGGAAGCTGCCATGCAAATCTCAGCTAGTGTAACTTCACCCGAGGCTGGCTACTGTCCCTGCCTCAGCTCTGGTTGAATGAGCTTTAATTTGTGCCTCAAGCATCAGTCCAAGGAATAAGACATAGAAATGCAGGAAACAAGTTAATATTGTTCCTTTGGAAATAGAGTCATTTCATCAAGTAACTTCCAAGGGAGCAGATCCAGCTTATGTCATGTTTCAACTGAGATGAAAGCAGAAGAAAAATGTAGGCAGGGGGAACAATTTATTACTATGGCTCTCCATCGATACCTTTGGAAGGACTTATGCAATATTAAATGGCCTTTGAAGGGCTGAGAAGCCAGTAATGATTGTAGTAAATTGTGTAAAATAAAATTATGGTCATAATCTACCCACAAATCTGCTCTATATATTGTGGTCTTGGTACCATCGGAGAAATTTACAGTAGAGCAAAACAGTGTCAAATCCCTAAAAACAAATGAAAGTCCAAGCAATGATAATGAATTAAAGCTTGATTTAAAAGTGTGCACAGTTCTCACACATCTGAATGGTGGAATCAAGAAATTCCACAAGAGAGAAAATGTATGCCCAGGACTTGGCACCAGAAGATTCCATCAGATCCTGATATTTTCCACAAAAATAATCACAGCTGAATGTAGAGATCAACCTTAACTACTCTCAATTAAAAGTCATTCCATGTTTGTATGTCAACATAAATAATGATGCTTTAAAGTTAAAATATTATTTAATCTGGAGCCAAAGGGGATCTTTCAAGTCTGGTGTAAAGTGATGGGAGATTTTAGTCCTAATGACATCTCTTTTTATTGAGTTCTACAGAAATTGGAGTTAGTTTCAGAAGCTAAGTGGGAAAACAGTTAATAATGAACCCACATCAATTCAACTTGACCAGGTATAAACAAGCATTTTCATATTCAACACTGATTTTAGCCTAGAAATGCTCTGACAGTAACGTATATCTTTCTTATTACATTTGCATACATTAAGCTATTTCAAGATAACTGAACATCGTAACTGTAGCTTACTATACTAGGAACAAGTTTGATCCATCAAAAGATCAGTAAACAAGAAACAACACGAAAAATTGCATCAAAATCATCTGCCCTTTCTGCCTAGAACTTCAAGCTTTGATCTTAAGATAAAACATTACGCTCTGATGCGACAGCAAGATTTTTTACCTTAAAAAATGGTGTATTACCTACTCTCAGATGACACTGAATCAAGTTATAGAAACTAAGTTCTATTCTATTTTTGAGAAAAGTACTTATTTCTCTGTTCCCATAATTTCTATGTAAACATGGGATAAAGATACTGGAACGTATTCTGGACCTTAGTTTTAGGAGAACGGTGGAACCCCTCCGTGAACAAGAGCAGTTCAGCTTTAGGAAACAATGAGGAACTACGGGTGCCATCTCTAATTCGGTAAAGATACCAACAAGATATCTTCAGGGCTTTTATAGGCCTAAAAAAGGCATATGATTAAGTGGACAGAAGGATCGTCATATCAGTGCCAAGGAAATGTGGAATGCCTGAGAATCTAAAAACTATGGTGATTGCTTCTATATATCACCCAAAACAGAGATCTGAACATATTTTGGAATGACAAGTCTCTAAACTGAAAGTCAGACCACACCAGAAGGTGTGCTGTTTATTATATTGATTGACTATGTCAGCAGGCAGATACCAGCAGGAAAAGGCAAGATGATGTTATATGCAGAAAAAATAGCAATAAGGGCATCCTCAAAAGGAAAAGGTTAACCAGTGAAACTGGTCTGGGATGAAGATGAGCAAGACTAAGACTGAGGTCATGTGGGTCAACAGACATACCACAGGGAACCTGGGCACAGAGATTAGTGGAGTAAGACTAAACCAGACTGACCAGTTCAAGTTCCTTCACTTCTGCGTCATGGCAAATTGCAAACTGAACATGAAATACAATCCAGATTGGGGAGTGCCCTAAAAGCATGAATCATCATCTCAGGAGCAGTGTATGACAAGCATACGCCACTGAGACTAAAAGCCCAACTGTATAAAACAATGGTGTACCTGAACAATGTTGTATTGTGCAGAAGCATGGGCAATAAAGAGACCACAGGTTCAACACAGAGATGCTTGAAATGTCTTCACACCATGAGGAGTTACATGAATTACAAAATTAAAAATGGGAGTCAAAATCCATGGTGTGCCTGACAAAGTCCAGGAAGCACAACTTCACTGGTTCAGGTACATGCAGAGGATGAAGGACGCAACCTGGTTAAGGAGAGTGTGGTAGGAAAGAGATGCCCAAACAGACAAACAGAAGATAGGAAGAGATGAATAAACCACATCAAAGAAAGTGGTAAGCAAGTGGTGCCTCTGATAGATGAAGATGGCAGATGCTTGAATGATGATCCAACTCCAGTTGATGGGATAAGGGAAAGAAGAAGAAGGTGGCCATCTTCATAACAAATGGAGCAACAAGCATGACGCTAATAGCGCAAATGGAGGTCCCATCAGACTCCTAGGCTTGGGGAGTGGTAGGAAGCTGTCTATCAGAGAAAAACTCTCAGAAGACCTTTAACACACTTTTTGACTGAATGGTGAGAAAACCTCTATGGTATTCAATTGATGGATGTGCAAATATAGTCCAATGAACATTAATAACCTTAAAAACATCTGTTTTTTTGCTAAGCTTACCTATCGAGATACTAAAGGATATGAGAGATTCAAGTCTGATGATGATGATGATGATGATGGTAAGCTTGGGATGACAATATCAATATGCTTCCTACAAAGGGGAGGTGCTTCCAGGCTAGTCTGAAGTTCTATTGGCAACCCACAAGACTGGAGTTATGTTGCACACTGCATAGTAATTGTGCCTGCCATCAAGCTTGATGTTGCATCAGCAGCATCAATAGAGGCTTGTAGGGAGGTTAGCCATTAACTGACCCTGTATAGACAAAGATTTAAACTCCTTTGAGTAACATTGCTCCACATAAGAATATTGTAACATATTAGAAAGGCCAGATAGTTCATTCAGTGAAGTTGAAGGATAGTTAATGAATAACTCTTCTTTTCTAAAAAATATTTTTAGCACCTACTCCTTTCGAGTACGTCTGAAGGACTGATGTTTTGACCACTCTTGTTCTGCTCCACAACTAAACACTCTGCAGCAGATACATATGGATATATCTGAAATCTGTTAAGAGGAATTTAAAAGTCTTGTCTAAGTAAGTAATTATTTACAGAACCATAATAAAACACGCAAATGGAAAAAAGTGGAGATTGATAACTAGATCGGTTTCACAGACATAAGTGGCTGAAATGAACTGAGGGCCAGTTGGTCATCAGGCCCCCTAAATACTGATGAGGGAGGAGGCTCTAGAAGTCATCAAGGGAGCAGCTATGGTCATCTGACATTATTGGCTAAAGCATTCTGATCCCAAGTGCATGGGGTGCATGCATACCAGAAACGTAACAAATGTAAACAAGCATTCAAAGAAGTTTCAAATCTCTGAAAACAAAAGAACTCTGGGTCAAGGTTAAGTGAGTGAAAAACAGGAAGAACAAAAGGTAGATGATGACTCATTGCCAACTAAGTTAACAATCAAGACTCATTAAGATAACCTGCAAACTAGCCTTAATCGATTACTCCTTTGAATGCAAAATTAAGTCTCCTTGAGATTTATAGATGATACTACCAACACATGGAAGACACCTTTAGAGGTGCATTTAAGGGTACATCCAGACTACCTGCCGTATCGGCGGGTAGCAATCGGTTTATCGGGGATGGATATATCACGTCTTATCTAGACGCAATATATCGATCCCCAAACATGCTCCCCGTCGACTCCGGAACTCCATCGGAGCAAGCGGCGGTAGCGGAGTCGACAGGGGAGCCGCGGACATCGATCCTGCGCCGTGAGGACGGGAGGTAAGTCAGAATAAGATACTTTGACTTCAGCTACGGTATTCCCGTAGCTGAAGATGCATATCTTACGTCGACACGCCCCTCTAGTGTAGACTAGGCCTCTGAGTCTTCATTTTCAAGCTAAACTTTTAAATTCAAATGAGGGTCAAGGTTCCTTCCTTCACATGGTGCCTCTGCATTACAGCCTTAGTGAGGAAACAAGTCTATATTACATTCTGTTCAAAGTGGCAAGATCTGGAAGGGACAAATTCAGTTCTTAAACTGAAGTTTCTCAACAAGCCTATACATACATAGGTGTGTATATATATATTATATATATATATATATACACACACACATACACACACACACACTCACTTTTTCTGTAGAATTTCAGAAACCAAGTAGCTATTTTGTGCCACTTCCAATGCTCATCTGTCCCAAGCAGAGACACTTGACCCAATGGAAGAAATCTGCCTCCAGAGAGTTCTACACTTTAGATTGGTTTGGTGATTAACATAGATGGAGCAGTCATGGATCTCTGGTCAAATTCTCCTCAAGATCACCAAGACTATTAAATCTTCTGGTAGGGCACTGGTCCTCACTTCTGCTGTAACTGCTTGCCGCACAGGCCTGAAAAGACTGCTTCCTTCTGTAAAGGTGTTTGTATAAAATAATATTTTTTTCTAAGTCCAGAAGGGATATATATTCTAGTCTAAATTCCTGTATACCACAGGCCACTAAATCTCTCTTGACAACAGGCCACTGAATTTCACCCAGTGGTATTCTCGCCAACTGCCTGGTTGAAGAGAGACTGTTAGATTGCCAGATGAAGACTGCCTCCACTCCAGCTATTTGTTCCCCAAATTAATCTTCACCCAATACTTTGGAAGTTGTCAACGGTTGCTTGTCCTGGAACTCAGTCACATATGGCACCTGGAAACAGAGTTGCAAGTCACAGCTTTGACAGAACTCATACAGCATAAAGGGAACTGTCTGAGACAAAAGGCTTCTGACAGAAAAGTTTTGTGCAGTACGGTTCCAACCTTGACCCATTTAAGCTTATCCTGGCTGCTAAGGTCATGGTGTACAATTATCCATTCCATGAGGGCTGTGGTGAAATATTGCCCATAGTAGTTCAGAAGAGTAATTTCTTTTCAAGGTCAAACCAGCCCTCAAAGCCTTTTGGTTGATATTCCTCCTTGCTGTGAATAACAGTGTTTGACTAGAGCAGACACTGGTGTACCACTTTCAGCCAAGAGACTAGATCTGACTTGGTGGCATGCAAGAGCATCTGGGTTTGTTTACTTAGCTTCTTTGTTTCACATACATTTCACTTCCAATCTCATCTCACCAACTCTGGGATTCTGGGCTCCAGCTGGAGGGGAATAACCATCAAACAAAAACACTGAAAACTTGAATGGCTGGACCACTACCTGTTGAACTTATCACTATTCTTTCTCATGTTATAGCAAGCTAGTGGAGGTAAACTAGACACACTATATATGAAACCTGCAATGTCACCATCAAAGGACTATTTACCAACTTCTCTAAAGAAAGCAATACTCCAGCTGGTTCTCACAAAAAGTAACATTTGATGTGGACAATCTCCTATGCCACTTTGTATCCCTCCTACACTTCCTACCCAAGTTGTATCACCATACATGGAGAATCCAAGACCTGACATTTACCAACATTGGTAGTCAATGACATGGTGCAGCTGATGCACTTACAAGATGCTAGTGGATATTACAACAAGGGATTCAATCATTTATCTTCAACAGGATCAGAGAACTGCAAAACGCAGATATTACTTATGCAAGAAGGATCAGTACTCTTTTCTTCCCTACTCTACGAGAAATCTTGGAGAAGCAGAGATACTCCACAAACTCCATGACTATAAACATATCAATGACACCAAGCTGCCTCTTTCAGCAAATGGCATCAAATCTGCATGAGATGAGCATCCAAAAAAGCAGCTAGCCCTAATGAACTCAAGGAAGATTGAAGGTAGGACAGGAGCTGGCCAAGGTACTGACCTCTTCTTTCATCAAAGGTATTTACTCTCATTCAAGATAATATAAAGTCCCAGGGTCTTATCGAACTCATCACTACCCACATAGTAACTAAGTTCAGAGATATAACCTTCATTTTGCCAGCGCTATTCCCTTCCATCTCAAAGATTCAGCCACTGTGATGTGTTTATTTCTCACCTGCGGAGGGAACTATGAGAAATCATTATATGGGGCTGACACAGTTTTAGAATTTGTTGGGGAACTGTCTGGCAAAACTCACAAAAAAATAAAAAATGAATATTTAATCTTCTTCATAGTATAGCCAGAAAAAGCAAAATGTACCTCAAGCTTCTTCAGTGAAACAGCTTAAAGAACAAAAACGAGAGTACATTTAATATTATTTTTTAACTAAAAAAAGGCTAGAAAAAAGGTGGCCGCCTTCAGTTATCCACCTGAACAAAAAAGGAGATTAAAAATTAGAGGTATAAAAATCAGATAATATCTTGAACTTGAGAGTGATAACAGAAGCTGCAGATCGAAGTTTTTGATTAACCCAAGAGTGAAAGGTGAACAGTGGTCCAAAACTTCAAAACTTAGAAATCTACATGCTCTGTTACTGGTGCTCAGAGTAATGCAGGTACTTGATAACCACTGTGGCAAGAGGATCAGTAATGTAGCTACATGAAGTCCTGCTGCCAGCGTTAGAAGCAGCAGGACACTGCACCTGTATCCACTAACACTGCACAAGCTGCACTTCCAAAAGTAATAGCAGCAGAAATCCTAAGCATGACAGACCTAACACCCACATCACTGGGCTCATTCCTGCCTCCAAGAGTGAAACTTTTGTTTGCCCTCTCTCCCCCACCCCTTTTTTTCAAAATGTAGCCATTGTTTCCAGACTAGCAGCTGTAAGGGTTCAAACGCTAATTCAGCATTCTACGGCCACATGTATCCAAATGAAGGTACTTAGGATTGTACTCAGTGTTAACCAGATGTATCCTGGCTGTCAGTTTCTGGAACTCCACATAGAATGAAATTCTTCTAATGTGGTGGAGGGCACCTGACACATACACTCCCATTTTCTGATTCAGTGAAGTAGTACTGTGCTGCCATCATAATGCAACACCTAAGCCACCTGAAGCATACCAAGAAATTAAAGTTCATAAAGTACAATACAAAAAAATTACAGGATTTTAGATAAAGGGATCTCATCCTCATATAGTATTTCATTACTAATAGAAAATAGTACAAGAAAGCAGATACATGTATGCTATGATGCCCTGATGTTAAAAATAGTTTGCATCTTCATAATAAGAATATTTGCATTGTAGTATCTGTCCTCTCCAAGATAAGAAAGTGTTTAAATGGCTGACTGATTTTGTTCATCTGATTTTAAAAAAATTAACAACACTGGAGAGGGGTCAAGGCAAGCAGGAGAACTGGGATTCTACAGAATTGTAGAAATAATTTTAAATGGAAAGCAGATCTACGACTATCTGCTTTCAAAGTTATATATATTGAAGTTAATTTGACTAATAGTGAGTTCATAACGAAAACTAAGTCCATTAGGACTGTCACAGTAACTGACCAATTCATTTCTGATAGTGTTATGCTGATATGCAAAAGCAAGAAAGTAAAGATTCTTAAAGCAACTCTGTTAACTTTTTTGGGGGGGCGGGGGGCAGGCTGCATAACCTCTTAATGTGTTCAGAATAAAATTATTTAGAACTACTAAAATATCACCAGGTCCTAAATACAAGTAAAGAATACTTAAAATATTAAACAGGAAGTAGAATGAAAATGGATTTGGCAGATGGGTCATTACTGGCAGTGTGACTTCTCACTCACTTTTTCATTTATCTGAGATTTGAATGAAGCATTAAAATTCAACCAGGCCGCCTCAGACAGGTTTACATTTGTTTTATAACACTGTTGTGAGATTAACAACAACAACAACTTTAATTTCTGTAGTGAACATGCGGAAACAACTTACTGGCAATATTTTCTTCAGTCCACAGCGTAGGAATTCATTTCTCAAGTGTATCCTAAAATCAAGATCTTCTGGAGAAGTGACAAGGGCATTTATAAACTGCATGCAGGCCACCTGTAATTACAAAAATTAACTTACTAAAAATCTCTCTTTCAGTGCTCACACATGGTTTACATACAAGCAACTTAATCTTTTCTGCCTTTAAATATTTAAAACCTACTAATCAAATAAAGTGGCATACAGCAAACAACAACAAAGGTGTTTCTTATTATATTGTCCAGTTAAAATCCAGTATTACTTAATAATTTTACAATGGCTGAAAGAATTTTGTTTACAAGTGTAATGAATGTGCAAGGACTGCCATTTGAACAGACAAACATTTAAAGGGTGGTCTGATTTTACGCTTAACACTTTCATGAATCTTTGAGGAGAAGTTTACAGTTTCTGGTTTTTATTTTTTTGTTTGCATGCCTGAATGATTTTAAATTAATTCCTTGATAAAGATAATGAGATTTGGCTTTTTCCCCAGTGAATACCTATTGTTTTTGAAAAAAGTTCTCTATGTGATGTATTTAGGGAACATTTCAACAAGATTTCAATTAATACTAGAGGTTCATATATAAATATTATAGTGTATAATATGGATTGTATTATCTGCTAAAATTTAGAACAAATTTGTCATTTACTATAATTCAGTGAATCTTCTATAAATAAGTTTAATGAAATGTTACACAAAGACAACAAATAACCCTGCACCTTTTTGCCTGATCTACGTGTAGTATCCATAATGTAGCCAAGTATACAAACATTTTGTTCACTGGGTGTGGTGTTTTTTTTTTATTTGCTTTTAACTAAATATGATAGCCATTTTTATATCTATAAATGAAATCAGAAGAGCAAAAAATTCATCCCATTAAAAGCAAGTGTGATGATCCTATTGCAACACTTTAGGCTACCTCTAAATATGTTCTTCATGTGTAGATAATTCACTGATGTTTATAAGCAGATTCATTATGTTTCATCCATATTATAATAGTTAAACAACTATGCTAAACAACTACATGCAATAGCAAATATTGTTCCATTTGCTTACATAAAGTACTATGATCACTATATAGAATTATACTGCTAATAAAGGGTTCTGGTTTTGTTTCTGATAATGATATCTATGTTGGAGGACTTGCTTCATCTTCCCAGTATTTTTGTGATAACTGGCGATTAGAAGACAATCAACAAAAAGCTAACTGCCAGGTGTCTTTTGCATTACTCCTGCACAGCATTTTGGAAAATGCCTGAAGGCTCAAGCTACTGACTTACAGTTTAATTGAACAGCTGTGCATTTTAATTGCTTTATTTTAAAAACAGGCAGACAATTATGTAATGCCAAAAGTGCTGATACACATTAAGACTGCAAGGGGACTCCTGGGAAATTCCAGGTTTGGTGAAAGATGTTAACGGCAAGTAAAAGCAGAACCAACATACAAATTAATAGTAGCCAGGGAAAAAAATAAGCAACAGATGAAAAATACCCTTTCAATTTTAATTACTTTCACCATTTGGTTCTAATCAAATACTTTAAGGAGCGTGTTGAATTTGTCCTGAAAAGCACAGAAAAGGTTGTACTGAAAAGGTTGAAGCAGTGCAACCTTCCATATAGCTGTAGAAAGCTGGTAGAGGCTATGCATACTGTACAAGCCCATAACTACATTATCATTGTGTTTGCTTGAGTGATCCTTGTTATGTTACAACTATGACATGACTGAACAAGCCAAAGTACATGTCTAATCGGAAATTAATAGAGAGAAAAGGTGCCATCTGCTATGATTGTTTCTGCCAGAAGAAATTCTGGCTTAATGGCCTGTGTTAGTACATTACAAGTAAAGAACATTTTTGTCAGAAACAAGTTAATGAGTCTTGCAGTTGTACCTTTGCTCAAGTGTATATATTTGGATCAAGGAGATAATAAATATGGGGAAAAATCTATAAAATGGACTTCTTTTGTAACAACATCTGTATGATTGACTGTAGTACAAGGCTGATAATAGTCTATGACAGAAGATATTCATTTGATAGACAATGTATTACAGTAATGAAACTAGGTGGGTTTCTCCAGCCAGCAAAATAAAATTATTATTAATAATAAATAATAAAACGTGTCTGGGGATATTGAGAGGTTAACCATTGAAAGAAAAAAGTGTACAGAGGAAAAATTGATTTAACAATTTTCATTTAGGTCATTTTCTTTTCTCAGACATGGCCACAATAAATTATAAACTGCTATCTAAACTGAATTATCTCACCTATAGCCTACCACGAAACAACCATAAAGGTAAAGATCATATATTTATATGTTCAGTTATCATAAGAGCAAGCAAAAGATGGCTGCAAGAATTTTTGTCCTGTTTTACAGTTCAGCCTGCTTAATAATAAAAGACGGATGTAAAAACGCCAATCTGAATGGATTCCAGCAAAATGAAGACTTTTGTTTCCCAAATTTAAAAATAGCAGTAGAAAAAAAATAAATAATGGGTTCTCAATCCTTGGCCATTTTTCCCTCAAAAGTAAAATTTAAGTTAATTTAACTACATATGAGTTGTAGAAAGGAAAAAAATAACATGTAATTTGCAGTACTTTGCATCCACTTTGTGTTTATAAAAATATCTTTTTAGAGTTAAAAAAAAATTTTTTTTTTTTAATTCAGAGTTATAAAACACTGCCCCTGGGTGTCCAGGTGCATGAATGAGTCAACAGTGTGATACTGTTGCAAAAAAGGCAAACGTGATTCTGGGATGCATTAACAGGTATGTTGTGCCAAGACACGAGAAGTCATTCTTCCGCTCTACTCTGCGCTGGTTAGGCCTCAACTGGAGTATTGTGTCCAGTTCTGGGCACCGCATTTCAAGAAAGATGTGGAGAAATTGGAGAGGGTCCAGAGAAGAGCAACAAGAATGATTAAAGGTCTTGAGAACATGACCTATGAAGGAAGGCTGAAAGAATTGGGTTTGTTTAGTTTGGAAAAGAGAAGACTGAGAGGGGACATGATAGCAGTTTTCAGGTATCTAAAAGGGTGTCATCAGGAGGAGGGAGAAAACTTGTTCACCTTAGCCTCTAATGATAGAACAAGAAGCAATGGGCTTAAACTGCAGCAAGGGAGATTTAGGCTGGACATTAGGAAAAAGTTCCTAACTGTCAGGGTAGTTAAACACTGGAATAAATTGCCTAGGGAGGTTGTGGAATCTCCATCTCTGGAGATATTTAAGAGTAGATTAGATAAATGTCTATCAGGGATGGTCTAGACAGGATTTGGTCCTGCCATGAGGGCAAGGGACTGAACTCGATGTCCTCTCGAAGTCCCTTCCAGTCCTAGAGTCTATGAATCTATGAAGAGGGGAAAGAAGCATTTTAAATTAATGCATCTTAAACTTTAATAAAAAGGTCCAGGCACATTAAGGTGCCAGGAGAAACAAATCAAAATAATGAAGTTCACATTAGGCACTAAACCTCCAATACATGAACATAACAGAATCAATACAAAATTTTATTCTATTTACATGTAAGCTTAAAATATTTAAATTAATTCTCTTGTATGATTCTGAACATATTAATATTCTTCCCTTGTAAAAAGAAGTTACATTACTTTTAAAACCACATATTTTAACTTCTGACAACAAAAACATCTGAGATATCGATATGCAAAATCTCTAAAAAACATAATTATACGGCTTTCAGCACCGCGAACATTATTTTACTTGACCTTCAAAGATCATAATCTTACTTTCATACTACAGTAGAACGAGCTTTTCATATTGTTCTGTAAAGATTACAAAACCTATCTTTGTCATAGGGCCTTAGCCTTTCGGTGGAAAGGTCATGCAATCAATCATTATCTTACTCACAAAAGATATTATAGGGCATGACTTCATTCCTCTGTCATGATTCAGAGTTAACACACAATATGGGCAAAATCCCCCACTCAGATACACTAAATGGACCTCTACAGGGATTTTGACTTTTAACCTATACAACGCCAAAGGTTATTCAGTTACTAAACCGGTATTTTTCTTCATAATCACAAACTTGGCTGACAAAGATCCATAATGATTTATACCACGGCTACACAAATGCCATTGACCTTCTGTGTTATGCACATACATATATAGAAGAAAAGCTTTAATACAAAAGTAGATGGATCTTGCATACCTAACACTGCTTTCAAAATAGCTAAGGAAATTCTCGGCTTTCAAGAGTCATTTTTAAATACTAATTCATTTGGATGGTTCAAAAAAATACAAACATATCTATGGATTTCTAACAAGATTCATAATCATAGCATCTAAGCACTGGTAAGATTTTCCAAAATTACCTACATATTTATCACCCTATAAAAGAACAAAACATTTTGACATCAGTTGCAATTTATAAATTGCTTCATTCTACTCAGTGAATATGTCCACCATACATGATACTGTATATTTAACAATCCTGAAGCAGTGAAAATGTAGTTTGATGGTTTTCAGGGTGACAGGGAAAGCAACTTTTGTAACAGTGGATTTTTTTTATTTATGTATTTAAATTTACTAAGACAATCATCTCTTCCCCAATTTAGTGATACTCCAACTGGCTGAGGAACGTTGAAGGCATCTTGCCATCAGCACCTTTCTGAACATTGGTAAGAAGTGGATCGAGATACTCATTCCAAGGATTTTCTTTTAGTTAAGGCTAAAAAAATCACAACAGAAGCTAAATTCTTCAAACCTGTATGAGCACAAACCTGGCCTGTTCTCTTCAATGGTGGCTGCACTGAAATCACTTCATGCCTTTCATATATCTCATTTTCTTAGGCATTTGCTCTGAAATCCCAGTCCAGCACTTTAGAAAAAATTGCTGAGCTATGAACCAGCTGTTTTTATATTTCCATGCCCTGTATTTCAGAGACTTAAAAAAATTCCCAAACCAGTATTGCATGTCTTGGGTCAGAGAGCAAGTCTGCATATAAAGTAGCAATTAGCTATATTAGCAATGACTAATAACATTGAGCAGATAAACTTCACATGGAGTTGGATGGCAGAAGAATATGATATCCTGTAGACAGCCATCCTGCAAGTCTATGGGATCAGTTGGATTAAATGCTTTCAGCTTCTACATATATTTAATCCTAAAGCCCATTTTACAGTACTGTATAATACATATCACAGTATCTAAAGCAGTAGCTGTGACAGACAAGAATCTGCTATGTAATAATCTAGAAGTACGGACGTATAATTTTCTCAACCCTGCATGTGATCTGGTCAGTGAGATAATACCATAGCCTTTCATAGCCTTTAAGGTCAGAAGGGACCATTATGATCATCTAGTCTGACCTCCTGCACAATGCAGGGCACAGAATCTCACCCACCCACTCCTGTATCAAACCCCTAACCTATATCTGAGCTACTGAAGTCCTCAAATCGTGGTTTAAAGACTTCAAGTTGCAGAGAATCCTCCAGCAAGTGACCTGTGCCCCACGCTGCAGAGGACAGCAAAAAAAACCCAGGCCAATCTGCCAATCTGCCCTGGAGCATTACTGGGGCTTTGCTGTACAAACTTATTTGTCTAGCTTAAGAGAGGACTATTGGGGAATACAACAGTAAAGCAACACATGACTAAATAAGCAGCCTCCCAAAAACACATTTTAGCAATAAAAAGACAATGGGGTAAGCCATTAGTTTCAGAGACCCCTGCTGGTGCTGGGAGCAGGGGTCCAGGCAGCAGCCTGGGACCCCCACTGGTGCTGGGGAATGGGGGATGGTAGGCTCCCTACCCAGCTCTGCATGTCCCTGCAGTTTCTAGGCCGAGGCAAGGCCAAAGGAGCTCCATGCACTTGCTCCCGCCACAAGCTCCAGCTCCACAGCTCCCATTGGCCAGGAACAGCAGCCAATAGAAGCTGTGGGGGCAATGCCTGTGCGCAGGGGCAGCACACAGATCCCACTGGCCCCTCTACCTAGAAGCTGCAAGGACATACCAGCTGCTTCCAGGAAGGCCCCCCAAGGTAAGCATCACCACACACCCCAACTCCCTGCCCCACCCCTGAGTCCTCTCCTTCATCCAAACTGTCCCAGAAGAAACCGGCCCAGGGGCTGCCTGAGCTGCTCAGGAGCCAGCCACTTCGTCTGCTGCAGAAGTCACAGAGGTCATGGAAAGTAACAGAATCAGTGACTTCCGTGACCTCCATGACAGATACACAGCCTTAATTATGACTAGATAATGTTTTACAAATTTAAACAAAAAATGAATTTCTAATGTAAGAAACAAGCAAGAAGAGGGATCCCATAGACTTGCAGGATGGCTGTCTACAGGCATCATTTATTCACAATGAAGAGTAAAAAGGGCACAGCAGTTTGTCCTTTTTCCAGATTAAATTAACATATGAAAGAGGTGAGCAAGTCAAAGTTTCTGGGATTTTCCTTCCTGGACTTTATAATGTGTGTTGGTTCATACAAGAGTCTAGAGTTTTAAAATGCCTCTTAATTTTTTTTCTATAATCTCTAGAAAAATAAAATGTTTATACAACTGTGTGTGTGATATAGTGGATAAGGCATTGGACTGGAACTCTGGAGACTCTGGTTCTATTTCTGGTTCAACCACTGGCCTCCTGATAAGTACCTTCACATGCCTGTGCTTCAGATTCCCAATCTGTAATATGGGAAGAAGAAGCCTCATCTCCTTCGTAAAGTGCTTTGAGAGCTACTGATGAGAAGTGTTATATAAGAGGTAAGTATTATTATTCTAAGCATTTCACACACAAATAAAATATTTTGTGCCTTTATATAGTGCTCAGATCTGCAAGTCTTTACTTAGTCAATACACCCATTGACTTTAATTTACTATCTCTATATAAAAAAAGGAGATTCAGATTTCTAACACAACTGAACCACTAGCATTCATTCTAGCTAATCGCTTAAAATTTCTTTTGAAGTTATTTTATTTTTAAACAACAAGCAAATACAAAAGAATTGTTTTCAGCATATCTATTGGTAGATAGGAGATATACCATGCCAAAATCCAAAATCAGACAGTAATACTGGGGTCAACATTTCCCAGAATTTTCCAAGATTACTTTATTAACATTCTCAGTAATAAAGGCAATGTCTAATACAACCAATTAATTATTGTATGTCTGCAAGGCTCTTCAAATATTTCTACTGAACTGAAGTCTTCTTGATTTTGTATTCATAGATGCTAACTGCTGGAAAAGAGTTTCCACAGAGTTTGTCTACTTAATTACTCCCAACAATAAATTTTCCTTTTATTGAAATATATAAAGGCACAAATTTACATAGCAAAACAATTAAAAGATGCAAAAACAGTTGAGCTGATTTCATTTTGTTACCATTTTTCATTATATTTAGACATCTGACAATTAGATCATGTTCAAGATACAGCAAACCCACCTGCAACTGCAAAGCTTCATGGTTCTCCAATCCCTGCACAACTGGAGAAAAACGTTCTCTGTTATTTCTCTCAGCTGCAGTCGTTATTGCTTCTAAAAGTTTGTCCAGACTGTGAGAGAGAGAGTGAGAGTGAAAGAGAGAGAGTGTGTGTGAGAGAGGGGAATTCATAGGTAGTTTACCACAGAGCATTAGATCTTCCACATGAGGTATTAAAATAAAATCTTCAAATGACTTCAGAATGCCTAGGCTATTTCAAAATGAAAATTCAATCACAATATCTGGGAAATCTGTTAAGAGTTTTGTTTTGTTTTTTAAATTAGTCATCTTGGTTAAAAATCAATCGTACAAGTTCAGAGAAAAGTTTAATATTTTGCATCCTTTGTCACTTAAATACTAGTGTCACCTTTGACTGGACAGCAGCATCAACACTGGATATGTACATATATTGCTTGTTATTTATCTGTTCGCTATGACTCATCTAAACCGAAATACATTTTTATCTACAAGACTCAAGCCCTTACCATATAATTATTTCATACAGGACCTTATCAAAGGCATTTTAAAAATTAAGAGTAAATAATTGGGTCCATTTGGTCACCTTTATCTACTCTCTCATTATTTTTTGGAAGTATTCTAACAGATTAAAAAGATATAATTTACTGCCATAAAAGCCATAATGGTTTCACCCATATGTATATAGGAACACTTCTACCCTATTCTTACATTGCCCGTCAATTTCTCTGGAACTGAGAACTGACTCACCAGCCAATAACTCAGTGTCTCAGTCATGACAATTTTAAGTTTTGCAGCACATAGGGACTTTCCATGGTTTTCACTCACTCACACATGGAATGCTGTATATCGCAATACAAGCAAACTATTCAACAGCTCAAACTTGTCATGCTCGGATAAAGTCAAATGTGGATTATAAAGAACCATGGTCTGAAAAACTATCTTACCCCAAAATCATTTTTAGTCTCTCAGTAAATGGTGTCAGTGTCAATATTTTAGTACAAAGGATATAATTCCAATATATAAACTATTCCAACTGACTTATCAAAACACTGATTCTGTCTATTTAAATAGATAATGCATTTCTTTTCACCTAAACTAAAAACAGTGTAACAGAAGAGGAAAAGATTACTAAAGACATTTGTAAGATAAATGACTTATCACCAGACACGAGTTTACCCCATGTTATACTACTACAGAAGAAAACAGAGAGTAACAAAATAATCTACAACATGCAAAATTAAGTGGAACATTTGTAATCACTTTCTCATGCCAAAACACACGAATAGATAAAATGGAAAACCCAAGTTAGTTATTTTCTCAAAGCCCTACATACAATAAGTATCTCTTCAACACATTACTTACATATTTTCCTCTCCAACAATACAAATGGCAGAAAGTATTTTTACTGTTTCCGTCATCATGTTTGGTTGCTTTGGATCAATTGCTCTTGCTAGTAACAAAAGGCTTCTTTCATCTCCTAGAGTTCTTTCCAACCCGTACTTTAAAAAGAGAGAGACAACAATGAGTTCTTCACGAAAAGGTATTCCTCTCCCTCAGACACGTATAGCCTGCATATCCAAGATTGGACATAAAAAGTATTTTTTTTTCAAGTATTTTCACTTCAATGGGAAACTTGCTTCAGCACACAAACAGCTTTATCGCTCGTGGACTAAATTCACCTTTTAAACTATAATCTTCTTCCTGAAAAAGACAAATCTTAATAATTCAGATATGCTGAAGTATAATAGGTATCTCGATTAAGCGGTTTCATCACTTTTTTCCCCCACCTACATCAAATGACTGAATCTTTCATCAATACATTCAGGTAAGTAACAGCAATAAAACTAAGTAACAATAATAAATTGCTATATTTAGCATGAAACTGCAAGGTGAACACCAGTAACTGAATACTTTGCAATTTGTTATGGGAGATTAAAAAAGTCATAAATCATCTAATAATGCAGATTTCAAACAACAGCTCACACAAGTAAAACTCTTCATTGACATGAATCTTCGAAACAAACTTTGGTTAGATTCCATTTTAACTGGTTAACATCTGAGAACATAATTCCAATGTATTCCCTTAAATCTAGTATCTATTTTTAAGTTTGGAAATAGCAACTACTAGAAACTTCAATTACACACATACACTAGCTAATATTAAGAGAAAATAGGTGTAATTTATGTCTGTGATTGAAGACAATATCTGAGTGTACTCCGCCTTCATCTGTGTGTGTATAAAATTAACAGCTTAAATCATTCTGTTTACCAGAATGTGGAATCTCAAAACAGGTTAAAAAACCACATTTTTCTCAAGATGCAGAGCACCTACAACTTGTTTTAAAGTCATTGGGGGCTGTGAGTTCAGCACTTCTGAAAACTTAAACGTGGTTATCTTGCTAAGCACAGAACTAGGTGATTAACTTTGGACATCCATGCCTGAATATGATGGCTGAATGACTATATCATCTATTTTATGAATATTAAGCATTTCTCTACTTGCTTTCATATTGTTCTGGCCTTCTATTTCTACAGTTTAAAGAATACCACAAAGTTCCCTACAATCTGCTCACCAAATGTAGCCTTGACATTTCTTACAGAAAAAATATGTTCATTTTCATTCCCAAATTCATGGGTTTTTTAACATATTAAAATTAAACATTTTAGTCCAAGAAAACAGTTGATCCCATGAATTATGTATTTTGATTTCTACTACTCCACATCAACTAAGCGCTCATCCAAGACTTTACAATATCTTAAAAACAAACCAACTCTGCCCATTAACTCCGGATCACAGTATCTTAGAAATAATGGCATCATTAATTTTAACTTCATCTAAATAATCCCCACTATAGTTCTTTCTCCCCTTGCACCCATCTCTTACCAGGCTAGAGAAAAGAGAGAAGCCTTGAGGCACCCTGTTCCTGTTAAACTCCACATATTAGGAAGAAAAAATTGGAGGAGAACTTTTTTATTATTATTTCCATTCTACAGAAGTATTATGAATATTTCCCTAACAAGCAAATTAAATTTGGTCCACAGCATTCAATAAAATTGTTACTGAAACATCCTTTTCTCTGAAGATACATGAACTGGACACTCAAGTCTGTACTGCATCCTTATCCCCAATTCACTAATGCAGGACTTAAATATTTACTACTCTGAATTTCTCACTTTTGACAAAGAAGCATGACTAAAAGAAAAGATGCAATAATGTTAAACTTCATTATTGCACTTAGGTCTTTATCAAACAGGCAGGCATGATCAAAGCACCAAAAACTAAACAAAAATATTTCTCTTACCTTATTATTCATAAATGCTTTGAGGCACTGAATAAGCTTATGTTGATTCTTCTTGTCAATACTTTCTTGCCTTGAAAGAAAAACCAACAGCATTAACTAAGGTCAAAACATTAATAGTAGTTTCCATCTCCCACCCCAGTGTTTTGGGTTCTTACTGTTTCTTGTCCAGAAGTCTTTCCAGTACATCCAACAGAAGCCCAAGACCTTCATGTCCAAAATTGTTGACCCAGCTGTGGGAAGAGTAAAATATACATGTTAATTGATTCATTTTTTATTTAATTTGACCAAATGTGCAACTATTCTCCAATATGATGATTTGTCCCATGTTCCCAATATATTTTATAGATGACCAAGACATTAGTTCAAACCCGTTTTAATGTATTGGTATCTGTCATAAACAGATGGTTAAGGGTTAATGCCTCTTTTACCTGTAAAGGGTTAAAAGTTCACCTAGCCTAGCTAACACCTAACCAGAGGAACCAATGGGGGAACAAGATGTTTCAAAAGGAAGGAGGGAAGTTTTTCCTTTGTTTAGAGTTTCAGTTTCAGCCGGAGTGAAAAAGATCAAGGAACCAGCCTCTTATCAGAGTAGTAAGTTTTAGAAAGGAATAAATAGGTTTATGTTTATTTCTTTGTAACCTGTCTTATGCAATTAGAGGTAGAATCAAATTGAGTATTTGGGTATTTTTTTTGTGTAACTAAATTTATGTCTAGGGGAATATCCTCTGCGTTCTCAATCTGTTGTCAGAGAGTAGCTGGTATGCTCATCTCTCCCAGGGGGTTCTCTTTTACCTTTCTTTTCTTTAATTAAAAGCCTTTTTCTTAATACCTGATTGATTTTTCTTTGTTTTTCGATCCAAGGAGATTGGATCTGGACTCACCAGGGATTGGGGGGGGGGGAAAGGGGGGATGGTTAATTTCTCCTTGTTTTAAGATCCAAGGGATTGGATCTTGACTCACCAGGGAACTGGTGAAGGAGTCTCTCAAGGCTACCCAGGGAGGGGAAGGTTTTGAGGGGAAAGGGAGTGATCCAGACACTGAAAATTCTGGATGGTGGCAATGATACCAGATCTAAGCTAGTAATGAAGCTTAGAAGTGTCCATGCAGGTCCCAACATCTGTACCCTAAAGTTCAGAGTGGGGAAGGAACCTTGACAGTATCTAACCCCTGAATTTTGGTCACTGACTCTGGCTAGTTTTGAGCATGACAAATAAAATGTCTCCAGGTATAGAACACAAATCCAGTGCTGACATTTGGAAAATTGCTTCATATATTTAACAGCACAACAAAGTAGGGAAATGCAGTTTAGATTAAATTAGTATAAGGTGGGTTGAGCAACAGGTTGAAAGGCCTTATTCAGTTATCAGTGGTTCACTGGCAAACTTGGACAATATATCTAGTTGGGTCCCACAGTGATCTGTCTTAGGTCTGGTACTATACGGTATTTTCATTACTCTCCATTCCATTAACCAACTCATTATGCTTATAAAAACTGCAGATGATGCCAAACTGCGAGGGCCTCCTAGCACTTTGGAAAACAGGATTAGAATTCAAAATGACCTTGACAAATTAGAGAATTGGTCAGAAATTAATAAAATGAATTTCAATAAAGGTAAGAACAAAATTAGTGCTGTTAGGAAGGAAAAGACACAGGCATAACTACAAAATGGAGAATAACTAGCAAGGTGTAGTATACTGTAATGCTGAAAATGGATCTGGTGATTATTGTGGTTCACAAGCTGAGTAAGAGCCAACAACGTAAATGCGAAAAAGTCTAATATTTTGGGGTATCATAGCAGGAATGTCAGATGTAAAGAAATGAGAGAATTGCCCCACTCTACTTGGCACTGGTGAGGCCTCAACTGGAACACTGTGTCCTACTGTGGGAGTTACACTTTAGGAACAATGGGACAAACTGAAGAGCAGTTCAGCGCAGAGCCACAAAAATTATACCAGGTTTAGAACCCTGACTTAAAAGGAAGATTAAAAATGCTGGACATGTTTTATCTTGAGAAGAAAAAGACTGAGTGGGGACCTATTAACAGTCTTCAAGTACGTTAAGTGTTGTAATAAAAGATGCTGATCGATTGTTCTCCAGGTCCACCAATGGTAGGACCACAAGTAATCAGTTTAATGTGCCACACAAGATGTGTGGGACAGCTACTAGGGAAAACTTTCTACCTGTAAGGACCAGGGGCAGCTCCATGGTTTTTCCTGCCCCAAGGGGCAGAAAGGGGGAAAGAAAAAAAAAAGCCACGATCGTGATCGGCAGCAGTTCCACCGCACCACTTTCTTCTTTGGTGGCAATTCGGTGGTGAGTCCCTCGGTCCCTCTCGAAGGGAAGGACCTGCCGCCAAATTGCCGCCGAAGAGCCCAACATGCCGTCCTGAAAGACTTAAAGCAATTCCTCTCGATATTTTAAACTACAGTACTCCCTTTCATACGAAATGAGTAAAATAGCACGGACTACATTGCTAACAGTGCCTTAAGACATGAATTACTTGACATGTCATGTATTAGTGGTACTGAAAATAATTGAAAATTGATGACTAAGTCTATGTACTGTTCTTTGGCATAGCTACTGGGCTGCTATGTTAATCGCTTAGAAGACTGCATGTGTTTTTTTCCCCTAGAACATCTGTTATATCTACATTTAATGGATGAACTTTTGATTCTATACTTCTCTGGCTCAGAGAGCATTAATAAACTTTTGATAGGTTAATAACTAACTTAAGTGTCCTTACCTGAGAAATACTGTCCAATTTAAAAGCAGACCTGTGAAAAAAGAGCTTCCAAAAAGGGGGCTAACCTAATTAAGTGCTATCATAGTATTGGCTACACCACTTAGCAAATTTAAAAATCTGGTTTGTTAGATTTCCATTTCAAAATTGAACCAGTATATCAGCTAATTAATAAAATAAACGCACACACACCATTTACACTTACACTAGCACACCTGTAATTTCCTCCCATTTCTTATTTTAAATGGTTTATTGGTACTTTCTGAACTCCTCCCGAGGAAATCTTGTGGTGTGGCAGCAGGAAAGGACTTAGGGTAACAGACACTATCTTCAAATACTGAAGAGCTGACAAATCTATTAGAAGCAATGATCTGAAGAAGAAAACTCCAATCTTCTTCTTAACCCACCATGCCACAATCTGTAGCTCCTGAAGTAGTGTCTAAATGTGTTGGTTCTGATTTTACATACTGTCCAATTATTTCATTTTCTGTTTTAGAAAAGAAAACTTAGCAGAAGTATACCGAAAACAAACCTGGAAGGCAGCTGTAAACCTTTGCTTAAACCAAATTCACTTAAATAGCGACTGATCGCCAAGTTTCAAAGCCTCCCATCTAGGTATCCTATCTACAACAGATAACTTCTTACCATTCCGTTTCTATTTAAACGGCATAAGGAGGTTGTTTACCAGTTCTGAGACTAATATTAAGCCAAAAAAATCCATAAGCTATTCCTGGTATTTATAGTCAACCCAAAAGCAATTCCATTCATTGACAGAAGATGGAAAAATTATTTGTCAGTAAGCGTAGCAACTCAGACACCTAACAGTCCAAAACAACTTTAAAAGTAAAATACCAACGTCACTGAAAGAGCAGTAAAGAGTCCTGTGGCACCTTATAGACTTAACAGACGTATTGGAGCATGAGCTTTCGTGGGTGAATACTCACTTCATTGGATGCATCCAATGTATTCACCCACGAAAGCTCATGCTCCAATACGTCTGTTAAGTCTATAAGGTGCCACAGGACTCTTTGCTGCTTTTACAGATCCAGACTAACACGGCTACCCCTCTGGTACGTCACTGAAAGTTGGCTCTAAAAAGCTCGTTTTAATCACAAATTTGCACGTTAGAATTCTACAGTTAAATGAACAGAAATCAACAGTGAATGGTAATAACAACTAGCTACAAACAATGATAAGTATGTAAGGAATATAATTATCACTCCAATGAAGTATTTTCTCTAAGGAATTCATAGTATTAGTATGAAAAAATGAGTAGCTGAAAATATATTCAAATTACTATGATCAATACAACTGAGTTAGAGGTAGCAAAGACAATTCCATTGCATAACACATTAACAATCATTTGTGTTGAGAGTTTAAATAATACACCAGACTGAAAATTTACCTTAGACAGAGTCTGTCAATACAAAACATCTGAGACAGGCTTGCTGTATTATAAGTATATATGTAGTTCTGCAATACATATCTTAATTTGAAAACTTAGTAGAATTTTACAATACTGAAATGTTTTACTGGCAATTACATTGACAATCAGTTCCAAAACTATGCTTTATTGTTGATTAAAATCCTGCATATCATAGAAAGAAAGATTAGAAGTACCAGCTGTTTAGTTATGGTAGACATAGTCTATGGTTATAGCAGAAGCTGGAATCAAGATTTCTAATTTTGATCACTCAGAAAGATAGTGTGTTGCAGGAAAAAGTCTTCAGCTGATGCTGACCAATTTCAGGTTGCGCGCAGCTTGTCAAATACTCATGATCTGTTCAGTAACAAACCCCTCAACTTTACACATATTACCGAACCCTGTCTGGGGTTATGCTGCTAAACTGGTTATTAGTGCTAGGCTTCAGGCAGAGGTCAACTGGGTGATAACACGGTTCTGCTGCTTGCATCTAGCTTGGAAGTGTAGAAAGTCCTCTTCCTACTCAGGCAAGGAATATATACAGCATATACATAGAGAGCAAGTGCCAGGATGATGCTAAAAGGGGACTGGTACTAGTGCTGAGCTGGTATTGGCTGACAGTACTCTGACTTTCAGAAACCACATTTGTGTCTGCTATTCAGAGAGCGCTTAGGATTCAAAAATCACAATTAACCACCACTGAATAGCCCAGCTGGTTTATGCCTCACTTGGTCACACTTGATCTGATATTTGATTTATTTTGGCAGCAAAAACTGAATTTTGGCCTTTTCACACCTGCAAACTGAGAAGGCATAGCACCCCTCCAGTTCAACTAAAGAACCAGTGTTAACGGTCCAGCATTACCGAACACAGGAAACTTCCTGAAAGGAGAATATTTTTGTTCTGTCCTTATCCATGGCTTGGCAGAACTGCTCAAAAATATCTTCAACTATCAACGAAGTGGCTCCTAGGCATTCTCTTTCCAGACTCTCTCTTCATAAGGTCACCATAGTTTACTTAGCAAAATGCACAAAATTAAGGGAAGACATCTAGATTGCAATCGATTTAACAGTCTCAAACTTCCATTGCAGACTTCCCCCCACTCAAAAAAATCTGATTCTGGATAGGGAATGAGGTAGAGTTTCCTTGCCTTCACCACACGCAAAGTCTCCATCAGCAGCCTGTTAAATACATTGATAC
This sequence comes from Chelonoidis abingdonii, assembly GCF_003597395.2. Taxonomy (NCBI): domain Eukaryota; kingdom Metazoa; phylum Chordata; order Testudines; family Testudinidae; genus Chelonoidis; species Chelonoidis abingdonii. The sequence goes on from NC_133776.1 coordinate 69,454,918, forward strand.
TGAAGCTAGTATTCAAATTTGTTGTTTATTATGTGTTGCCTCATTGAGATAATGTTGGCTTTGTTCAGCAAAGAACAACTTGGTGTGGTACTTCTAAGAAAGCTTCCCCTGCCCCCCATGATATATTGTCACAAATGCCACAAGTAAAAGCTGAAGATGTGTCAGTTTGATTGACGGAATTGCTGACAGGGAGCCTGAGCTTCAGAATTCAGTCCCCATCTCGATTTGAAATAACTTTAAGTTGGTGACCTTAAGAGCCCTTTGCAATATTCACCTCTACTTCTGAGCCTTTGGACAGCAAGAGTTATATTTAAGGCTACAATCTGTGTTGAGGTTGTTTTATTTTTCCACTTCTTAGTTACTTCAAAGTTACTACATTTATTTTCATTAGTGTTAATCCTCCTATACTTGCATGTTTATAATATACAAAAAAGTGCCCAGAACCATGAATAGGCCACTCCTATGTTTAAATCAAAATGAATTTAACATTCAATCAGATAGTTACAAAAGTACTCTATATGTCAGTGGACATCTTGTAGGGTTTTACTGCCAGATCAACACAGCTCAAGAGGCTTCACATTATGTTTAACTTCTGCCCTTCCACTGGTTCAACAGGTCTCGCTTCCAGGAACATAAAAAAGTGACATCAAATTAAGACAAAGCAGCAGCTTTCTGATATACAACCCACCTAAAAATACAAAGACTCAAAATTAAATTAATAAATTCAATCTTGTTTAATTAAAGTAGAGCTTAAAGGTCTCAAACAAGGATCAGGGACCTCCTGTGGTAAGCACACACCCGTGACAACAAAACAAAACAAAGAAAAAGACAGTGTTGTCCCTAAAGGATTACAATCCAAGTTACATGGGATTAAATAAATTCTTCCACTTTTTGCCTCTCACTGACGCTTTTTTGCCTCTCACTGTTTCTTTTACTTTGTTGTTTAGCCATGGTGGCTCTTTTTTGCTTCTCTTACTATGTTTTTTAATTTCAGGTATACATTTAAAGTTGAGCCTTTATTATGGTGTCTTTAGAAAGTCTCTGTGCAATTTGCAGATATTTCACTTTTGGCACCGTACCCTTTAACTGTTAAACATGCTGTCATAAAGAGATAGCTAAGGGTTAATGTTTCTTTTACCTGTAAAGGGTTAACAAAGGGAACCAAACACCTGACCAGAGGACCAATCAGGAAACCGGATTTTTCAAAGTGAGGGAGGGAACTTCTGGATGTGTTTTGTCTTTGTTCTGTCTGTTTGTTTCTCTCGGCTATGAGGGAAGAGTTTTTTTTTTTTTCTATCTATCTCCAAGCTTCTTTCTACCCTTCTGTTCCCAAGTTGTGAGTACAAAAGGAAAAGCAATAGGTTTATATTGTATTTTGTATTTACATGTGTGGAGTTGCTGGAATGTTTAAATTGGATATCTTTTTGAATAAGGCTGATTATTCATATTTTCTTTTAAGCAATAGCCCTGTGTTATGTCATCTTGATGCAGTGATCATGTCATGTGTTTTTTCTTTCTTTTTTATATAAAGCTTTCTTTTTAAAACTTGTTGGATTTTCTTTTCCTAGTTAAGGCAAGGGGATAGGAATCTCTGTGCCAGGAGTACTGTCTCTCTCAGGGAAAGACTGGGAGGGGGGAGAAGAAGGAGGGGGGAAGGTAAATCGTCCTCTCTGTTTTGTGTTTCAAGGGATTGAAGCAGGGAAATCTCCTAGTATCCCCAGGGCGGGAAAATCTGGGAGGAAGTAAAGAGCAGGAAGGGAAGTGGGTTATTTCCCTTTGTTGGAGGCTCAGGGCATCTGAGTCTTGGGGGTCCCCCAGGGAAAGGTTTGGGGAGACCAGAGAGTTTATCAGGTACTCAGAATCCTGATTGGTGGCAGTGAGATAAGATCCAAGCTGGTAATTAAGCTTGGAGGTTCATGCTAAGCACTCAGATTTTGGACGCTAAGGTCCAGATTTGGGACAGAGGCTTATTACACATGCATTAAAGAAATCAATGATATGCTCTACATGTCAAGATGTATTTGAACATTAGCAGTTACACCATAAATGAAGAAGCATCAGGGAACCTAAATCTATGAAGAGCAAGAAGATAGGTGAATAGTACAGATTTCAAGGAAAAAACACTAATACCCATGGACTCATTGCAGACTACTTTTTCGTTTCCTGCTTAAAGTGCACACTCTTTGAACATGTATTTTAGTAACGTGTAGGGTTTTTAACCATCCTAGATGGTTAAAATATTTAACACGGAGTTCCCCTCCCCACTCCCACCCCACTTGAGACATGCTAGAGTGCTCAATAATTCACACCTATGGATAGCGATGTCATTGTAGTATACTGTAAGAAAAACTGATAGAGTAACAAAAATACACATTTATTTTCTGTGTGTGTAAAAATGGTTCTCAAACATACGAGTTACCAGCTACAATCAGCGCTAGGACCTCATTTGTTGGTGGCGGTCGTGGGGTCAGAATGGTCATTGGCCAGGTCCTATCTTGGAGGTGGCAACTGTAGTAACATGGCTTGCTGAAGTCAAAGACTAACAAGTAAAATAGCAACTTAATTCCTATCCTGCTAGCATTTTGTTTAAAACAAAAACAAAACAAAAAAACCAACATTTTAATTTAAAGGCTTTAGAGTTTAATTCTACATATGAAACACTGTCACTAGATGGCCCTGCAGAGCTACCCAGGTTCAACAAGGCCTTAGAGGACTGACATTGCAGAATACACATCCTAGAAACGTACTGAATGTGGTGGTAAGATTTCAAAAGCTCTTTAAGATTATGCAGGGGGCAGAATGTGATGCAGTAAGTGACAGGAAGCTAATAAGAGGGCTCATTTCTATTAAGCTTAATTCATTGTAACGGGAAAAGCAGAAATGATTTATGACTTAATCAATTGTGTTTTCTACAGACTGGAAGATGGAAAAAGAGAGCTGACAAGAGGTCAGAGTTAAAGGTTTCAGCAACAAAGATAGGAGATAACTGAGAGGAAGCCAAGATGCTTAGAAGTGAGGATACTAAGAGAAAGGATTTCATTGACGAGATCTGGAAAAGGAGTAAGTTACAGGACAGACAGCATATGTAGGGAAGACGTGAGACAGAGTATAGTGTGTTCTGTAAAGGGCTTGGTGAAGCATAAGAGGATTCCCAGGTGAACTATGAAGCTTTATTCCAGAGACAAATTCAGATGACACCAGTACATCCAGGAGGAGATTAGAGCACACAGAAGGCAAGTTCTGGGACTCATTTCTAGCAGCTGAAAGCAACGAGCAGATGAGTGACGAGAGATAACAGAAGAAGAGACATCCAAGACTATAAATCAGAGATGACAATGGATATGGAGAAAAGAGAGGATGAAGAGCCAAAGGTGATACAGAAGGAGAACGGGAAGAGCCTACAGTTGTAGAACCCACAGGAAGACAGAAAGTGGCAGAAGTGGATTGTTTAATTGCCAAAAGTATGAGAACCTGCTCAGGAGAAAAAAGGCAATATTTTGAATTGGATGGGGAAAAGGCCATTTTAGTTAGATTACTTGAGAGGTGAGTAGGGCAAGAAACAATATTTAAATATTTAAAAAATCAGGAGAGGAAAACTAGGCTGAAAAGTCTAGCGGAGGCAGAAAAGTGAATTAAGAAGTAGTGGACTGGTGTGATCAAGGACAAGCTTCTTCCCCTAAGAGAGGTGACAAAATCTATCTGTAGAAGGTTGTAACTATCATAGGAGCGAGACTGGATAGAAGCTGAGAGAAGATGGGATCAGGATGACAGACTGATAAATTAGAAGAACACAGATGAAAAGTAAGTGGGGAAAATATTAGTTCTTGTTAATGCATGTTCATCTTCTTTAGGGAATGAGGGAACAAAATATACAGAAAGAAGCAAAACCAGAAAGCAGCTGTGAAAAGGTTGTTAAACAGTATTCCAAAATCTTAACAGTGGTGGGCTTGAGCTGGCCACTCCAATGCCATAAATAGCAGACAGGCCGCTGTCAACCATGTCTTCTCCCAACCGGGATTATGCAGAATTTCCTCCTTCCTCATGCTACAGCAGCACTACTGAGATGTTTGTGGTTTGTAACAACAATAAAGAGAGAGAGTAATAGGGTTGTGTTCTCATCTATGTACTAATTATATTTTCACAATGCTGTGTCATAGCAATTTATTTTCTTCCCTCATAATACAGTCAGTCAGTTTCAACAGCTAGGATGGATGTACTATTTATTCTTGAGACTGAATTTTTTAGGACAGACAGCTAGGCTCTCTCAGTGCACATCTGCCATTTGCTTCCCTTGGCTTACCAGAGATATTCAAAGCACAAAGCTAATTTGTACTAATTTTGAATGGAAGATTTTCCATATGTTTTCATATATTTTTTTCTTGAAGTGGTTGCTGGTATCTTCGGAGGCTGCACCACTTCGGTAATCTTATATAATTTGTGTTTTACTTTTGTACTTGATCTACTTGGTGGAGAAAATATGTCATAACATCTACTAGTAAAAAAGCATCTTAGGCCATTAAATAACCATCATGTTTCTGGTTTTGGTATGAATAGGTACTGCTTGGTACAACACATGAAATTGTTGAGCTAAAAACTACATTAAAATAAAGCACACACACAGACCAGCTTTTTGAGAATACAATACTAAGTAAACAAATTAAGAGATTGGCATGAATATAAAATTATCAAGTTAGGCAGGCTCCAAAACCTATATGTTTACTTTACATACAAAACATTATCAATGCCCATTCCAAATAAATGCGAACTATCATTTAAGGAGTAAATATTGCTATACTTACTCAATGAAACTTCCCTTTAAATCAGTGGGAATACTAACTACATGATGCAAACAGAAGTAGACCATAAAACATCTTACAGTGTCACACAGCAATAAAATAAGGCTCAAAGTTACTTAAAGCAGAAAGATGGAGCAACTGTTTGACAATGCAAGAGAATGACAAATATCTTATCACATATCTCGCTCACGAATCCCCTTTCTAGAACCAGCAACAATCTATTACACAGGTACTTAAACTCTACATACTTCCATTTGTATGCATCAATGGAGGAATTACAGTCATTCGTTATTATTTACTACAATAGGTAGTATAAAAGTTTTCATCTTGTTAGGCTTCTACACTAGAAAGTTAGGTCAATGTAAGGCAGCTTACATCGACCTAATTATGTCAATGTCTATACTACACTACATCCTTGTTCTGCCGATGGTAAGTGCCCTATACACCATCATCATAACTCCACCTCCACAAGAGGCACTGGGCTTATGTCAATGCAGTTAGGATGACCTGTTTCAAAGATCAGGCTGTCACCCCACACCAGGTGGAGGGGTCCCTGCTCCAAGTCAGTCTGCTGGCCATGCTCTCCACCAGAAGCCCTGCTGCCTCTGGGCTCCTGGCTTCCCGCTCCCAGCCGGAGAACCCCACACCTAGAGCCCAAGCCATCTGCCAGGCTCCTGGTGGGAAGCCCCATGCTGAGAGATAGTTTTAATTAAGATACATTACAGCTCAAAGATATCTCATAATGGAACAGGGATTATAAATTCTAATTCTATAGCATGAGAAAATATATTCATGTAATGTTTAAGAAAAGTTTTGCAAATGAGTTCCAATAGTTCATGGATTAGGGACCCAATCTTATTGGGTTCCAGTCACTTCTGTATAGATTATTTAGGGTATTTTTTCTATCTACCCAATGGGACTCAGTGCTCAACCTAGAAGATACCATCAGAGATGCTTAGTTTTGAACTTCTCAAATTGTGGGTTTGTGTCTCCAGAGATAACATGCTTCTTAAGAGCAAAAATGTTTTTAAATAAATAAATATATAGAGGTGAGAAATAACAGACCTCAACCCTATTGTCCTTCTGCGAATTTGTGTACCCAGAGTCAATCCTTACCTCTCTCTAAAAGTGCAAAGTTTCAAAAAGTTCAACGAATAAAAGATTGTTTGGGGTAGAATAGATATGGACAAGGAGAATCTGGAAATAAATGTGAGAAGGGAGAAAGAGGCAGTAGAAACAAAAGTGAAACTGTTTGAGCAGAAACAACAAAGAGTCCAGTGGCACCTTAAAGACTAACAGGTTTATTTGTGCATAAGCTTTCATAGGTAAAAAACCCCACTTCTTCAGATGCATGTAGTGAAAATTACAGATGCAGGAATTATATAATGACACATGAAGAGAAGGGAACTACCTCACAAGTGGAGAACCAGTGTTGACAGGGCCAATTCGATCAGGGTGGATGTAGTCCACTCCCAATAATAGAGGAGGAGTTGTCAATTCCAGAAGAGGCAAAGCTGTTTTTGTAATGAGCCAACCACTCCCAGTTTATCTCTGAGTTGTGAAGAATATGTATTAAGGTTGTAACAACAAGAATGCACTTTTATGTAGAAATCCATGACTTAATTGAGTCTTCCTGACTAGTGATTTAAATCAGTTTGATTTAAATCAAATCTACCCTCCTCTGAAAAGAGCCGAAGGAAAGCCTATTTAAAAAAAAAAAAAGGTCAACAGTTCTAATTAAATCATATAACCTATAAAAAGAAGTGGAAGATACTTAAATGGAAATTCTTCAAAATGTGTGGGTCCCACCTGTATTCCACATGCGGGTATGCATGAACGCCATGCACCCGACTTTGAAAGTTCTTCAAAGCACTGTCTGTTGGCCCACATGCACAGTAGCTCTCTCCGTGCTCCCAAATAAAGGTGTGTGGGTGAATTCCTCTCCAGTACCTCCTCTTACTGTAAATCCAACAGGATCTGAAGCAGAGGGGATGGAGAACAGACAATAGAATACAGATAGGGACCGCACATCAAATAACTTCCAGCTACAGAAAGTAACCTTGACTACTTCTTTGAGAGGTGGTCCTTATGTATATTTTACATATGGGTGATTGGCAAGCAGTGTTCAGACGGCAGACGAGTGCGGGGAAGCTGAAAAATACTACCACTCCCACACTTGCAACCACAGCTGAGGCATCAACTAGGCAAGGCATAGTGTGTCATGAACATGTGGCTCCAACTCCAGATGGCCACTCTGCAGATGTCCTAGAGCGGAATGTCTGACAGGGATGCCATGGAGGCTGCTGTGACACCCCCAGGAGTAGGACTATTTGTTAAATTGTAGCATTCCGTGATACATCCTAAGACCCACTTAGAAATCTTCTGGGATGATATGGCTTGTCCATGTGACCTCAATGCTATGGCAATGAAGAGCCTCTGTAATTTCCTAATGGGTTTGGTTCTGTTCAGGTAGAACACTAGAGCACGCCGGACATCGATGGAGTGATCTGTGTCATCTTCAGAGAAAGTGTGGCATTTTGAGAAATATACAGATAAGTGTATTGTTTAATATATGCAGAACACAAAAAAATTGGGGGAAAAACATGGGTGAGGTCAAAGAGAAACCTTTCATTTGTGAACCACTGTATAAGAGGGTCCACCATGATGGCTCCGAGCTTACTGACTCTCCTAGCTGAGGTGATAGCTACTAAGAACACCACCTTCGTGGACAGGTAGGCCATGGTAAAAATCCCCATGCATTCTAAAGGTGATTAATGAACTTGGAAAGGACAAGGTTAAGAATCTTAACTTAAGATCCTACTGAAGGGAAGGTCCTAATAAGGCCTTTCATGAATTATATTGTACCTGGGTGAGTAAAGATTAAGTGTCCTTCCACCAGTGGGAGGAAGGCACTTAACTCTGCAAGTTGTATTCATAGTAAACACAGAGAGATCCCAATGGGAGAGAGTCTAGAACAGAATTATTACAGTATCTGAATAATGTCGGTACAGTTGTGCCCAGGCCAAAAATTTGGCTCAACAGCAGGAGCTACTAGACTCTTTTTTACTCTGGTATGGATCAACTGAACCGGAGCCGAACTGGGGACAATACCAAGTCTACGACGATACGTAGTCTATCAAGAAGTTGAGAGGGGTTAAGTGCTTTGGTGGATAGGATTAAAATTCAAAATGATCTGGACGAAATGGAGAAATGGTCTGAAGTAAATAGGATGAAATTCAATAAGGACAAATACAAAGTACTCCACTTAGGAAGGAACAATTGGTTGCACACATACAAAATGGGAAATGACTACCTAAGAAGGAGTACCATGGAAAGGAATCTGGGGGGTCATACTGGATCACAAGCTAAATATTAGTCAACCGTGTAACACTTTCAAAAAAGCGAACATTCTGGGATGTATTAACAGAAGTATTGTAAGCAAGACATGAGATATAATTCTTCCGCTCTACTCCACACTGATTAGGCCTAAACTGGAGTATTGTGTCCAGTTCTGACCATCATATTTCAGGAAAGATGTGGACAAACTGGTGAAAGTCCAGAGAAGAGCAACAAAAATGATTAAAGGTCCAGAAAATATGACCTATGAGGGAAGATCGAAAAAAAATGGGTTTGTTTAGTCTGGAGAAGAGAAAACTGAGAAGGCACATGACAACAGTTTTCAAGTACATAAAACGTTGTTACAAAGAAAAGGGAGAAAAATTGTTCTTCTTAACCTCTGAAGATAGGACAAGAAGCAATGGGCTTAAATTGCAGCAAGGACGGTTTTGGTTGGACATTAGGAAAAACTTCCCAACTGTCAGGGTGGTTAAGCATTGGAATTAAATTGCCTAGGGAGATTGTGGAATCTGCATCATTGGGGACTTTTAAGAGCAGGTTGGACCAACACCTGTCAGAGATGGTCTAGATAATACTTAGTCCTGCCTTGAATGCAGGGGACTGGACTAGATGTCCTCTTGAGGTCCCTTCCAGTTCTGTGATTCTATGACTATTCTATTTGATGCCCACTCAAAAACCAGGCCATAAAATGAAGCTAACCTTGATTGGGATATTAACTCTCCCCCTCGCCCCCACTTCCCGCCACATCTTGGGTTAAGATATTTGAGAATGGGTGACTCCTGACTGGTAAGTGGGCAAACACTGGTAGAATTTCTGTGAACCTCAACTGTCTGGCCCAGTGGGGAGCTAAGAGAATGATGTTGGTTCTGTCACAACATGTCTTTTCTATGACCAATGAAAGCAGGAAAATGGGAGGAAAGGCCTAACAGAGGCCGTTGGTCCAAAATATCAGCAGACCATCAACCTTGAGAGTTGCAACCCATGGCTCCCCTGGAGCTACAAAAGGGAGCTTTCCATTCATTTGGGACATCAAGAGGTTCTATAGTGGAGTACCCCACCTGCAAATATCTCACTGAGGACTGTGTCATTAATCTCCCACTCGTAGTCTATCAAGAAGCTTCTGCTTAGTTTGTCTGCCAAGGAATTGTGAATACTGAAAAGATATGATGCAGTTCCTGACACACCAGTTCCAACGTCTCACGGCTTCCTGGGAGCGGGGAGAAACTCTAACTCCTCCCTGTTTGTTTAGATAGTGGTGGTATTGTGAGACATTATCGGAATATGGGGCGAGCATATAAACGGAAGGAAGACTTCGCACACAAGGAGGACCATCTTCAGTTCAAATTAGTTTATATGTAGTCTAGTGTCTGATGGGGTCCAGGTACCCTGGGCAGTATGACTGTCCAGATGAGCATCTCACCCCAGAAGGTGGGAGTCTGTTGCAATGGTGTCCATGGGGGTTGGGAGGCTGAAGGGAACTGTGTTTGAACATCAAGTTTGAGAGGTGACAACTCTGGTGGGAACGACCACCCTGGAGTTGATGTGATCCTTGCTTGGTCAATAGGTTGAGTGGACCAAATCTACATGCACCATCAGTGGAGTCTGTCATAAGGAGTCACAGAGATGTATGCAGGGTCTGTAAATGGTGTGGGATACCAAGGTGCAGAGTACATGAAACCTTTCTAAGGGGAGGAATGCCCTCATAGAAAGAGAGTCCAATCTTGCCCCTAAACAGTTTATTGATCTTGTGAGTAACAAAACAGACTTTGCTCCATTCATGCCAACACTTTGGGCCACTAAAAGTTGCACAAGAACCCTTATCACCAACCTGACCTGCTGATGATATCAGCCTACCAGGCACAAATCATCCATGTATGTTTATACCGCATAGCTCATGTCTCATCTGGGCAGCTACTACCAAAAAAAAAAGCTTCATAAATACTGGGTTCTGTAACCCGACCAAAGGGAAGGATTTAAAACTAGAAGAGTTCCTGGCCTACCATAAAAAGCAGGAAGTTCCTTTGTGATGGGTGAATAATGCTTCCATGTGAAAATATGTATCCTTCTCATCAAGAGCCACAAACTTCAGTTTTCCAATAAAGATGCTGAATTGCAGAAAGTCCAGGATGGGTCTGCACCTTCCACCTTTTGGGGGAAATAGGGAATAGAATCCTCTCCCTTGGTGATGAGGTGGGACGCACTCTATTGCCCCTTGGTAAGGAGGGATTCTGTTTCCTGTTAAAGAATTTCCTCGAAAGAGTGGTCCCTGAAGGGAGTATGGAGGTGAGAAGGAGAGAAACTCTACAGAATATCGCTGATGGATAATCTCCAGAACCCAACTGTCCATAGTGATCTTGTTCCAGTTGCACGTGAAGAATGCACGAGAACCCCAAAAGGTAATAGGGGACGAGGCGGTCGGCATTAAGGTGGTATGCAGGTCTCAATCAATATGTCAAAAGAGCGAGGTTGAGAGTGAGGAGAGGGGCCGGGGGATGGGGGGGGCACATGTGACCCATCAGAGTAATCTGATTCTGGGCCACGAGAGATTTTGCTGACGTTGACTATCGGCAGGCACGGCCCCCCGCAGCTCCCAGTGGCCACAGTTCGCCATTCCTGGCCAATGTGAGCCGTAGGAAGCGGCAGGCTGCATGGACATGCCAGCCAAGCTTGCAGAAAACAAGTTTTCTATGGGAGTTTGCACACCTTTGTGCTAGCAACAACATGCATGCACCTTTTTTCACACACTGACAAATTTGTACATACATGATAAAAACTCATGCTAAGGCTTTTGAAACAGTACAGTACTGAAAAAGATTAACAGCAGTGTCATCATGCACTAAGGAAGCACAATCATATTCATATCCTTTCTTACTGCAGAAAAAAATACTTCAGCATTTCAGGTCAGTATCTGTCATCAGTGTAAGCACATTCAGGAATAATATAGGATGGTTAAAACCAGTTGGTCGCCATGTTTATACACAGTATCTGATTTGCATTAAGTTAGAACTGTACTTGCCAATTCACAGTAGATTCATAATGCAGTCAAGGTCTTGAAAGTTTACAGTATTAAATTTGTCATTCTAGACTGGTTATGGTAAATGTTGTATCTAATGGCCAACTCAATTCACAAACTCATAAAATTCAGTCTGAAGCAGGACTTAATTAAACTCCATATCATTCCTTAGACAGTTATGATACTCAGCTGCTAAATATTTTTGGTAGTTCGGTATAAAGGGCAAATTAGCCATACTTCGAAAGTAACGTAGTACTAATTGCTCTTTCCTACTACATTTATGCTAAACAGAGTGGTGCCACAGTTCAACAGTTTGTCGGCCTACATATACAATAAATCTTTCATGACTAGCTCAGTGTAGTTTCTGAACAATGTGGTGAATAACTTAACACACACCATACTTTAAACATTTTATATCAATATACTTTATGTATTTACTCACAAAAACCCAGCATCTCAATTGACACACTTGCTATGAGTCTCATTCAAGATACAAAGGACTGAATAAACTTTTTGAAACTACTCTCCAATGAGGAGCAGGAATGGAGACTTCAGCTTCTGTTGAAACAAACACTTCAAACTGCATTCTGCGTCTATTTATCTACGGTGTGTCACCAATAACTGATAGTTCATCAGACCCAGTTATATACACTCCCCAGAAATACATTTCTGTACAGTGAATTAATTCTAATGCAATCTTTAATTTACTATTTGTCAGTGTTACAAGGAACAGAAACAGATGTCTTACTGTTCTAAATTGTGCTAATGGAACAGCACTTAAAACATAAAAATCAGAAAATGCAAAAGGTTTCTATTTAAAAAAATGCATACTTTTCTACACATTCATTTGAAAAATTATTTGAATTACATATTTATTTACTATATACTAGTCCTTTCTCAAAGTTGCATTTTTAACCATGCAGTAACAAAGTTCTTACTTCTGATATTGAGTTACTACGCTCCCAAATGTCAACTCTATTGATGTCCAACGTGAGCACTACTGTGTCTCAACATACATCAAAACCCTGCCACCCACCCCTAAGGTTACAAGCCTGAAATAGTCTTTCAGATAAGCACTACTTTCAAATTATTCGCATTACAACACATTTTCAGTCTGTAATTTGTTATTTCTCTGACACTACACAAATGGTCCAAGATGTGATGATATGACAACTGACAACAACAGCAATACAATCTGGTTCATAAAAATGCAATGAACCAATACTGATAAACAGTTATATAGGAACATAAAAAGGTAGCTTCTGATATTTAAGTTTATTTAAAGGGGTATTAACGAATTAATGTTTATAGCTCATGTAAAAGATGAGAGTTTCATGATAATACATTTGAAAGTCATTATCCACAATCAGAGGAACAAACTCTTGCCTTTAATATGAGGTGGAATGCATAGATATCATTTGGTAGTACTCAAGCTCAAACCATGTAATCCTGTACAAATATGTTACAAATCAAGTTTTTTGGGTTTTTTCCAGAACTGAGTTTGATTTTCTGCAAATATTTTGAAAGGCAGTAAAATCATCTGTAGTTAATTTCAGGTCACATCACATTCGTGTCTCTTCAGTATTTGTTTGACTATGCAATAAGTAGAGCTGGTTGATACATGCTGTTCACTTTCAAAAAAAAGTTTTCCTAAGGAAGGGAGCTTGTCTGAATTAGTTTTTCATCCCACATCACTTTTAATCAGGATGAGTAGGTACTGGAACGTGCTGCGTCCTACATCACAGGCCAACCCTAACCCCTCAGGTTTCAGCGTCAATCCTCCCCCGCATTCTTTATTTCTTTCTCAGTCAGAAAGCTCAGGTTTCAATCCAAAAATGGACAAGTCAACACAAATCTGTTTTTACAACAGAGATCAAAAAATATTTTCACTGAAAAGGTTGACTGAAAAACAAAATGTATAAATCACAGACGTCACCACAAAACAGAATGGTTGTCCATAGTAACCAGTACCTGATACCATGTATATAAGAAAACTGAATATGAATAAAAGGTTTATTACATCCTTATAGCATTTAATTACATTGACAATATAATTTTACACTTTAAAATTAGGGTTCTCCATTAATCTCAGTTAACTCATGCGATTAATTCAAAAAAATGAATCCCTGTAAATTACACTTATAACAATAGAATACCAACTAAAAGGTATTAAATATTTTTGGATATTTTTCTATATTTTCAATATTGATTTCAATTACAACACAGAATACGAAGTGCATAGTGCTCACTTTATATTATTGTTTTTATTACAAATATATGAAGTGTAAAAATGATGTAAGAAATAGTATTTTTCAATTCACCTCATACAAGTACTGTAGTGCAATCTCTATCATGAGTGTAACTTATGAAAGCAGATTTTTTTGGTTATATAACTGCACTCATAAAAAAAAAAAAGAAAAAAAAGACAGTGTAAAGCTTTAGAGCCTACAAGTCCACTTAGTCCCACCACTTATTCTGCCAATCACCAAGCCCTGGTCTACACTAGGGGAGAGGTTGACCTAAAATACGCAACTGCAGCTACGAGAATAGTGCAGCTGAAGTCAACTTATTTAGGTCGTCTTACCGCAGTGTGTGTATGGCGCTAAGTCGACTGCTACCACTCCCCCATCGACTCCGCTTGTGCCTCTCACAGCAGTGGAGTACCAGAGTCGATGGGAGAGTGCTCAGCAATCAATTTTATCACATCTACACTAGACACGATAAATCAATCCCCAATAGATCGATCACTACCTGCCGGCGGGTAGTGTAGAAGTACCTCAAGACAAACAAGTATGTTTACGGGAGATACTGCTGCCTGCCTCTTATTTAAAATGCCACCTGTGAGAACAGGCATTCACGTGGCACTTTTGTACCCAGTGTTGCAAGGTATTTACATACTAGATATGCTGAACATTCATATGCCCCTTACATGCTTCAGTCACTATTCCAGAGGACATGCTTCCATGCTGATGATGCTCATTCAAAAATATGCATCAATTAAATTTGTGACTGTACTCCTTGGGGGGAGAACTGTAAGTTTCCTGCTCTGTTTCACCCGCATTCTGCATATATTCCATGTTATACCAGTCTCGGATGATGACTCAGCACATGCTGTTCATTTTAAGAACACTTTCACAGCAGATTTGACAAAAGACAAAGGTAGTACTGATGTAAGATTTCTAAAAATAGGTACAGCACTCAACCCAAGGTTTAATAATCTGAAGGGCCTTCCAAAATCTGAGAGGAACGAGGTGTGGCACATGCTTTCAGAAGTCTTAAAAGAGCAACACTATGATGTGGAATCTACAGAACCCAAACTACCTTCTGCTGGTGGCATCTGACTCAGATGATGAAAATGAACATGCGTCAGTCTGCACTCCTTTGGAACCCATCATCAGCATGAAAGCATGTCCTCTGGAAAGGTGGTTGAAGCATGAAGGGACATATGAATCTTTAGCACATCTGGCACATAAATATCTTGTAATGTCAGCTACAACAGTGCCATGTGAATGCTTGTTTACAATTCAGGTGACATTGTAAACAAGAAGCAGGCAGCATTATCTCCTGCAAATTGTAAGCAACCTCTTTGCCTGAGTGATTGGCTGACCAAGAAGAAGGACTGAGTGGACTTGTAGGCTTTAAAGTTTTATATTGTTTTAGTTTTTAATTCAGTTGGGGTTTTTTGTGCATAATTCTACATCTGTAAGTTCAAGATTCATGATAAAGAGTTTGTAGTACAGTACTTTATGAGGTGAACTGAAAAATAAATTTTGTTTTCTATAGTGCAAATATTTGTAATAAAAAATAAATATAAAGTGACCACTGTACACTTTGTATTCTGTATTGTAATTTAAAATATATTTGAAAATGTAGAAAACATTCCAAAATAATTAAAATAAATGGTATTCTATTGTTTAACAGCACTATTAATTAAGATTAATTTTTAATCGCTTGAAATCCCTATTTAAAATACATAAATGAAAATCAAAACATTCAGAACAGGAAATGTCTACTGTACCAGAAAATGTAAGAAAACACGAGCCATGCCTGGCATGTGGAAATATACATGCATATACAGTTTAGGAAATTTATCTTTTGCACTTGCTTGGGGCATTGAATAGCAAACTACCACCATGAAAGTGAGAGTACAGAAACTGTTCCATGTGTGACATCTAAAATACAATGAAGTATAGAGAAAGTAATGCTACTGTGGTAAGTCACCCCCAAAGGTGTAATGCAATTTCAGCAGCAGCTTTCAAAAGAAACCAAGGCAATCACAATTTTGTGATATTTCTAAGTGGATTTAGGTCTATTTTCTGCTACGTACATGCAACTCCTAGGGCTAGTGATTTATTGCCATCAGTTCTTCTGAAAAGCATTAACCATACATCCACCTGCACTGAGATGGCATTGTTGGAAATAACTTTTCCAGACTCATTAGTTTTCTCCCTGTAGATCATATTCTCTTTCATACACTTCAGGCAATAGACATGAATAGGGTAGAGAGTATAATTCTTGCTCTAAAAATTGGGTGCTTCCCTGTGTGCTCAAAATAAAAATGAAATTGGGATTCTTATAACTGAAATTTTTGTGTGACAAGTTTAGGAAAACAGGAGGGAACGACATCAATCTCCAGCCAACAATCTGGGCCTTAAGCATTGTACCAATTAAAAAAAAAAAAAAAAAAAGCAGGGCTATTTAGACTGAGCTGCATAACATTTAACCAGACAAGTACAATATTTGAAAACTGCTTATACAGGTACACATAGTGGCATCCTTCCCAAGTCCAAGCATAACTAACTTAACAGCAAGCTCATGTTTCCACAACTGAACTGGATCCTTATACTCTGAAGCAGTTTCTAAAACATTCAGAGTTACAGCCGCTTTCCAAATCCTCTGATTATATAACTGGAAGAGAAGGTCATTTATGTCCTTTCATACGGAAAGTGAGTCTCTCTCAAGAAGGATGTACAGAAAAGTAACAATGCTGTTGAAGTAGTAACATATTGAATCGTCAATGTCCACACATTCAACTAAAGGAGAAACAGGTCCACCAATGATTAAACAGTGTGAGCAAAGCCGAGAATGTTTAAGATTTTCCCTGAAATCCACTACAGTGGATCAGTAAAACACAGTTTAACAGCACCCAGGCAGTTTGGAGAAGTTTCACTGGAGAACTTCTCAGCCTCGTGGCTGAGGGATGAAAACATTATCTAAAGTTGTCGCTGTAATACTCATGCAACCAGCTGGCTAGAAGGCAGTATAGAAGGTTCTTTACCAGCAGCATGCTTTAAAATGGATGGGTAGTATGCAGCAGGGATGTCCTCTACTACTTGCTGAGAATATAACTCCACTTGCTCTTCTTTATTTCCCCCCCCACTCCATACAATGTAGCTATTCAGTGGCAACAATGCCAACTTTAAACAAACTCTTCTATATTGTCCCCATTTATACTAGCATTAAAAAAAAAAAAAGCCTGCTTCTGCATTGCATCTATCAATGTATCTGATTAAAATTACAAGGCTTCTTTCTATTTCAGTACTACTGATTTGATGTCATGGAACTACTTTTTAATGTGTTCTGGCAAAAACTACACATTTGTATAGTTTTTCATAAGAATTATTGCAAAATGTTTCACAGATTAAAAAAAATCACAGTTAAGTAAAATAAATAAATAAATGAATTATTCACCATGAATATTTGAGGCAGTTTCTGTATTTTTGTTTGTTTCTTTTTTGTTTTAAAGATAAATGTAGTTTTCTCACATTGTGTGTTCTCTGTCCCCTAAGGATAAAAATGGCATAAATCTTTTGGGGTTTTTTTGCCCCCTTTTCCATTTTTTTAAATATTTTCTTGCTGTTAAATGTATTTGAAATTAACAGTGTACAGCTATTGAGGAAAAGCCAAATGTTCACACTAAACTTTAAACATGCTCACTAAAACTGACTAAAAACATCAGTAACAACAAATTAAGCCATCAACACAGTATCTACCAGCTCTAGTTACTCCAAATTCATATTAGCATCAGATCACCTGAACCATACCACAGAACAACAACAAAAGTTAGATCTGTTCTGCTTTTTTAAACAGGCTGTCTTTGCTTCAGATATCTGCTTATTCCTCCCCACGCTGGTTTGCCTTCTTCCACTTCTGACTGGTTATAGGTATTCTAAATGAAGTTAAAATGTGAAACAATTCTAATAGTGACCTATGTGAATGTCGAGTTGTTATGATAATATGGCAAATTTAATACTATTTTATTTTTCATTAAAATGGCATAATTCATTTCAAAAGAAGCCAAAGCATTTGACAAACGAAACCTCTGAGGACAAATGTGACAGCCAAATAGATTTTGCACAAGTTAGTTACTTTAAAAGCAAAACCCAAGCAGGTTTGCAATGCCTTTGTAATCTTGATATTTTCATTATCTTATTTAATGGATAAAACTTAAACCAACACAGGAAATGTGCAGTTGAGACAAACAAAACAATTAAGCTCTCTAGAAATTTAAGTCAACTTTTATTTTTAAATATTCCATGGCCGTACAATTTTCTTACTAACCCTAGAACCAAGGAGTTCCGCATTTTCACAGTTTTCATGAAAAGTTATTGAAAATAAACATCAGTCCATCAGGTCTCAGGTATATTTTGTTTCTTTATTTAACTCATGATTTGACAAACCTGTTGTACCCAGTAAACACAAAATTTAGAACCCAAGGATACAAATAAAATTGATTAAAATAATACACAGTTTTAATAGAACACGGTGTGTGGCGGGGGGAGAGTGTTAATAACTTCCCTAGGAACCAATCCTAAATGGAAGGGAGGCTTCAGAGTTGGTGTGTTGCTGTCTTTGTATGCTTTTTGAACTATCCATGACAGATATATTTGACCCTTTTCCTGTATAAACATAATTGAGTATCGTTACTTTTTCTTTGTTTTAAATTAAAATTGCTGTTAATTATCATTACTTTCTACTCCATTTGTTTCAGCACTCCAACTAACTACTAGAGCATTTATACATGCTGTAATAAGGTGTCTGCTTCCTCATCTGTCTGTCCTTACCTGCAGGATTGTATCAGAGATGCCAAATGCAGTGTTTGTGCCTTCACAATTACCTCTATATTGATGAACTGTGATCAATTAGGCAATAGATACAATGTGATTAGAAAGGGAAAATGTTTCCTTTATAGAATGTTCTCTTTCCCTCCATTTGGAAAGATCTTGTGATAAGTCGATAAAGGGAATTTTTTTTTTTTTTTAAAGTGTTTCAGAGAATGAATGGTGGTTCAGGGGTGACTAAATCAAACATTTGAAAAAGATCTTGGTGCTTTTACTTTTTTGTCAGTTTAATGTGGTTCACAATTTTGGAATCCACCTCTGAGATTTTACCTGAGCAGACACTCATATAGGAATCCTCTTCATTGTATTTCAGCACCTCTCGACATTTTATCAGCCTTCTATGTCAATTATACTCAGTTATCTTCATAAAGCCCTGGTCTACACCACAGGGTTAGGTTGAATTTAGTTGCATGAGGTCAATTTTAGTATGAATGGAGCTGCAGGAAATCCAACAAGAGCACAGACCACCACTGTATCCACTGTATAACCGCTACCCTCCTCCTCATGTTCCATAGCCTCCTCACCCAGATGTCCAAGACGGCAGGGGGGAGCGGAGGCTCCTTGCACCCAGCCACTCCACTACAGAGGATGGCCAAAGTAACAGAAGGCTGTCATTCAAACAGTTTGATTTTTAGTGTGGCTACAATAAGCAATGTGGCCTTGTCTGTTATCTCATTTTTTTAATTAATAAAGAAAGAATGCATGGTTTCTAAACAACAGTTACTTTATTTTGAAGGGGGGAGGATGGTTGGCTTACAGGGAATTAAAATCAACAATGGGGGTGGGTTTGCATCAAAGAGAAACACAAACAAATGTCACACCAAAGCCTGGCCAGTCATGAAACTGGTTTTCAAAGCCTCTCTGATGCGCAGAGCGCCTTCCTGTGCTCTTTTAATCACCCTGGTGTCTGGCAGCTCAAAATCAGACACCAGGCAATTTGCCTCAACCTCTCACTCCGCCATAAATGTCTCCCCCTTACATTCACAGATATTATGGAGCACACAGCAAGCAGCCATAACAATGGGAATGCTGGTTGCACTGAGGTCTGACCTAGTCAGCAAACATCGCCAGAAAGCTTTTAAACGTTCAAAGGCACATTCTACCACCATTCTGCACTTGCTCAGCCTATAGTTGAACTGCTCCTTACCACCGTCCAGACTTCATGAGCCATGGGAGCAAGAGGTAGGCTAGGGTAGGGTTAAAACCTAAGATAAAACTTAAAGAAGAGAATGACCTGAAGTCTCTGGCTCTCATTTGGTACTTGAGAAGGAGGATAGCCATATCTCAACAGCTGTCAGTCCTACTGCACCATCTGCCATGAAGGTAAGGAGCTGCTGCTGTGTAGCAACGCTGTACTGTGTCTGCCAGCAGCACCCAGGAGACGTACGGTGACGGTGAGCTGAGCGGACTCCATGCTTGCCATGCTATGGCATCTGCACGGGTAACCCAAGAAAAAAGGCATGAAACAATTGTATGTCGTTGCTTTCACGGATGGAGGGAAGGAGGGGGACCTGACGACATGTACCCAAAACCATCCATGACAATATTTTTCCCCCATCAGGCACTGGGAGCTTAACCCAGAATGCCAATGAGCAGCGGAGACTCTGGGAACTGTGGGACAGCTACCCACAGTGCATCGCTCTGTAAGTCAATGCGAGCCACAGTAGTGAGGACGCACTCTGCAGACTTAAGGCGCTTAGTGTGGACATACACAATCGACTGTATAAAATCAGTTTCTAAAAATCGACTTCTATAAAATCAACCTAATTTCGTAGCGTAGATACACCGTAATAGTAATAACTTATATATGGTTTCATATCTTCCAACTGCTTCAGAATCATTATCTAATGCTCACAAAATTGTGACGTAAGGTATTAATCCCATTTTTCTGGGGAACAGACACAGAGGTTAAATAACTTGCCCAAAGTGACACAGTTGTCCTATCTTTGAATGTTTTGCTCCCAAATCCAAGTTAGAAGGTACCTAATCTGGCCAGAGAAATGGCGTTACAAATTAAGTACACAGAAATTAATATAGACATTCTGAGGACAGGAGTGGATTAGGGTTTTGTGTGGGCCCCTGGGCAAGAGCAAGCGGGGGCTCTCCCCACCTCTTACACCTGCAGTCCCCTCCCACCCATGGTCCCCTCCCCACCGCGCTCTTCTATTCTTAACACAATACTTTCTCCACTACAGGGAAGAGAAAAGTTTTCAATTAGCAATAATCACACCTCGGATTAACCTCATTGGCTACGATACTTACTAAACGCACAACAAAATCAAAACTTTTATATTGTAAGTTCTCATCTTATTAAATATTTTCATCTGTTTGTCATTGCAAGGATGACATGTTTACAGAGAATTTTTAGCATACCATAAACTAGTTGTTGTTAACCTATTTTCTCAATAAAAGAAATTATGAATGAAACTCCAGAACAAGTATTGAAGTAGGTTATATGCAAAAGATACTCAAATTTGGTAAACAATATTTTCATATGAGCTGTTTGGAAATGTTAGGCAACTACAGATGCATGAAATTCACATACAGTTTAATAAAAACTTATATCATGAATAACTGATACTTCCATAAACAAAACATTGTGAATTAACTTAAGTTCTTGTTCACCCTTTAGTGCATGTAGCAGAGGAAGTTAATTGTTAACTTCCCCATTAATGCAGTCATCTACTCCAACTTGTTAAAAAGTATACTCAAAATTATACGGCACAGTGTCCAGGAGGGGTGTATTTCACTATAAGACAAATTCCATCATGGCAGAGAGTGAATTCCAATTTAACAATACAATTCAAGAGATACCTGTTGAGACTGACATTGACTTCACTCAAGTCATGAGAAATGGTGCTAAAATTCTCCTAAATAATCCCTATGGTAAAACTTTTAGGTAAGTGTTTGCCTCTTCATCCAGGCAACTGGTCTGTCCCTTCCCTACTCCCACACCTCCACGCCAGCTCCGAGATTAGAGAATGAGTTACAACATGCAAAGAGAAACATTTAGTTAATTATCCTCTGAAGATATAGTGCAGAGAAAATTAAAAGTGAAAAAGAAAGATTATGAAGTGGTAATATACCAGTAGAGCAAAACTAAACATAGACATGCCTCTGAATTTCCCAGAGTTTTGCTAACCAGTTTTCATGAAACATCTTTTATTATGTTCAGCTATTTTCAAACTCAAGATGTCCAGTCTAACACAGAAGTTTGTTTTTAATTGGTTTTTGTTTGTTTGATTTTATTTCCTCGATAGCAGAACTGAATAGGTAAATCAGCCTCCCACTAAAATATTTAGGGCACAGGAGTTGGACAAGGAACTCCTTGAAGGCAATGTAATAAATTTAGCCTTGAAATCAAAATGCAACCATTCCAAGGCTATTGCTACCATCAGCACTAGCTTTTCCACAGTAACAGAGAAATTATGTCAAGGCACCCAGTTGCAGAAGGGAATGAATACTACTTCTTCAAGGGTGGTTCCAAAGCAGCAGTCTGCTGTACATCCGGGCCTCCACAGGGGAATGACCCCTTCTGAGACACAATGCTTCCTCAAGTTTGTGTCTCCACACTGACCTTAACTGGGACACACACCTTCAAGGTATGATATAGTCCTTAAGGAGTGACATAACTGAAACTTCACATGGGTATTAACTACATATTTTGAACAATGGAGTACAGCTCCACCCTCATGCCAAATTATTTATTTACTGACAACAAGGCTGAGTATCAACCTATAGACACCACCAATGTAAGGGTGGGCACGAGAGATCATATTTTATGCCAAACAAAAATCACTTTCTTTATCACTTGAGAAGGACACTGTGTGGCTGCGCAGCACTGTCTCATACTCAGGTGCCTCCATGTGTTTAACAAAAATATTATGTGAAGTCACCCATCACATCTCTTAGTTACCTGCTATCACTCCACGTCCATACTACGAACATTTATCCCACTCTCAACCTCCTCCCCACACTGTAACACACAGAGAGATATCAGCAGAATTATATAAGAATAAATGTTTACCCTGCTCTCCCAGGCCCTTCAACATGCGCCCTGCAAGAGATGCTGGGTGATTCATGTTCTTGTGCCTATGATTACTGGCATGAGTGCTGGCACTGATCTGCCAAATATATGCTATCAGGAGAAACCCCTGAAGAAAACCCAGTTTTAATATAAGAATTACTTATTGACTTCCAAAAAGTCTGCCTGGTTATTCTCATTTCATGAACTAGATGTAATCACTACAGATATGTCCATCACAGCTGACTTCGATGAGTTCAACTCATAATTAATAAAGGTTTTCCTTTTATTTCCAGTAGGATTTCACCTCCTCCTGATCTCCACAGTTTATCTGACTTTATTGCAATATTTTGCACTTTTCAACTTGATCCGCACTTTTCCCTGGAACTGGGAAAGTTACATGTTTTCAGAGCTATGTAGAATATGCTATCAACACCTCTGATACAGCTTAACCCCAGGTACAAGATTTACAATCCAAAGGCATAAAAAAAGTCAAGCAGGAGGAGTGATAGTATGACAAAAAAAAGTTTTACACTCACTCTTCTCAAAAAAAAAACAAAAACAAACACTAAAAATCTTTGGCTCCTCAGTGACATTTCAAAAATGAATGTAGCCATGACACTTTAGATCTTGGTTTTCACCTTTAACGCAGATAAAGAAAGTAAATCAGAAAGGTTTTCAGATAAGAATCTTATTTAAAAAGAGCTTTTAAAAGGTACTGATTCAAGTAACATGCAGTTTACCTCTTATTTGTGTTTTTTCAGCCTACATATTATACTGTACCTGATCATAGGAAGTGAAGCATATTGTAAAGGCACTTTTCACAGTACCAGAATAATAATATCATCATCTGTTTATAGGGGTGCACAACAGAAGACACAGTGGGCTCTTCTTCACCCAACCCTTGGTCAGCCCTAACTCATGGGGAGGCATGAATGGGGAAACCTTGCCAAAATAGATTTATATTGTACAGAAAGAGACCAGAAACTGAACACAGACTTTTTCCTTCTAACTCTTATCTGTAGTTTGTTTCTCTTGTGTTTGGTGCAGCCTTAACTCCTGTAGAGCCTGGCTGCACCAAACATAAAATATAGTTATTATGCCTGGTTGCCTGTGAGCTCCAGGTAACTTCTCAGATTTTTATCCCTTGCATTCCTGCCCACAAACTCAGTAGCAGCTGGCACAAGAAACTGAAGATACTTTTGTCTAATTCTTCTTAGGTTGCTCCTACCCAAGAGTTTAAAGACTTTTACACACTGTATCACACATACCTACTTAATCTTACTCCAAAAGTACAGGCTCTAAAACAGGGATTTACAGTTAAACAAAAAAGTTAAGGAAAGATACTTTCCTGGCAGGCCAAACATACCATTAAAAAAATGGTAGTCTACCCTTTGTTTTTTCACTGAAGATTATTAAATAATTCATTATCTAAAATACTACTCAAGACTTTTATACAACATATCTGAAAAGCTTAAAATAAATAAATAAAATAAAATAAAATTACTAGTTGCCACACTTTGAAAGATGAGTATTGTAGCTTATTTGTTTTAACTAGTAGACCGAATGTCAAAATTGCTATAGGCATGAAGCTTAAATATGTGAAGGAATAGTCCCTCACTAGGGAGACATATTTGAGCCTTCAGGCAAGCTTTGGTTACTTGATCAATTTATGATGCTTTCAAAACAAGCTGTTGTGGATGTGCAGCATATTTCACACGGGATTTTTTTTTTTTCAAATATGGTAAGTAAAGGCTGTGTTGGTCCAGGGCTAATTAAGTTTTTTTAATGAAAGAATGGCTGTAGTATTAAAGAGCATGTGAGACACAGCAAATGGCCCTTCCCCTCCTTCACTTCAGACATTTCACTATCAGCAGTAAAGGAGCACCATTACTGTACATCTTAGAAAGTGTGTGTTGGTCACATACCCCCTTCCTGCAAACTTCAGGGGTGTTTAGTGACTGTATAAACAGATTACGAACAGCCAGGACAAATGTTACAGCTTAAGGAACTCAGCAGGTTATCAGCCTCACAAGGAGTATGGAAAGTCAGCCAATATTCCTCAAATAAACATGGATACAAATTCAAAGTCAGCCCAGTTGTCAATCCTTTGCACATTCTCACTCAAAAGCTGTGCACAGAGGACGAGACGTACTGAAGCCACTGGGGCACATCTATTAGCAAATATGCCATATGGTAATATACATAAAACCATTCACAGCTTACTAGTCAGCAGGTTTCATTGCTCACCCCAGTGTCTCATTTGACACCAGAGGTAAATAACTTGATTTACCAGTCACCTCTGATATCAAATGATTTCCCTTCCTTCAACCAAAACAATAGTGTCAGCAATTTCAAAAGCCACGTGCTTTTTAAACAGTAGCAGCAAATCATCTGGTTTCTAAAGCTTCCATGAAGAAACACTGTTAAGCAGAGTCTGAAACCATAAGAATTACTGCTCTGCTTTTAGACACTTCCCTCTTAACAGTGCTTAACCTAAAGCCTATGTCTTTAACCATTATGATCAGTTATCTTTCACAGCACTTTTAGACTTCAATCTTGGTACTGAAACCCAAGAAATTAACTTGGGTTAATTGTATAACGTTTCACACATGGGTCCTACTTATGAGACAGCAGTTTATTATTAACAATTAACACCATGACATATCATCTCTGTTATTATAAAGTAAAATATATCTCCTACCTGACTGGATTGCTGGTTAGAGACACTCTCAGAGACTCTAGGCAGTTAAAAAGTTTTTCTTCTGTGATACCAGATCGTAATTCATGGACATATTCTTGTGAAGATAGTGTGCACTCATGCTTGCTATTTTTCAATCCTCCCTGTAAAAGAAAAAACAATGAACACATGAAATTTTAACAGACAGAATCCAAATTACATTAATTAGTAGAATAGATTTAAGAAAATACAGACATAAAATTTCACATCTAGAATTGTCATTCTTACTATCTGGTAAGACTACTGCATCCAAACTCCTGACCTACAAGTATAAACAAGGCTGTATGCAATAACATTCCTTGTATGGCTAGCAAGAAGACTAGTGCACACAGAAAATTTTCTTCCATCCTCCAGAGAAGAAATTTAAAAAACTTATCACCCAAGTAGCAGCTAATAGTGATGTATAGCACATGATATATTAAGGTTTAAATAAAATTCCCTAGGACAAAAAACTCATCTGTGACATGCTGTTTGAAGAAAATAGTGTACATCATTTTAAGATTTTATCCATAAATTTGAAAGGAACTTATTTTTTAAAAGTAACCAAAATTGAGAAAAAAAGATTTACTCAAATTATACAAGGATTGACTATTTTAAAAAATGTTTTATTAACATTATGAAACATACAAATAAGAGTAGATTTTAATGTATAGATATAAAACACATCATATGGAAATATAGGAAAATCCACCTGACATCTTATTTAAGGAAAGCAAGTAACAACTCCCAGCAGATGAACCTTGGTATGTAGTTTGGTATCTGAGGGATATTCCATCAATATTTCATAACTCTTGTGATAGATCCAGGCCAGCTGGGTACAGCAGAATAGCAGAAGGCAGATATACTGGCCACTGGATTAACAGTTTTCTGTTCCCTGACTGACCAGAGCAGGGGCTGCTCCAGGCTAATGAGAACACCTGACTCTAATTAACCTGCAAAGAGTCAGGTGAGGCCATTCAGTTAATGTGACCACCTGACTCTAATTAAGGCCCTGCTGATACTATAAAAAGGGCTCACTCCAGTCAGACAGGGGAGAGCCAGGGAGCCAGAGGTGAGGAAGTGCGGCTGAAGGGCTGGTTACTGAAGACACCCTCAAACCATCGTTAAAGGAGCCCTAAGGTAAGGGTGAAGAAGGGAGAAGCAGGAGAGCTGTGGGGAAGTGGCCCAGGGAAATGTAGCAACTCTGGCAGTGAAAGGTTGGCTACCAACAACTGCTACCATTAGGGTCCCTGGGCCGGAACCCGGAGTAGAGGGTGGGCCCGGGTTCCCCCCAACCCACTACTACAGGAATATCTCCTGGGAGAGGAAGTCAGGCCCCTTTCAGGACAGGAGGCTGAATAGAGACTGTGGGTGTTCTGGCACCAACCTCCTTGCAGGCCTGCGATGAAAAGGGCTCACTAGACTGTAACCCTGGCCCTAAAGAGAAGGGCTACGTGGAGGGTCACAGTGAGCCACTGAGGCTAGCATAAACCGTCTAGAAGTGCAGGACCCACGGGAGCAAGGTCAGAGCTCTGCCACACTCTATAGCTTTTTAAACCCATCCTGCACTTCAAAGTCCATTATAGTAATACAATGAAGCTGGGCAAAAGGAAGACAATTGTTTCCAGACCTTATTTCTGGGAGAGAGTTGTGGGGACTTTTTCTACAAATGCATATCAGTTTGCCTAAGTTCTTGATTTCATATGAAGTTCAGCAGAGTTGAAGCTTCACAGTCGTCTAGTGATTAGATAACAAGAAGAAGCTTGGGTTCCAGGAGTAACTAATAGTTTTGGTACTATTACATAAGTATAGTAAGAGTTGAAATTTCTTTGTTTCCATGCAAATTGCAATTGGAAGCTCTGATGAGTTTTAGCTCATGAGCTCTAGTCTCCATCTTCCATGGAAATTGAGGTAGTATTGGAAGAAATAAATTCGGGGAAAAGTTAAAGGAGGTGTTTTCCCCTTCAATTTATCAATTTACTCCTTGTCTTATTGATCCAATTTTATGGGAACTGTGTATTGTATTGTGTAGTTTGTATGTGTGGAGGCTGCTAGGGGCAGTGTGCTGGGAGAGAAACTGTTTGGAGGGCGGGGCTTAGCTGCTTAGGGGTCCTATAAAAGGAGCCAGCCAGTCAGGCAGTGGCATAGACAGCTGCAGCGGCGCAGCAGCCAGCAAACAGAGCTGTAAACAGGGGAGTTTCAGAGGGAGTTTACAGGCTGAGGTTGTGGGGGAGTCTAAGAGACCTAGGCAGAGGAACTGAGTGAGTGAGTGGTGGTCTGCCAGTGGTCTGGTGCCTGTTAGGGGTTTGTTTTGTTTTGTGTTTCTTGGACTACCAGGTTTTAGGTGGGAAGGCTATGATCGATGACTGGATGTGGAAGCTGCGGCATGTACATGATCCTGGAGGGGGTACCTGAAAAGAGTTTTGTCCGCATGAAGTGCCACCTGACAGAGCTGATGGAAGAAAAGATCCGAGGACTGGAGATGCAGGTGGAAACTCTGGTTGAGTTTAGAAGGGGGTTCGAGCAGATGATGGAGCAAAGACATGAGGAGGCTGAAGGGATAAGCTCAGACTTGCAGATGGAAGCAGTGTAATAAGCCTCTGTCCCAAATCTGGACCTTAGCGTCCAAAATCTGGGGGCTTAGCATGAAACTCCCCCCAAGCTTATATCAGCTTGGATCTGATCTTGCTGCCACCAATCAGGATTCAGGGCTCCTGATCGCCCCGGGGTAACACAAGAGATTTCCCCTCCCTGTCAACTCGACCCGAGAAAACCTCATCAGTGTTTAAAGAAACCTTATAAAAAAAAAAAGAAAAGAATCATAGTAAATCAACTCCTGCATAAGATATACTCATGCTATAAAAATAGAATAAAAGCTGAAATATCAAAAGATAGACAATTGTAAAATCAGTCCAGCAAAGTACCGCAACTACTAAATACAACGACTACAGATATCAACCATTGCTTTTCCTTCTGTAGACTTACGACATTTACACAGATTTAAAAGAAGTTCTGGAGATAGAATAAGTTCTTCCTTTCATAGCCGAGAAACCCAAGAGAGGAAACAAAGCCAACACCCATCGACTTTTAAAAATCAAGTTTTCCTGATTGTTTTGCGGTCTTCCTTTGTAATGCGTCTGTTACTCAGATGATTAATTACAGGTTAAGAGACTTAACCTTAGCTATCTGTTTATGACAACGCAGCACCAAGAATTCTGTGAGGGAGACTGCTGGTGTGGTCGAGAAACAGTGGACAATGGAGAGCATTGACTAAGGAGAACCAGGCAGCAGGAGAAAGATGGGCCAAGTGAAGGAGAAATGGAGAACTCAAGAAACACAGGTTTGCAGAGTTGGAAAAATGAAGAAGGCACAGCAGCGGTGTCGCTGAGGACAGAGAGAGCGGCAAGGAGAAGAGAAAGAGCTGCTAGTCATACAGGGAGGGAGACGGAGTCATGGAGAACGACCAAGATAGGACCAGAATTGCAGGAGAATAGAATTGAGAGGACTTGCAGTTTTAGGGTGCAGGATAGACCGGAGAATCACACTGTCACTCCATAGGGGAAAAAAAAAGGCAGGTCTACGTGACTGGGGACTCCTTCTTAGAGAAGAATACGGCTTGTACTGAGATCATGGGGCAGATGGGTGGGCGTTTGCATGGAGAATGTGGGGTGGACTATGAATCGAGGTGTTGGATCCCTGACGGCGCCCGAAAGGAGGCATATCTAACAGGGGAAGCGGAAGAATGCCATTGATTGTCATTCATGGCGCGGGAACGAATGATACGGCTAAGATTCTCTGTCTTTGTGAACTGAATATTCAACAAGGAGACTGATGCCAGCACATCGGGAAGAAAGATGCTAAAGGAAAGTAAATCGCGAAGGTCGAATTCACCGGTGATCTTCAGCTGGCGCATCTGCTGGTTTCCCCTGAGAGAAGGGCAACAAAAATGTGAAAAAGATTCTGGTCAAGGCGATCAACAACCGATTGGGCAAAGGGTCCCTAGGTGGTGCTATATCGTACTAGGAAGACTTTGGATGTACAATCCACTGGGAAGCATTTATGACAGAAGACTTTTCGGGTGGACCTTCACCCTGAGTAGGAGGGCAATACATACTTCTAGGATGGATGGCTCCCCATACTGGATTCAGAGAGCTTAAACTAGGTAAATTTTTTGTGGGGAGATGATTGGAGATGTCCAGGTGATCTCCACAAATCTTTTTAGCTGCGAATTCAACCTGAGAGGGAGGAAAAGTAAGAGGAACCTAGCAAAGAGTCGGCACAGAAGAATTCACAAGTTAAACATGACATATAGGGAGGAAGGGTAGTGGCGTCACGAACCAGTCTACTTCACAGGTGATTGCCTTGGTGGTTAAGATCTTATGTCTGTTGCCTACCAGCGACTAATATGTCAGTGCAGGCCAAACGGCAATAAATTAAGGCAATGTCTGGTACAGCTAATGCGAGGAGCCTAGGTAAAAAAACAAAAGGAGGAACTAGAGCTATTGTGCAGGAAGTGAAAGCGGATATTATAGATAACAGAAACATGGGGTGGAATAGTATCATGACTGGAGTACAGGCATTGAAGGCTATGTGCTGTTTATGAAAAGACAGAAATAAGGCAAAGGTGTGGGAGTTAGCATTGTTATCAATGATGAGTTAACTGAGAAATAAGAATGTGATGGATATGGATAAGACAGAGTCCTGTCCTGGGCAAAAATAACTGGGAAGAAAGCTGACTAGAGCCTTCTCCTGAGATATGCAGTGCTTGGGGGTGCTATACAGACAGACCATGCCGGCGTGACCGTGCACCTGAAGTTTGGGCATAACTGGATGATGTGAAGACCCTCTTTACTGATTCAATATTTTAATTGAAAGGTAATACACGATATGAGGGATAATTTCGTTATAATGATCATGGGAGACTTTATACTTCGCCAGATATACCACTAGAAGGTACAACACGTGCTAGTTATAAGAATAATAGGTTGCTTCTTTTTCCAAGATTTTTCTGGATGGTGATTATGCTGATGGATTTATAGCGTCCATGGGCCCAAGTACTTGAAGAACCAACTGGAGGGGAGCATGTTAGATTTGGTTCTGGTGGTAAGTGGAGGAACCTCAGGATAGAAGAAACTGGTTGTAGGGGCGAACAACAACTCTTGGTTCGCTTTGGGCCAGTTAGGGGATCATCTTGGCGAGCTAATTTCAGTTCAACTAGATGGAAGGAATAACCGGAAAATAGTTGGTGTACCTTTAGGCAGGTTTTGAGCTTTCAAAAAGGAACTTTAAATGAATTAAGTGAAACTAGTAGTGAGGAACGTGCGTAGTCTTTAAGTGTGAGGGATGAGGCCATCCGCGGAGGAAGGCACTGGAATTTACTTTAAGCTGAAGCTGCAGGCCATTTCAGAGCCCGCATCCTCAAAGAAATAACGGGTGAGGAAACATGCATGGGAGTTTTGCTCAGACCCCGCTGGGATGAGCCACACTCCATAATAAGACAGGGATTCAGGAAAAAGCAAGAAAGCCCTACGTGGAAGATGGTGCAATTAGCAAGGAAAGCTAACTTAGTGAGGTCATAACATGTAGGGATAAAGT
Source organism: Chelonoidis abingdonii (assembly GCF_003597395.2). NCBI lineage: Eukaryota > Metazoa > Chordata > Testudines > Testudinidae > Chelonoidis > Chelonoidis abingdonii. Next base: position 69,485,543 of record NC_133776.1, read on the forward strand.
GAGAAAGGCTAAGCTATGTAGAGTTGAACCTTGCAAGGGAATTAAAACCAATAGTAAAGGTTCTATACCTAAATAGAAAAACAAAGAAAGAAGAAGGACCGCTAACACTGAGGATAGGAATAAGGAATACCTAGGCATGGCCCAACTAAATAAATACTTTGCCTCAGTCTTTAATAAGGCTAATGAGGAGCTTAGGGATAATGTAAGGATAGACCAATGGGAAGAGGATATGGGGTAGATATTACCACATCTGAAGGCAGAAAGCCAAAACTGAAACAGTCTTTAAGGGACAAAAATCGAAGGCCAATAATCTTCATTCCAAGAATTATTAAAGCGGAACTGCACATGAAATTGCAAGCCGCATTGCAAGAATTTTAATGAATCGGATAAACTCAGGGGTTGTAACCATATGACTGGAGAATTGGCTAACATAGTTCCTAATCTTAAGAAGGGGAAAAAGTGATTCCGAGTAACTATAGGCCTGTTAGTTTGACATCCTTGTAGTATGTAAGGTCTTGGAAAAAATTGAAGGAGAAAGTAGTTAAGGACATTGAGTCAATAGTAACATTGGGCCACATAAATCAACATGGTTTTACAAAAGGTAGATCGTTACGCCACCAAACCTGATCTCCGCTTGGAGGAAGGAGTACAGGATTTAAACATAGAACAAGTCAAATGCAGTACGATTCTACTGCATTTACCGTCGATCAGTAGCGCATTTGACACGGCTTCCACATGGGGAAATTAATTAAGTCTACATTAAGATAAGAGAGGGGATCAATATGAAAATTCGAAAAGGTGGATACAGGAACTGGTTAAAGGGGAGCGACACTACAGCAACGGACGTTGTACTGAAGGGTGAACTGTCAGGCGGAAGGAGGTTCACTAGTGGAGTTCGCCTGCAAGGATCAGTTTGGAACCAATCTTGATTTAACCTTTTTATTACTGACCTTGTCAAAAAGTTGGGAATCGCATAAAGTTTAGCGGATGACACAAAGCGTGGAGGGTATTAATAACACAGAGAAGGAACTAGATATCATCAGGAGATCTGGAATGACTTTAGGTGAAGGAGTAATATATAGAGTGAAATTTAGTAGTGAAAAGTTGCAAGATCATGCACTCAAGAGATTAATAATAAGGGAGAATTTTAAGTTATAAATTGGGACACAGTGCAGTTGGAACCAACAGAGAAGGAGAAGGACCTTTGGATGTATTGGTTGATCAGCAGGATGGATTATGAAGTCCGCAATACTCTGCGCTGATATGGCCGTTAAACAAAGCCTAATCTGGGACCATGTTTGAGGACTGCCATCCCATGGGCGAGGTATTTCAAAGATAAGGAGGGCGGTATAGCTCACCATGAATATAGGCACCTCGTGAGCACCTCACTCCTGTGAAATACTACCATGTGTGCTCAGTTCCTGATGTCTCCCATATCTGACTTAAGAAGGGAGAAATTCCAACCTACTGGCGAACAGTCTCACGTCAGACCGGCTAGTCCAGTGGGGACCACTGATCCGACAAGCAATAGGAAACCTCTTCTATGAAGAGCGCACATAAGAGCCTTGGCCTTGTATTAGCCCTATGTACCAAAAGAAGGTCCTGAGGGGGGATATCTTGCCCACACTTTTAATCAAACTATATCAGGTTAGGGATTATATAGGCGAGGGAGAGAATTATTATAAGATCTAGTAACAATGTAGACACAAGAAACTTATGATAATAAAAACACTAGGAAGTTTGACTTGAAATTAGACGAAGGTTTCGTTAACCATTAGAGGAGTGAAGTTCTGGAACATCGCCTTCCAAGGGGAGTAGTGGGGGCAAGACATATCTGCTTTAAGACTAAGGCTTAGATAAGTTTAGGGAAGGGATGGTATGAGGGATAGCTTAATTTGGCAACTGGATCTTTGAAATTATCAGCAAGTAAGGTATGCCCAGTGTCGGCTGATGGGATGTTAGACCCTTAGGGATGTGGATCTCCCCTGAGTTACTCGCAGAGAAATTCTTTCTCAGATGTGCTGGCTTACGATGGTGAAGCTTCTTGCGCCCCACATTGCTCAGGGTATAGCTGATCACCATATTTGGGGGTTCGGGAAGGAATTCTTTCCGCGGGGGCAGATTCGGCACGATGAGCCGCTGGAAGGTTTTCCGCGCGATTCCTCTGCTAACAGTGGTGCAACCTCCTGAGTCACTTGCTGGGCTCGATTTCTCTGGGCAGCTTCAG
>NC_133776.1:69487794-69602076 GCF_003597395.2 Chelonoidis abingdonii
CGGTTGCCCAAACCTATCCCTGGGACCCAAGACCCAGAACCCCTGGTCTCCCACCAAAGGAGAAACAAGGTCCCTCCCCTTGTCTCCTCTATTTATCCCCACGTTTCCCTCTCCTGGTTAGCCGGGCGATACTGTACTTAAAGTCCTTTGAATACAAACCAGAGAGGGCAATTTACCTTCCCCTAGCTATGCATTCAAACCTAGTCAACTAACACAAGAGATATTTCCCCTCCCTGCCACACTGTACCCCGAGAAACCTCATCAGTGTTTAAAAGGAAAAGCTTTATAAAAAAAAAAAAAGAAAAAATCATAGTAAATCAACTCCTGCATAAAGATCATAAGTTCAATTGCTTATAAATGAATAAACAGTGATAATCAAAAGATAGAGCAATTGTAAATCAGTCAGCAAATACACCTCAACACGTAAATACAACACTACAGATATACAGACTAATTGCTTTTCCTTTGTAGACTTACGTACCTTTCAAACAGTAAGAAGAAGTTCTGGAGATAGAATAAAGTGTTTCCTTTCATACCGAGGAAACCAAAGAGCAGGAAACAAAGCCAACACCCGATCACTTTTAAAAAATACAGTTTTCCTGATTTTGGTCCTTTGGTCAGGCCGTTCTGTCTTTCTAGATCGACTTTACTGATCACGGTAAAAGAAACATTAACCCTTAGCTATCTGTTTATGACAACGCAGCACCAAGAATTCTTGGCAGGGAGACTGCATGTTGGCTCGAGAACAAGTGACAGATGGAGTAGACATCGTGACTAAGAAGAACCTAGGCAGCAGGTAAAAGATGGCCAAGTGAAGGAGAAATGAGAACTCAAGAAAACGTGTTGCAGTTGGAAAATGAGAAGGTGGCACACAGCAGGTGTCGCTAGGACAGAGAGAGCGCGCAAGGAAAGAGAAGAGCTGTAGTATACAGGAAGGGAGAGGAGTCAATTGGAGAACGACCAAAGATAGGCCAAGATTGCAGTAGAATAGAATTGAGAGGACTTGCAGTTTTAGGTGCAGGAAGTACCGGAGAATCACACTGTCACCAGAAAAGAATCTCTCTCTTTTTTTTTTCTTGAGGTCTTCAAACCACAATTTGAAGACTTCAATAACTCAGACATAGGTTAGGGGTTTGTTATAGAAGTGGATGGGTAGGATTCTGTGGCCTGCTTTGTGCAGGAGGTCAGACTAGATGATCATATTGGTCCCTTCTGACCCTAAAGTCTATGAGTCTATAAGAAACAGAATTTTCACATTCATTTCAGCTGCTGGTTATCTGCTGAGATTTTCAAGCACAGGTTTCAAGTAATAGTTACAAAAGGCTCCTAAAAGGTTACGTTCATCAATTAAGTAGATAAATATGTAATAAAGAGAAGTTTTGGTTTTTCACCAATATAACAGCTTCAAAAAGTTGGCATATTAAATTATTTCTGACCTGGACATGCAAAAGTCAAAGCATCTCCAACTACTCAAATCCCTGCCTTCATGCCTCTTCTCAGTTCTAGAACCTTAACTGGGCCTGCCTGTTCCTGCAGTTCCCTGCCTCATTCCCTAAATACATCTGCAACAAGTGGTACTGATCCTACAGAAGAGAGTTGCCTTCACTATCAATTCTGATTTATTGCTCGAGCAAGTTCCATCCTACAGATGGAACAAGGCAGATGCGTCAAACTATCTTAATGCCAAAGAAAAGCAGCACACGCATTACCTAACGCACGTGCTTGACTTTACTACATTAACCCTTTTAATGTTTTAAAATAAATGTTTATATATACACATACCAACAACTCAAAAGGTAAGTAAATGAAAATTTTAGTCACCCAAAAGCACACATCTTCTATTCCTCCACCCACAAATACACACATTATCACCACATGCACCACAAACCATATACCACAACCCAATCTCCCCTGCAATCTATTTAATTATGCATGCACCCAAGATTATTTTCCCCTTCCAACCCATTACTTATGGACAATTGGTGTAGTACTTGGCTATGTTAGGAGATTTTTTTTTTTTTTGGTGGGGAGGTCAGCAGGAGGGAAGAATAGGTGGCTAAAGGGTGTTTTGGATTACTGAGATCCCTAGAGTTAAGGCTCTGGTGCCTGGTCTGTGGGGTATGGTAGCTGCAGTAATGGTGAAGTTTGTGCTTGTGCTGAAGAAGCACATGTGATGTCACGTGACTTGATCTGAATGACTATTTCATTGCTTTTTTGTCAGGTTTCTTACATGTGGCAAACCTAACTGCAACAAAACTGTTTTTGTTTTAAATTAAGTGAAGATGGGGGTTGAATGAAAGGGAGGATTATAAGTGAAACTGTTTGACTTCTTCTGTCAGCAACTATGTGCAACTCCAATGTACGTTCTCAACACCAGAAGTAAAAAAGGAGGAAAAAATGTAGCTCCTACTGGAGAAGGTTCCGTATTGCACAAGATTTCCATGTACAAGCTGATCAATCAGCTTTGGATGCGCAACAGAGACTTTCAGCTATAATCTTAATAGTTGCAAAACAGTACCCCCTAAGGAAGTATTAAAAACCCTATCGATTGCATGTTATCTTTTACAGTGCACCTCTGATTTGTATATAAATAGCCTTCAAAAAATCATGTTTCGGCCACTAACATGAAGCAGGAGTACCATGGCCAAATGTTCATCCAGAGCCCAATTTCAACAACTTCCTAATAATAAAAATGTTCAAGAAAAAAAAAAAAAAAAACTAGGTAGGAAACTCTGAGTAAGAACAAATTCCACACTGGATACTTGTTTTTAGAGTAAACCAGCAACTTCTGCCCTATTGTAAACCCATTTAGAATGCAACACTAACATTGGAGATGCTACCAGGAGCCTCCACAATCCCTGTTACTGCAAAACTTTCAATGACTCAGCCAAGCAGCTTTCCATCTATTTGATAAGATATTTATATGCAGCTATCAACAAGTTCTTTCGGGCTATGCATGGGGGAAAACGGATTTCAAAATTTAAAAGATTTAAGAGACTTCAGTCACTTTAAGGATCCACATGGCAAATCAGTGAAACCTCTTCTGAAAATATGTATTGTACTGTAAAACCTATCTATGAACAGTGATTTAAGTGTAGCTGTAATTATTTGTTTTATTGCAATATGTGGATTAATAAAATCCTGTTCTGATATAGAACATAGAAACAAGTAGAAAATGGACAGACGATATAAATTTTAATTAGCTGCTCTGTATGAGATTAATTAAAGCTACTAGTATACCCTTCTGATCTTTAAAACATAATGCAGAAACAAAAGCTCGCAAATAGTGTGTGTCACCAGTGTACAAAGATAGGGGAACAAAAAGCTTTATTCCTTAATTTGAAATCGATTAGGAGGGAATTGTTACCTCTTGACTAATTCTCCTTCCTCTCCCCACTCCCCCAAAAACGTGTATGCAGGACCAAAATGGTGGGAATAGGGAGGAGAACTGCGGGTCAGCTGATATACTGAGCTTGCAGTGCTTGTAGTGGAATTTACATTGATCGGGACGCGGGACAAAGGCTTAAATATCTGGACACCCTGCAGGCAGGCACCATGGTGGAACACATTGACGGTACTGGGTCCATTGTCTGTGCCAGGGTACTGGTGCCGAGGAGATCTTCCCACTGCAGGAAGCTGGGTCCTTGCTTTTGAGCCTCATGTGAGTTGCTTCTGAAGTGCAGGGGCTGTCAGAGTTGCCTGCTCTCGGTGCTAACAGCATCAAAGGTAAAGACCCTGCGGGAGATCCTTTACCTTTTTGAGTGTCTCTGAGAGGAGACATTAGGGCTTCCTGCCTCTTCACATAAGAGGGTGAAGCCGTGCTCCCAGTCAGTTCTGACTTGGCAGGGGAGTGTGAGGGAGAAGATTTACTGCCCTTCTCCATAGGTGGCTGCAGAGCTTTCTCCATGAGGAGCATTTTTAGCTGCAAGTCTCCGTCACAGCGAGCTCTAGTTTTTAAGTTGGTGCAGTGGAGACACTTCGCAGGGATGTGTGTCTCGCCAAGGCATTTAAAGCAGAGTGAAAGTCTGTCAGATCGTGGCATAGACTCCTTGCAGGAGCCACATTTCTTAAAGCCTGGCGACCCCGGGATAATGAAAGTATGAGTGGCCAGGGAAATCTCAAGAAGAGAGTAACTTGGGAGGGGGGGGGGGGGATTTTTTTTAAACTAACGAACTATGGTAAAGGAAAGGGAGAACTGGGAAATAGCTCGCTACCTATTTCTATTTTCCTCTCCTTATTTCCTACAGTAACCAGGGAAGAGATGAGCACTGCCCCGAGTCCCGTCTTCAGCCGAGGATGGTTGAGAAGGAACCGAGGGGGGTTCGGGACGCGCGCGCTCAGGCAGACCCTAACAACATCGCGAGACAGCAGCTGAGCATGTGTGTCCCAGCCAGGCAGTGCTACCGAAGATCTCCAATCAACGGTGCCAGGACACGCCGTCACCTAGAGTGGAACACCCACAGGGGCAGCACTCGAAGAAGAAACAGTCTTACACAAATTAACTTTTTAAATCTGAGACGGGGGTATCTTCTACATATTTTAATTTAACACCATGGGCCAAACTCATCCTGACTGAAGCTGGCCCTAAGTATTTTTACTCTAGTTTAAGTGAAGACTTATTTACAATTAACTTGAGGATCAATTCACAACTTGCAATCAAAAAATCAAGGAAAAATTCACTTCAATAATCTTTCAGAAATAATCAAATGTGAATTTTTAAGGACCACACACAAACACAAAAATTGACATACTTTTTAAATCTTCAGGTGGATAGTTAATTTCTTATGAGTTGAGACACCTAAGTTAGTTTCCTGGTATACAATCTCTTATTTCTCGGAACCTTCCTCTGCTGGCTGAACACAATCATGCCTTTAAAATACATTTACTCTTGAGGGCATTCTGTGCCAAAAAATTAAAAAATCTGCACTAAAAATAAAAATTCTGCAAATAATATTTTAAAATTCTGCAAATGTTATTTGTCGAATAAATTTGGATGCTCCAGCATGGCACTGGGGAGCACAGACCACTGACTGCACAGAGGTGGGAGATCACTGTGCAGCTTTTCCCCAGGACATGGACTCAGCAATGAGGCTGCGCCCAACCCTGACACAGACCAAGGACTAGGCCTGCCCCAGAAACATGCGCCTCCATGCAAAGTGCACCAGGTGTGGGCAAGCAGTTCTCATCAAAGCAGGATCCAAGTGTGGAGGGGCTTAATGTGGGGGGATCCAGGTGCGGATTGAGAAGGTTCTGCGTGGGGCAATCTGGATGCGGGTGGCTCAGTGTGGGATCCACATGTGGTGGGGATCTGCATGCACAGAGGCTTGTTGGGGGATTCTGGGTGCAACAGTAATAGGACTCTGTGGGGGGGGGGGTGTTCCAGGTGAAGGTGGGTGGGGCTCAGAACAGGTTGTCTGTATGCAGGGGGAGACAGAGCTCATCTTCAGGTTGTGGGGTGCTCAGTGGTGAGGCCAGATGCTGGGGGAGTGGGGCTCGGTACAGTGAGGATACAGTGGGCCAGGCGCAGAGGGAGTGAGGCTCGTCAGGGGGGTTCTGGATGCATGGAGGTTGGGTGGCTGGAGGAGCACCCTGTACAGAGACCCCTCACCCTGCAGCTGAGGAGCGATGGGTGCAGGAGCATGTTGGGGAGGGAGGGTTGCAGAGAATCCTACAGCCAGGAAGTAGAGAGAGGTGGATCTGACAAGATCCCAGATGCCATGCAGGGGGAGAGGAAGTTCTATATAGCCCAGCCGGGACTAGCAGCTGAGCCCAACACGGTAGGAGCCACCAGCCAGGTTCTCCCCAGTCCCACCCACCGCTGCCCCACAGTGATTTACTTCTCTGTCGGCTGCCTCGGGCACCCAAATCATACTGCTGAGAGAGCTGCATGACCGATCTTGTGGCTTCCCTTCGCTTTCCCATCAGAAAGTCATTTTTCTGCGGTGAAACAAAGAAAGTTGTGGGAGACAAATTCTGTGCATGCACAGTGGTGCAGAATTCCCCCAGCAGTAATATATTATAATAGAGCAGCAGACTCTCCTATAGTTATAGTTGAGAGTCACTTGTCTCAAAATTTGCTCAGATTGTCAGACATGTGGGGTAAGGTTAGTGGTCCAAATTTTAGTCAGCAAGCAGTTCCTAAGAAAAATTCACACCTTCCACCCCACAAAAAAAAGCTGTTTACAAATTAATCTGGTTCTTTTAACCAGGGCTTTGGAGTGGAGCCCAGAGCTGGAGTGCGGAGCAGCTCTGGAGCAGTGGAGCTGCAGGTTTTTGCCAGGAGCTGGAGAGGAGCTGGGGCACAGCTCCAAAGCCCTGCTTTTAACTGTTTTTGAGCACACCTGGGGCTCAACTGGTCACTCCAATCCTGCTCCTTCAAGGAAGAATTATTTCAAAAGATATCAATAGTTAAGTTTGGAATTCCAGCCTGGCTCAAGCTAAACTAACAGTCCAAGCAGAGTGAAATGTACATGTGCAGCATCAGTAGGGTTCTGTTGCAAGCAAGAGGGTATGTAGGCAGTCTCTCACAGTAAATGGGTGACTGAAGCGTTAACGTGTAATGCTGAAGTGCTCATTTGCTGTTTCTCCAGCCCCCTCCCTTAGTCTCTATACCTCAGTGCCATTCACACCTGCCCTTCATACTCTTCCCTCCTTCCTCCACTGTCCTTTCCCCCCTACCCTTCTCCCTTCAATGTCCCCTTATCCCTCCCTTGTCTTGTCCTGCTCTTTAGCTTATCCCCTCCCTCCCTGCACTCCCACCCCCAAAAAGACTGTGAACTTTAACACGACATACTACCATCATACTGTTAATTCTGCTTATGTGTTATATCCCTCTGCCCACCCTTGGTCCATCCTGTATACTTAGGTTATAAGCTCTGTGTGGATGGGAAGTGTCTAGCACAATGAACATCACTGTAATCACATACTTACAGTTAGTGCTTAAATCTTCTTTCAGGCATGACAAGAACATTATTATTTCTGTTCTACAGTAAACTGTGTAATAAAGAAAACTGCTAATGTACACTGAAAATGAGATCAGGAACCAACATTATCCTCTCCTCTCCACACACTATCCACCAACAATTCGAACAGTGCCCCACAGACATTATGCTATTGATACATGGAATAACCTTTAATGCTTCTATTAGCATAAGCCTTATTCCGTTAGACATTGCTTCACTGAGTAGCACCAGAGGTTCAGATTCTGCTGTATTTGCCCCAAGATGTGACAGTGCACTATTTCTACCCAAGATGTGACAGTGCACTATTTCTACCCTGTAAAATACTCTGCATCTTCAGTACTGCAGGGACCAAAATACAGTCTTTTTTTGGTGCCTTTATCACCTGCCCTCCACTGCCCTCCCACTCCTATTATGACAAACTGAACTAATGTTATGTTTGGTAACTTATACAAAGTAGTCTATAGTAAGATTTCAGTTATTCTTTTATTTAATTAAAATTCAAATCCCCATTCAAGTTGGACGTTAGTCAAATCACTCCAGTTACAGGAATTCTGTTTGGTTATATCAGATATCTTTGAAGAAATAGCTACATCTAGTGCAACTACCACTCCTGCATTTACAGTGGACCAGCCAAAGAAAAATATATACAGATCCAAGTTTTAACTGGAGAAGAGAAAAGGCACCGCTTGGAAAATTTTATATGTTTTGTTTTATCTGACAGTTTATAGAGTCACTCAGGTAGTAAAAACCATTTTTTAAGGCAATTTAAAGCCTAGAGAAGCAGAATTCTCAATATCTAACATTTATAAAGTTGTTAACACCTACTGATTGAAAAAGCAACCTCTCTCATAATATATTAAGCATGATCCAGTGTCTAGAATATAAAATGAAATTGAAACTAATGTAATTACTACTCAAATATTTTTAATGTATGGAAATACAGTTAATTAGTTGTACTTAATGTTTAAATGACTTACCAGGTAGACAAAACATGTTCTGTGAGAGTTATTAGGTCTAGCAGTCCTCAAGTACATTGAGTTCTTAAAAACTGACACACCCGTAAATAATTAAAACAGGTTTTCCCTCCAAAAGAAATGCATTTTCAACCTATCAAAGCTCCTATTCTACTGATTTGCATATTAGTTTTTCTCTGAAAAATTATCACTTTGAACATGAGCACAAGTCTCAGCCTCAACCAAATTATCACAAATGTTAAACATTTAAACTATCATTATTATATATTAACAAAAAAAGCAAAAATTACTAACCATAAGAAAAGAAACAGAACCTTTATTGTTAATCATCTAATAAACATAGCTACAGTTCTCTGGTAAAGTAAATATAACTTACAGCACACACAAAAAATACATTTAAAGGTTACACTAAAAGCAGTACTTGTCGACTGTGCTACATATTACAAAATTGTCAGTACCATAAGAGAAGTATTTCAAGGCTTAACATAGTAGCTAACAGTAATTCTTTATGAAACTGTAGCTTTCTTTTTTCTACAAGCTGTCACTAACGTTGAACATTCACACTTCAATCCCTCTAAACTCATGAGCAAATGCACAATAAGAGACTGAACATCATTCTGACATTTCTTCCAATGCCAGTGTTCACAAACTCAAGTTCAAAAAAACAAAACAAAAAATCATCAGTGCCTTAAATTTTTTTTTTTAAACACAAATTGGACTTTTCTTTATTCTTTTAATTTGCTCTTAAGTGTTTGCGTCTTTAGGGTCAATATTTCCTTAACCAGCACCTCTGGAAGAGGTGCAAAGTAATCAATGTGGTAAACTGGTGTTCTTCGAGATGTGCTGCTCATGTGTATTCCACAATAGGTGTGCATGCTCACCACGTGCACCAGTGCTGGAAGTATTTTCCCTAGCAGTACCCGTAAGGGTGCACCCTAGCATCCTTTGGAGTGGCGCCTCCATGGCACGAAATAAGGGGTGCTGCACGTTCTGCCCACCGTCAGTTCCTTCTTCCCAGACAACTCTGACAGAGGGGAAGGAGGGCAGGATGCGGAATAGACATGAGCAACACATCTCGAAAAATACCAGTTACGGAAAAGGTAATTGCCTTTTCTTCTTTGAGTGATTGCTCATGTGCATTCCACAATAGGCGATTCCAAGCTATATCTGTTGGAGGTGGGAAGAAGTTCACGCTCTCGGGACGGAGAACAGCCTTGCCAAACCCAGTGTCCTCCCTGGTCTAGGAGACAACTGCATAATGCGAGATGAACATGTGAACTGAAGACCATGTGGCGGCCCTACAAATGTCCTGAATGGGGACATGGGCCACAAAAGGCAGTCGACGAGGCCTGCGCCTGAGTCGAGTTCGCCCTCATAATTGGTGGAGGAAGATCATAACAGGTACGGATGCATGAGGTGATCCACTTGGAGAGCCACTGAGTGGAGATCGTCTGACCTTTCATGCACTCGGCCGAGGCGATGAACAGTTGTGAGGACTTTCTGAAGGGCGTAGTCCGTTCCAGGTAAAAAGACAGAGCCTGTGTCACATCCAGCATCTGGAGGCGATGCTCCTCACTAGACGCATGAAGCTTGGGGCAGAGGACCAGCAGAAAAATGTCCTCACACATGTGATAGGCAGAGACCACCTTCAGGAGGGACGAAAGGTATGGGTAGAGCTGGATCTTATCTTTATGAAACACCGTGTACGGGGGCTCGGAGGTCAGAGCCCTGAGCTCCAAGACTTGCCTAGACAATGTGATTGCAACCAGGAAGGCCACCTTCCACGAAAGGTCTGACCAGGAGCTCATGGCTAGCAGCTCAAATGGGGGCCCCGTGAGATGGGCCAACACCAGGTTTAGGCCCCACTGTGGGACTGGGGGCCTAACATATGGGAAGAGACGATCTAACCCCTTAAGTAATCAGCCAGTCATAGCATGGGAGAATACTGTGTGGTCCTGCACCGGTGGATGGAAGGTCGATATGGTTGCCAGGTGCACCTTGACTGACGAGGGCACCAGACTGAATCAGGCTACAAGCTGGATCAGGGCAGCCACTGGGGAAACACCCGGCTCATCTGCTCATCTGGAAAACCGAGACCACTTTGCCAAGTAGGCTCGGCATGTGGAGGGATGTGCTGAACACTTTCTGAGCACATCTTTTCATCCCTACCTAACCACTGAGCAGCCATACTGTGAGGTGGAGTACTGCGAGGTTTGGGTGGAGGAGGTGGCCATGGTCCTGGGACAGCAGGTCCGGGCAGGACAGCAACGGCCACAGCAGGCTGACCGCAAGGCCTGTCAGAGTTCCGAACCAACACTGCCCGGGGCCATGTCAGGGTAATCAGAAGGATCCAGGCTTTGTCCGTCATTATCTTTTCCAAGACCTTGCTGATCAGCAGGAACAGGGGAAAGGCATAGAGAAACTGGCTTGACTTGGACAGGAGGAAGGCATTGGAGATAGTGCCTCATTCCAGCACCCCCCCAGAAGCAGAACCGGAGATAGTGACGGTTCTGCCGAGTAGCGAACAGGTCCACCTTGGGAGTTCCCCACACTTGGAAAAGTCTATGAATCACTGATGGGTGGACAGACCATTCATGCTGAGAGAAGTCCCTACTTAAGCAATCTGTCCACACATTCCGAGTGCGTAGAAGATGGAAGGCCTGTAGGCAGATGTTGTGGGCTATAGAGAAGTCCCACAGCTTGAGGACTTCACGGCAGAGGATCAGGCCCCACCTTGCCTGTTGATGTACAACATCGAGGCTATGCTGTCCATGAGGACCCTGATCCCCTCCAGGTGCAAGCAGAAGGCCATGCATGCCAGCCGTATGCCCTAACCTCCTTGACGTTAATTTGGGGTCAGATCCTGAGCCGACCCCGGACCTTGGGTCTGAACGTTCCCCACATGGGCCCCCCATCCCAGGTCCAATGTGTCGGACACCAGTTCCAGCGATGGGGCCCTGCCCTGAACGGGACCCGTTGGAGCATATTTCTCAGGGAAGACACCACCAGAGAGAGGGGTGATCACTGGCTCGGGCACCGTGAGGACTTTGACCATCCTGTCCCTGGCATGGGTGAACTTCAAGGCCCACCACAGCTGGAGGGGCCTCATCCTGAGTCTGGCATGACGGACCACATACGTGCACACCAACATGTGACCCAAGAGCTGGACGTATGCTTAGCTGTTGTCACCAGAAGCCTTGTGACCATGTTGATGAGCCCCTTGATGAACTTGTACAGTGAGAGGGAGGCTCTGGCTGACAAGGCGTCCAGGACCTCCCTGATAAACTCTATGCATTGTACCGGGACTAATGTGGACTTGGTGTTGTTTACCAACTGGCCCAAAGTGGTGCACGTGTACAGAAGAAGTGCCACGTGATCCCACACCTGTGACCAGGAGCTGCCCTTCACTGACCAGTCGTTCAGATAGGGGAAGATCTGGACCCCTTAGTGCCTGAGGTAGGCCACCAGCACCACCGACATACATTTTGTGAATACTCTGGGGGCAGTGGACACGCCAAAAAAGAGCACCGTAAATTCGTAGTGTTCTTGGCCCCACCGTGAAACGGAGGAAGCGTCTGTGCCCCTCGAATATATGAATGTCGAAGTACGTGTCCTGCAGATCAAGGGAGGCATACCAGTCCCCGGGACTCAGGGAGGGGATGATAGAGGCCAGGGAGACCATGCAGAACTTGAGCTTCACCATGTACTGGTTCAGGCCTCACAGGTCCAAGATGGGCCTGAGCCCCACTTTGGCCTTTGGGATGAGGAAATAGCGGGAGCAGTACCCCCTACCTTTGAACTCCACTGGTACCACTTCCACCAAGGAGCCACCCCACCTCCTGCTCAACCAGAGCCTCGTCGAGGGGTCCCCCAAGAGGGACAGGGGAAGGGGGTGGTTGGGCAGGAAGAAGTAAACTAGAGAGTGTAGCCCCGGGAGATGGTGTTGAGGACCCATCGATCTGAGGTCAGCCACAACCACTCCGGGAGGAAAGCACACAACCAATTGGAGAAGGGAAGCTTTATTGAGGGTGGATCCCTGATGAGAACTGCCAGAGCGCCCTGGGTGTCCCATCAAAACTGCCTTTTCCCCTGCTTGCTTGCCCTTCGAGGACCCAGGTTGGGGGGCGGGCTGAGACTGCCTCTGTGAGCACCTCTTATAGTCCCACAACTTCTTATAAGCGGTCTCGTATTTTGCATGGGTGGCCTGAACAGGAGTCTACTGCAGCTTGAACTTAGGTTTAGCCAGAGCTGGAACACAGAGACCCAGAGTCTGGAGAGTCATGCAGGAGTCTTTCAGGCCATGAAGCTTTGTATCCGTTTGTTCCACAAACAGAGCTTTGCCGTCAAATGGGAGGTCCTGCGCCTTGCTGGACAGCACAGAAAGCAGGAGCCACAATGCCCTTCTCATGGACACCATGGACGCCATGGACTGCGCAGCTGTGTCCACTGCATCCAAAGCTGCCCGCAGGGTTGCCCTGGCAATCACTGTGCCCTCCTCCACCACTGCTTTGAACTCCTTCTTGTCACACTTTTGAAGGGATTCCTCGAATGTGGGCAAGGAGTCCCACAGAATGAACTGATACCGGCCCAGGAGAACCTGGAGGTTCGCCACCCGTAACTGGAAGCTCGAGGACAAATACATTTTTCTTCCAGATGGGTCCAGCCTCCTTGAATCTTTATTTTTCAGGGTAGGGGCTGGTTGGCCCTGCCGTTCCCTGTGGTTGACCAATCACGACCAGGGAGTCAGGAGCGGGGGGGTGTATAAGCAGGACCGGCTCTACAGTTTTCGCCGCCCCAAGCAGTGCACCGAATTTCCGCCGCAGACGGCAGGAGCCTTCCGTGTGCCCTTAGGGCTGCAAGCGCATTTCCACGGTGGCGACAATTTGGTGGCAGCTTCTATGAAGCCACCGCGGACAACTAAATATAGAGGCTGCTGCTAAATTGCCGCCACCGCAGAAACGCATGTGCCGTCCTAAGGGCACACGGACTGCCCCTGCCGTCGGCGGCAGCAATTCGGCGCGCTGCTGGAGGCAAAACAACAGGGACTGCCGCCCCTTGAAGATTGCCACCTCAAGCACCAGCTAGGAATGCTGGTGCCTGGAGCTGGCCCAGTGTATAAGTATTCTTACCCCTCGGTGGGTATGCAATACTTGCTTTCTGCTCCTTTAGAAATGGGGGCCAATGAGACTGGGGTTTGCCACAAGGCATTTGAAATTTTCGCCACCCCTTTGTGGAGTAGCATGGCCACTCTGCCTGGTGCAAAGAGGACAGCAGATTAAACAGGGAGTCTGAGGGCTCCTCCATCTCCTCTGTTTGGAGATGAAGGCTTGATGCAACCCTTTTTACGAGTTCTTGGTGGGCCCTGAAGTCCTCCTGCAGGACGGAGGGAGGAGGGGCCGCAACCGCCTCATCTGTGGAGGGCGAGGAGGCCAGCACACTACTTTGTGTGTCCACTGGCACCGAAGGTTCCACAACCTGGGTGGTCTCTGGACATGATGCTGAGAATGTACGTCCCACCAACTCATTCCTCAGGGATCTGAAGAGCGGGGCCGAAGGTCCTTCTGAGGCTCTGGCCACCAAGCGAGCCCTCTCTGGGGGCTGCATCAGGGGCCATAGTGCCCACTGGTACCATTCAGCCGGCCACGATGCCACTGCACCTGCTATGCCACAGGCAGAGCCAGCTGTTCTGCCTGGCTGGCCTGGCCCATTGATTGATGACTACGAAGGGAGGCTGGGCTGACATACGACCTGCTGCTGTGCCTGGACCGAGAGGAACAGTGGCGCCAGGCGCAATGCCAAGCATGGGACCGCGATCACGACGTGGAGGACCAGTACAGTCCGTAACAGCTGCTTCCCGATCGGCTCCAGCGGGCGGACCCGTGACGGTGAGATGACAACAATCGATGCCAGGGACTGCGGAGGCGGTGCCATGGTGGGGTCCTGGAGCGGGACGATGAACAGGAACAATGTCGACGTTTGTGCCGTGACCAGCTGAGATAGCCCCTCCAAGACAAGGACCTTTGGCATCGTCTGCCTCAGTCCAGACAGTGTTCGCTCCTCAAGGTGGAGCAGTGCCGAGAGTCTCGGTCAGACGGAGCCCAACCAGACAGCCTCGTGGGAGTCAAGAATGATCGACGTGCACTTTTTCCTGAACAGTGAGAATGGTGTCGGGAACGTTCCCTCGACCGAGACCGGTATCGAGCTGGGGGTGACTGCGGAGATCCCAGCCGCAGCTTGCTTCTGGAGCACAGGGCCGACATCGGTGATGCTCCTGGTACTGGCATGCACATAACATGCTGGGCCGCCTGCAGGGCCTCCGGTGTGGAGGACATCCGGGGAAGCCTGCTCTGAATGGGCCAGGCTACTCTGCTCAACTTGGTCGGAGGCCTAGAGCCCAGTGGGGATCGAGGACTGCCCGACATGGTTCTAGCCTCTGTCCCAGATTTACTCCGGTGCTTCCTAGCCTTCCTGGCATGCCCCGTGGAAGCGGAGCGGTGCCAACTAGTCTAAGGTGCCGAAGGGTTGCAGCACACCAACACCGAGCCGGGGTCAGCGCCGATTCCATCAGAATAGCCTGGAGCCTTACATCCTTTTCTCTCTTGGTCTGAGGCTTAAACAACTTGCAAATCATGCAGCAATCGCTGAGATGGGTTTCCCCCAAACAGCGTAAATAGTCTGCGTGCGGATCCCTCACTGGCACAGAATGCCTACAAGTGTCGCACGACTTAAAACCCAGGGCACAGGGCATGCCCTGGCCCGGGCGCCCTAGCTAAACTAAAACTAACTAACTACACGTACCATACACTGAATGAATACGCAGTTTTGGGAACAAGCTACAGCAAAGCTGCAGCAGAGCAGTTCTGAAGCACCTTCACTGGCGGCAAGAAGGAACTGAGGGTGGGGGGGCATGCGCAGCACCCCTTATACCATGCCATGGAGTCACCACTCCAGGGGTTGCTAGGGCGCTCCTCTACAGGTACTGCTGGGGGGAAAACTTCCAACACCGGTGCACCTGGCGAGCACACACACCTACTGTGGAATACACATGAGCAATCACTCTAAGTTATTTTCTGTTAATATATGGAATCAAACTATTGCCACAAGCAATTACTCTGTGTGAACAGGGAGAGATATTTAGTCTTCCATGTAATCTAAACCTGTAACATAACTCTTATTTTCTAGCAGTAATATTTTATGCAAGGCTTGACCCTGAAAGAATCCAGGAAAAGCAACTTTTCATCCCGTCCCTCAATACTTACATGCATCCAATCAGGCAACAGAAAAAGTTAGTTTAATTTAGGTGACAAGAAAACCAGTGACAGAAAAGTGAATGTCCATGGCTTATAATTCACAAGAGAGCTATCGGCTCAAATTTATTCTCATTGACATTTAGAACAAATTTGTAGTCATCCAGTTCTATTTAAACACCAGAAAATGAAATTTACTCATAGTAAATATTTATTCAGTGATTTTCCAGTTCTAGACAACATAAGGAACACTTCACATCATGTACCACTATAAATTTAAAATAGTTATGATAAAAAGCAATGAGCGATGACATTTTATTATTCATACGTACAGCAAGTTCATAAAGTTACCTCGGGCATGGACAAGAACTTCACAAAGTGTGTGCGTGGCCTCTTAGATACAAACATTTTGACAAAAGTATAATGAATACACAACTGATACTGTCCTGAAAGGTTGAGATTAGCATATTGAAACGTTTTGGTGACAAGGTTCATTTCAGCTTTGTGTAACATTGTTGCATTATCACCTTAACTGGGGAACCAGCTCATATATATGAAATACAGGATTTATTAATGGGCAAGTAAGGAGGACTGAGAACCATGTTTTTTTCTTCCTCTCACATTTGGTATAAACCTTCACTGACAGTTTTTACTATACTAGATTTTAGCAAAATTCCATTTTATTGCCAAATCATAAATCTCTGTAAGTAGTAACAGATATGCTTTGTCATGACATCAGGAAATCCAAAATGAGATTGCTCTAATACTTCGCTATTAAATAATAAGTAAATGAACAGCTATTTATCACATTTGTTAAGAATGTTTTTTGTAATCTCCCCATACACACACTGCTGTCAAAACCTCTGTTAATGACCTTTTCTCCTTTCTTAATCCCATATCGTAGTACATATTACAGAAGCTCAAACAAATATAGGAGATTTGATTTTGCAAAGAATATTTTGTTATGGGACTCATGACAGCAAATGCAATTCAATATATTTGTTTGAAGTATGTCTGCTGCTTGTCGCCATATTAATGGCCTTGAATTAAACAGTAGGAGCATTTCTCCAAGTCAAGACATTGTTCCAGCTCAACTACAGGGCTCAACCTAAAAATTTCCTATTTGATAGTATTATCACTAAATGCATCATGTAGATTCAAGATAACAGTATACTGTGTCGTACTTTTAAAATATACAAGACATCCAGCAGATAATAAAACATAACATGTCCACTGAGACAAAAGCATTTCTGACATCTATCAGTTTTTACAAGAAAAATACTGAATATTAGTGTAAAAGGTGGACATAAAAAGTACTGTATGAACTTCATTATTCATGCTGGCACCTTTCTAAAAATTACTAAACTTAGTTTCTGTCATGTAGAAGTTATATTGTAAGAGAATTTTCCTTTCTATAAAATTGCATTTTAATGGATTGTAATGGAACTTGCTATGTGAACAGATACGAGCAAGAAAGCACTCCATGTCTGCTATTCAGCTGTTATGTCACCTATGCTCTTTGCTGTATTTTCATGCTGCAAGAAGGCTATTTAGAGAATTCTCGCATTGCTATCGTATTCATACAGTTCATCTGGTCTGCAGCTAATTAGTTCATTTTATCATTTTATTGTGTTATCTATTCTTGTCGTTAATTCATATGTTATTTCATATGTAATCTATGAATGATGACCTGATTTAAGTTGTAAGTATAGATATAAGTAGGACAGGATTGTAGGAGTATAGATTTGACAAGTATTTAGTTGTAATGAGGGTGTATTAGGTATCAAAGTAAAATAAGGCTCTAAGGCCTACATGCTATGCGTAAAATTTCAGCTCAGTCATACTAAGCCTCAGTCTTAAGGAGGCTTGACATGTATAGGTGACCCAAGAATAACCCTGTGCCAGTAAAGTTATAAGATTACTGTAAACAATGTGCCAATAGGTGACGTTCAGAAAAATATGCCACAATGTACCGTCTAGACTACAAGATACCTGATTGTAACATCCTGCCAAGTTTTGCTCTTATCGAAGGTTGTCATGGGACCATATTTATGTCCTTGTTAATGAGATATTAAGGAGAATAATGGAAACTATGAACAGTATATGAGAAACATGGCACCTCAAAATTTATGGGATGTGGAAGTACAAATAAGAAAGAGGAGGATGGAACCTTCCTACATATAAAAAGGTGGTGGACGTGGTCATAATATAGGATAAAAAGGGATACCCTGTTGGAAAGACCCCACCAGGCATCATCACTCTATCAATAACCACCTGTTGAGAGATCCACCAGACTCTGATCTCTTTGGGTATGTGAATATGAACACAGCATTGGCTACTGCATGGGCTTTCTCAGCATTTGCACTTGTAACCTTAATCATCTGCTTAGTAAAACTTATAATAAAAACAAGATGTCTTCCTTGTAACTGTGTCAGTGGTCACTGTCTTTGTTCTCTGTGTGCTCCTAGAGCCTCCAAACGCAAAAAGTGCTAACAGTATCTTTCACCCTGTTTATCTTTAAAATGTAGCAGTGAGTGAGTCCAGCTCCTATGCTAACACCACTGTTGTTTAGCACAGAACTATCACTCAACTCATTTAGAGGCTACAGGTGCTAGTGAGGTTAGGAAGGCTGGAGAGACCACCACTGACAATTGACATACTATTTTTGTCTGCCTACTGACACTGATTTTAAACAATGATTCTTGTGTTTCACAAATTGTCAACTCCTTCACAACTGATCCTTCAATATGAGAAACATTGATTACTTCAACAACAATCTTTCTTTCCAAACTCAGTCTATCAGGTACTTCCATCTTTGATGACAGTCTCCATACCCCCCACAATCATTAGTTTATCGTACATATTCTCCTTCCTTTACTGAAAGAAAAAAAAATACAATTAAACTATGCAATTCTTGGCTAAAACGCTGTGATAAATGAGAGGGGGGTAGTTCCTTTTTGTGGACACTCAACCAACCAGTTAGCTATAGAATCCCTCTTGGTAACTGTTCTCTACTTGCTTTACCTGTAAAGAGTAAAAAGTCTGACTGCATGCATAGGTAAAGGGAAGTGAGTGGGCCAAAAGAGCCAATGGAAAGGCTATAACTTTTTAAAATTGGGGGAAAAACTTCTCTCTCTGGAGAACAACGACAGAATGATAAAGGGGAGACACAAAGCACGAACAGGGCTGTAGGAAGCTTAAGGCCAGATAAGAAAAATCATCAGATCATACCTAAAGACTACTTATTTGAAACCCTCAAATATGTAAGCAGATTAGGGAAAGCCTAGGAAAACGCAGTTAGATATAACTCTTTTTTTTTGTCCCTTATTGGCTTGTGGATTCCTTCATGCTAACCCCCAAATCATTTTGTTTTGCATGTAACCTTTAAGCTGAAGCTCAAGAGATGCTTAATTTTCGTAACTGTTTTTTTTTAAGACCTAGCAAAAAGCCTAAGTTCCATACATATTTTCTTTCTTTTTGTTTTTAATAAAATTTAGTTTTTTTTAAGAACAGGATTGAGGTTTGTGTCCTAAGCGGTTTGTTCATATGTTGTTTAATTAGCTGGTGGCAAAATCTGATTTCCTTTGTTTTCTTTCTCAGCTCTTCCCAGGAAGGGAGTGAAAGGCCTTGCGGGTACCCCACAGGAAGGAATTCCTTGGGTTCTCAAAAGGTGGGGAGGACGGTTTGCACTTGGGTGGCAGCATCTATGCATCCAAGGTCTGAGAAAAGCTGTAACCTTGGAAGTTTAATACCAGCCTACAGTGGCCAATATTAATTTTTAGAATCCTTGCGGCCACCTCACCTTCTGCACTCAAAAGGGCCAGAGTGGGGAAATCAGCCTTGACAACTGTAACTTAAAAAAAGTTTATTATATAACACTAGTGAAAATAGTGAGTCATTTTAATTTTGTTTGCATGGTTACAAGACAATAAAGCAGCTGTACACTTGGCTTTAGTTCTACGACCTATTCAGGTAACTTTGCAACACTAACTACAGCTAGTGACCTGTAGGACACTTTAGCATGGAGCAATGTTACTGAGCTTGATAGAATCTATTGAGGTAGAAATTATTTTAATATTGAGTACATTTGATGAACACTTCTACTTTGCATTCAGATACAATATCTATCTTGCTTTCTTTCAAGGACACTGTTAACTATTCAAATAGCATATATTTTTGTTAGAGCAATCTCCCTAAACACAATCTGGTTTTGTCTTTCACATGATTTCTTTTTTCATAAATATTAAGAAGAGGATACCAGCCATGCTGTACAACATGTGTACACGTGAAGATATTTATATTCCATTAACAATTTTATGCGTTAGACATTCTAAATTATATATGTCTATATACACAATATTTTTATACACTTGGAAAGCAGTGAAGTGTGTGTGTATATATATATATATATACACACACACACACACACATATATATACACATATATATACACGCACATTATACACACACACACACACTTTCTAATCATTATATATATGATCATGTTGGTAGATATGGTCTGCACTGTCACTGAAGTCATCTTACTTTCTTGGGGCTTAAGATTCCTTTTGCATATTTTGGTCACTGGTCTCATGTGACGGCTGCCCTCTGCTGTTTCAATGAGTGAGGCATGCTAAAATAATTTCTTGTGATATACAGTATGCATTTCATGGTCAATATAGGTTGCTTCAAAGTAACATCTGAATTGTCTATTTTTTTAAAACATACCTGAATTTACCACATAAATGTGACTCCTTTTAAAATGTGTTTTAATACTTCCCACTAAAACAACTCCATATCTGCTTTTCAAAAGGAACAGTTTTAAACAGTTCAGAAGACAATACTGTAATTAGGAAAATATATGCAAAGATACTCAGTGAAACACGAAGAATGACAAATATGTGTTTTCATGGAGGCTGCATATATTGAATACTCGTGGCCTATGCCCTACAGTTTGATTACTTAGACACTGAGCTGATGAATTATTTCTTTAGAAGAAAGGCTTTGTTATTCCTTTTAAGGAGCACCTCATGCTCTTAAACTGGTATCAGCTTATGGAACTGCCTGGTCATGTATGAGCCAAACTACAACAGGGCTTAATGCCTTATACTGCCCATGCACACTGTTTATACACATTTGAGTGGTCTTCAAGCATTTGTGAATGTTGCATGATTCATCAAACAAAGTATATCTCCTACACCACTACTCAAAAGGAACCATCTCACTAACCAAAGCCATTTGGTTTTATAGTTGCTCCCTTCTCACTCCAAGTGAAGAGTTTCAATGCTTCTCATTTCAAGACATGGATTGATTATTTAGATAAACCTGTCACTAGGCTGTGGAGTCCTGCATGCAACCTTTCACAATAGATTTCTCAGTGGACAGGTATGACAGATGTGACTAGTACCTTTTGCTTATATTAAAGGATTCACTCCTTGTGACTTGGCTCACCATTTCCCGGGCCTGTGTGCAGGGTAGGGGTATCTTCTGCTAAGATAATGGAGGGCCCAGCTTCAATTTTGAATGACTTTGTAACAAAACTGGGAACACTAGCTGGTCAAGCACATCTGTTTCAGGAGAAATGTGGCAAGCTGTGTTATGGCAGCCAACAGCGAAATTTCACGTTAACACCTTTGAAAACCTATTAAGCTCTGCTTAATGCCTTTCTTCTCTTGTTAGTATTAAGAGCAGAAATGATTAATTCCCTGCAGGAAAAGAAGAATTTCATTTTCCTTTGTGTAATATTTCAGATTGTACACAGCTATACCTAATGACAATACAGGGAACATTTAGTTGTCCATTCCTTATTATTCATACTTTTAGGCATAATCAAGTAAACAACTACAGTGAACTCTATTATTAGTGAAAAGAGCAATGATACAGTCAAATTATATATCCTTTTCATCTGTCAGCCTCCAACTAATTTGACCTCATAATTTGCCTGGGAGTTAACCAAGCATTATGCCAATTTTCAAATAGGTCAAGTAAGGCACAATGACTTCTCTATGATCTTGGCCATCTATTGCCAAAGCAAAAACTACCAGACAGGTTTCCTTAGCATCAGCTCTGTGGCTTAGCAACCAGGCTAAGGCTCACTCTCTCCAATACATTTTAGTAATTTTCCTTTGCCATCCACATTTGACAAGACAGTCCTAAATTGGCATTAAGTGAGTACTCCGCTGAGATTACACCATCATCTAGGCAGTACTGGGGTATCTGTTAAGGGATCACAGGTGATGTCTGCCTGCCAGGTATATGCAATATATTTGATGCACTTATTAGATATGAATATTCATCTTTCTCTGCTTATATTCAAAAAGATTATCATTATTTTATAAATGACTAACATTCTAGCTTCTTAGTGCTATATATGTCATTACAGTGTTAGAATCTGACAAGAGATATAGCAGCATAGCATTAGAAAAGGTAATTTGATCATTCTTCAAGATTACTGTCAAGCTGTCTGTCAGAAACACTCTTTCCTCAGAGAGGGAAATTGTGATTTGAGTACCACACAAGGAAACACATTGATATCTCATGTAAACAGTCCAGTCCAATAACTAAGTGCTATTATAATCAGGACATGTTATTCCTTAAAAAAATAAAATGAAATAGGGCAATTCATGGCACTTAGCAAGGGTTTAGGTTAGCATATACTGTACTACCAAGGTAAAGAACCCAATGTGCACTTCATATAAAATCTCTACTTTATTTCTTATTCTGAAATTCATAAATGCTTATAGTGTACAAACTGAATGTCTGATTACTTCTGATGATATTCTGAAACAGAAGCATTTTAAGAGTCTAAGACATTGTTCCACAGTTGTTTCCATTGTACCTTAATGCCACTTCATCTCATTCTGATTTCTGTTTTTTAGTTAGCACTTTGCAATTTGATTCAGGTAACACAAGGCGTATTTGGTATATGTACCTACGTTATTGCTTCTCTGCAAACTTCAGGCGAAATAAATCAAATACACAGGATTGACTATCTGGATGAAGATATTCACCAATTTAGGACTTAGTTTTATCTTAGTACAGACTGGATATCAAGCACTTCTTAAACCCCATTTAAACCGTATGTGAAAAGCTTAACTGTACAGGGTACCTTGTGCAGGATCTCTGCACTGAAGTCTGTTTCGGCCCCTGACCAATGGAAGGCTCACATTCCTCATCTAGTATGATAGGGAGAAACCAGAGCACAGTAGCAACTAGAGTATTGTATTAATACTGGGGTAACAACTACAGTTGAACCTTAGAATAAGAAACTCCAGAGTTACAAACTGACCAGTCATCTACACACCTCATTTGGAACCCGAAGTACACAATCAGGCAGCAGCAGAGACAGAAAAAAAAAAAAGTAAATACAATATAGTACTATGTTACATGTAAATTACAAAAAAAAAAAAAAAAAAAAAGGGAAAGCAGCATTTTTCTTCTGCATAGTAAAATTTCAAAGCTGTATTAAGTCAACGTTCAGTTGTAAACTTTTCAAAGGATAGCCATAACTTTTTGGTTTTAGTTATGAACATTTCAGAGTTACGAACAACCTCCATTTCCAAGATGTTCGTAACTCTGAGGTTCTTTTGTACTTATCAAAATAAACAAACAGCTGTATTCTTTTATTCCTCTTCACAGCTTCCTCTGTCCAGAGCTTGACTTAATACAATGCCCAAATACATTTTAAGGAAATCTTACAAAATAATTTCTCCCACAGAAAGCTATTTCATAAACAGAACTTAGCAATCATGTCAAGAACAATTTTTTTTTTCAAGTGGTACATAAAGATTTCTCTGACCACCATGGCATCTAAGAAGCAAGCTAGCCCACCTTTATAGTACAGTACTCTTCTAGGTTATATTGATCACCCTTTGGCAACGTGATCATCTATAAAAAACAATCTATACTGATCAGAAAACTTTGCTAGTAACTGTTTTAACAATATTGTTAAGTTAGTCAAACAAGAAATACTGTACATATTCATTCATAAGCCAATTTTTTTTTTTTTTTTACTAAATAAAGGAAGCATCAGAGAAGGGGGTCAGCTTGTGAACTAGTACAGAGATGGAGAGGTGGGACACAGCCCCTCCTCCCCAACAGAGGGGGCAAGGAGAGGCAGCACAGTCAGCAGAGCCAGAAGGGAAGAGGCGGGGCCAGAGTCTCTCCGCTTCTGGCCATGCTGCTCTCCCCGCAGCCACCGAAGCAGCTGCAGCTCTGGGGCTGGCAGGCTGCAGCTGTGCCACCCAGTCTGGCCTCCTGGAGCACACTACAGCCATGCCGCCCAGTATGGCCCACCGAAGCAGGCTATAGCCAGGTGAGAGACATTCTCCCCTGGTCCGCCCCAGCTAGGGTGGAAAGAGATGGGATGGGGAGAGTGTGGGAGTCCTGGGCTAGGGGTGGGGTCATGTGGGGGGGGTCACGGGGGTTACTCCCCTGACCTCCAGCTCCCCCCACTCCCCCCAAAAAAAATTTTCCCCACCCGTTGCTGTACCAGCCCACCTGGGTAATCAGCTGGCGGGCCGGGACACTTTGTTTACTTAGGTTTACCTCTGTGCCTGTGGACTCTCGAGGTAAACAAACCATCTCAGCCCACCAGCGACTTATCCTGATGGCCCAGGAGACAAAGTTTGCTGCCCCCTGAATTATAGGGTCAGCTTATGAATGGGTCAGAAAAAATTTCAATTTTTACTTATCCATCTGGAGGAAGAGGGGCAAAGCTTATAAACAAACCGGCATATGATTGAGTATCTATGGCAATCAGTTTAATCTACACCAAGGAGATTTTGGTGATAAATTAAGAAAACTATCTTCTAGCTAGAAAGATCAAGTACTGGAATAGGTTAGGTTGAATCCTGGTGACTGGAGGCTTTATCATGGTCTTTAAGATAATCATGACTGTTTGGGGCCTGATATATAAAGGGCTAAATTGCATCAATTCAGGGCCTTAGGTAATCAGAGTTCAGAAAACAAGTGTGTCAAGGTTCCTTCCCCACTCTGAACTTTAGGATATAGATGTGGGGACCTGCATGGACACTTCTAAGCTTTATTACTAGCTTAGATCTGGTATCCCTGCCACCATCCAGAATTTTCAGTGTCTGGATCACTCCCTTTCCCTCAAAAACCTTCCCGCCCCTGGGTAGCCATTGAGAGACTCCTTCACAATCCTGGGATCCAGATCCAATCCCCTTGGTCTAAAAACAAGGAAAAATCAACTCAGGTATTAAGAAAAAGGTTTTTAATTAAAGAAAAGAAAGATTAAAAGAGAAACCCTCTGGAGAGATTAGCATACCAGCTACTCTCACAGCAAACAGATTCAAAACACAAGGATGTTCCCTGGCACAAATTAGTTACACAAAAAAAACTAACCAATTGATTCTACCTCTAATTGCATAAATGACAGGTTACAAAGAAATAAACATAAACCTGTTTATTCCTTTCTAAAACTTACTACTCTGATAAGAGGCTGGTTCCTTGATCTTTTTCACTCCCGCTGAAACTGAAACTCTCAACAAAGGAAAAGCTTCCCTCCTTCCTTTTGAAACATCTTGTTCCCCCATTGGTTCCTCTGGTCAGGCGTTAGATAGGCTAGGTGAACTTTTTAACCCTTTACAGGTAAAAGAGGCATTAACCCTTAACCATCTGTTTATGACAAAGTGACTCAACTAATCTGAAAAAAAGCATTTTTATATCAATAGAACTGAATAATACATATAGACGTGTACATATAATGGATATATTAAAGATAAGATGACAATACACAGATCAACACTCTAAGGTAGTCAAATGGATGACATGGACTAACTTTACAACTATTTGGTGGTAAAAAAACAAAAACAAAAAGAAGACGGTTACTCACTTTTGTAAACGTTGTTCTTCGAGATGTGTTGCTCATATCCATTCCAATTAGGTGTGCACGCGCCGCGCGCACGTTCGTCAGAAGATTTTTACCCTAGCAACACTCAGTGGGTCGACTGGGTCGCCCCCTAGAGTGGCGCCGCCATGGCGCCGAATACATACCCCTGCCAACCCAACAGCCCTTCAGTTCCTTCTTCCCGGCTTCTCTGACAGAGGGGAAGGAGGGCGGATTTGGAATGGATATGACCAACACATCTCAAAGAACAACAGTTACAAAAGTAAGTAACCGTCTTTTCTTCTTCGAGTGCTTGCTCATATCGATTCCAATTAGGTGATTCCCAAGTCCTACCTAGGCGGTGGGGTCCGACTGAGATGTTGCAGAATGCAAAACTGCTGAGCCAAAGGCTGTGTCATCTCTGGACTGTTGAACCAGAGCATAATGAGAGGAAAAAGTGTGGACTGAGAACCAGGTAGCTGCGTGACATATCTCCTGGATGGGTACATGAGCCAGGAAGGCGGCAGATGAAGCCTGAGCCCTGGTAGAATGTGCGGTGAGGAGGCTTGAGGGAACATGAGCCAAGTCATAACAAGTACAGATGTACACCATCACCCAAGATAAGACCTCTGGGAGGAGACAGGTAAGCCCTTCATTCGGTCTGCCACCGCGATGAAGAGTTGGGGCGTTTTACGAATGGGTTTTGTCCACTCGATATAAAATGCGACCGCTCTACGGACATCTAGGGAGTGCAACTGTTGCTCCCATCGTGATGAGCATGGCTTCGGGAAGAAGACCCGAAGGAAGATATCCTGGTTGACATGAAAGGCCGAAACCACTTTAGGAAGGAACACCAGGTGTGGTCGCAACTGCACCTTGTCCTTGTGAAACACAGTGTACGGTGGGTCTACCGCGAGAGCCCGAAGCTCGGAGACTCATCTGGCTGATGTAATGGCTATGAGGAAAGCTGTCTTCCAGGACAGGTATAGTAGCGAGCAGGTTGCTAACAGCTCGAATGGGGCAGACATGAATCTGGTTAGAACCAGGTTGAGGTCCCAGGTTGGGACGGGGCGGCGTACTTGGGGGGTATAGGTACTCCAAGCCCTTGAGGAACCTAGAAACCATAGAGTGCGAGAATTCGGAGCAGCCACTCTCCCCTAGGTGGAAGGTAGAGATGGCCGCCGAGTGTACCCTCAATGATGATACCGCTAGGCCCTGCTGTTTGAGAGAACAGAAGTAGTCCAAGATGGTGGGGATCGAGACCTCGGTAGGAGAAACATTCTGCATTTGCACCAGCAGGAGAAACGCTTCCAATTGGCCAGATACGTTGACCAAGTGGAAGGTTTTCTGCTACCCAGGAGTACTTGTTGTACTGAGGCAGAGCAACTTAACTCTGACTGGCTTAACTAAACAACAGCCATGCCATGCCATGCGGTGAAGGGACTGCAGGTCTGGGTGGTGAAATCTGCCGTAGTCCTGAGTTATGAGGTCTGGGTGAAGAGGCAGGGTAATTGGGTTGGCTATCGACAGGTCGAGCAACATGGTGTACCACTGCTGCCTGGGCCACCCTGGAGCGATCATAATCAAGCGAGCTCCATCCCTGCAGAGCTTTAGCAGGACTCTGTGAACCAGCGGGAACGGTGCAAAGGCGTAAAGCAGTTGGCTCGTCCACGGCATCAGGAAAGCGTCCGAGATCAAGCCCGGGGAGAGGCCTTGGAAGGAGCAGAACATCTGGCATTTCCTGTTCTCACGGGAAGCGAAGAGGTCTATGCGGGGAAATCCCACTTCCGGAAAACAGGACGCATGGCTTTGTGAAGTGTCCGGACGAATCGACCACTCGTGAGACAGGAAGGATCTGCTGAGTCAATCCACCAGAATGTTCCAAACCCCTGAGAGAAAGGACGCTACCAGGTCTATCGAGTGGGCTATACAAAAGACCCAGAGTTGGATGGCCTCCTGACAAAGGGGGGAGAACCATGCTCCTCCTTGCTTTTTTATGTAATGCATGGACGTTGTGTTATCTGTGAACACTGAGACACAACGGCCTTGCAAGTGCTGTTGAAACGCCTGGCACGCAAGGCGGACTGCTCTCAGCTCTAGGACATTGATGTGCAAGGCCAGCTCCTGAGATGACCAAAGGCCTTGAGTGTGAAGATGTCCAAGGTGAGCACCCCAGCTGAGAGATGACACGTCGTCAGGGACATAGAAGGCTGGAGTGGATGGAACGGCATCCCTGCACACACCAGGGAAGGCATCAGCCACCAGTCGAGGGAGCCTAGGATGCTCAGGGGAATGGTGACTATCATGTCTATGGCGTCTCTGCCCGGGTGGTATACTGAGGTGAGCCAAGATTGGAGGGGACGGAGACGTAGCCTGGCATGTTTGGTCACAAACGTGCAGGCAGCCATGTGACCCAGGAGACCGAGACAAATGCAAGCCGAAGTCGTTGGGAAGTTCTGTAGGCCTCGGATAATTGTTACCATCGCCTGAAACCGAGGCTGTGGTAAGCAGGCTCTGGCGAGATTGGAGTCCAGGATGGCCCCAATGAAGTCTATCCTCTGTGTGAGAATAAGAGTGGATTTCTCTGTATTGATCATCAGGCCTAGACTCATGAATAGGTCCTTGACGATGCCCACATGATGGCGACTTGTGTCTCAGAGGTCCCTCGGATGAGCCAATTGTCCAGATACGGAAAGACGTGTATCCGGCGGCAGCGGAGGGAGGCGGCAACTACAACCATGCACTTTGTGAATACTCTCAATGCTGTAGACAGGCCATACGGTAGGACCGTAAACTGGAAATGCTGACAGTTGGCTACAAACCAGAAGTATCGCCTGTGCAGAGGATAAATGGCAATGTGAAAATACGCGTCCTTCATGTCAAGGGTGGCATATCAGTCTCCGGAATCCAAGGATGGGATGATGGTCCCCAGGGATACCATGTGGAACTTCAACTTTATCATGAATTTTTTGAGTTCTCACAGGTCTAGGATAGGTCTGAGACCTCCCTTCGCCTTGGGGATTAGGAAATAGCAGGAGTAGAACCCCTTCCCCCTTTTGTCTTCTGGTACTTCCTCTATGGCTCCCATGGCAAGGAGCATCCGCACCTCTTGTAAGAGGAATTGCTCGTGAGAGGGGTCCCTGAATAGGGACGAGGGTGGGAAGTGGAAGGAGGGGAAGAAATAAACTGGAGGTGGTACCCAAGTTCCATCGTGCGTAGGACCCAATGATCTGAAGTTAGTTGGGACAACGCAGGAAGGAAAAAGGAGAAGCGGTTGGAAAAAGGAGGGAAAGGATCCTGGAAAGTAACTGGTACGCCGTCCTCGGGCACACCTTCAAAAGCTTGGCTTTGTCCCGTAGGCGGTTTGGAGGGACCCTGATTTTGGCCCCCTTGGGGTCCAGACTGCATATACGATTGCCTTGGCCGCACCTTCTGCTGAAGTCCTCTCTTGATCTAGGCGGGGGATAAGGGCGGTGAGGCTAGGGACAGAAGGACCTGTGCTGAGTCACTGGGGTGTGCATCCCAAGGGAGCGCATGATGACCCTGTTGTCTTTAAGGCTCTGCAGCCTGGGGTCAGTCTTTACAGAGAATAGGCCTTGACCATCAAAGGGCAGATCCTGTATGGTGGTTTCTAACTCAGGTGCAAGGCCTGACACCTGAAGCCACGATATTCGCCTCATGGTGACGCCTGAAGCCAGGGTCCTGGCTGTGGAGTCAGCTGCATCCAGGGAGGCCTGGAGAGAAGTTCTCGCCACCTTCTTCCCTTCCTCCAAAAGGGCAGCAAACTCTGGGAGGGAGTCTTGGGGAATGAACTCCTTGAATTTCTCAACCACCGTCCAGGTGTTATAACTGTACCGGCTAAGCAGGGCTTGCTGGTTTGCCACCCTGAGTTGGAGGCCCCCAGTAGAGTATACCTTGCGGCCCAATAAGTCCATGCACCTAGCCTCCTTTGATTTTGGAGCAGAAGCTTGCTGGCCATGGCATTCCCTTTCATTGACTGATTGCACGACAAGGGAGCAGGGTGCACGTACAGGTACTCATACCCCTTAGAGGGTACCATGTACTTCCGCTCAACTCCCCCGGCCGTGGGCATAATAGATGCTGGAGATTGCCAGATGGTATCGACATTTGCTTGCATCGTACGGCTATACGGCAAAGCCACTCTTGTGGGGGTGTCAGCTGACAGGATATCCATCACCGAGTCCTCTATCTCCGGGATCTCCTCCACCTGAAGATTCATATTCAGGGCCACCCGCCTCAGGAGGTCCTGATGTGCATGTAGGTCAATTGGAGGAGGGCCGAGGAGGATGTCCCCGCCACCACTTCATCTGGACAGGAGGAAGAGGAAAGGCCAGGGACAAGAGGGTCCTGCGTGGGCTCCTGTTCTTGAGTAACGTCAGGCTCAGGTGGAACTTGAGAGACTGCCAGCTGAATGAGAGCCTCCTCTGTACTCACGGGAGGGGGGCAGCTGACCGTTCCCTCCGGCTCCCAGTGTTCTGATGGTGCAGAGCGGGATGGCACGAGAGGTGCACCTTGGGCTTGATGGTATGCCCAAGGTGTCCAGAATGACCACTGATAGGCTCCCCTGTTCCTAGGCCTGGGCCTGGGCCTCCTGGAAGACACGGCCGGGCATATCTGAGTCACGGTCCTGTGCATAAGAAGCACTGTCCGCATGAGATGACACAGATGTGTGACAAGATGGCCAAGGAGGAGCTGAAAAACCCTGGGAAGGGTCTCCATCGCTAAACACCTCTCCCTGTGTGGCACCAGAGAGCAGTACCAGATGCCATACCGGTACCGGGAACAAGAACGACCGGAGCAGTGCCGGGAGGTCGACCGGGATCTGGAGGCTCGACGTCTGGAGCGGCTGCGAGAGGCACAGTTCCGGGAACAGTACCGGGAGCTGAATCGGTGCTGAGAGTATTGGGCCAGCGAATAGGACGCTGAGCGGTGCCGCGAGTGCGACCAGTACCAAGATGGAGAGCGGTGCCGGGACTGGGATCGGTGATGGGACCAAGAGCGCCAGTGGGACCCTGATTGTGATCGGTGCCTCTCGATGGTGCCGACAGAGGGCGGCCTCAGCAGGGCAGGCTTGCCTATTGATTGAATGACCCTCACCGGCGGTGCCGGAGGTTGAGGCAGCGCGGACTCCGTCAGTGCGATCAGCTCCATCACCACAGAAAAGGTCTCCAGCGTGGAGGAAACAGTAAGCTCGACCACAGTGCGTACCGGGGAGCTGTCAGGCACCGGATTCGACGGCCCTTGTGGGACTGGGATCGACGGTGCCGACGTTGTCAGTGCCGCGGCAGGCGTCGGTGCCGGGTGGTCCGGCTTAGGCGTGTGCTCCAACTGTGGTGCAGGTGGCATGGAAGCCGCAGGAGTCTTATGCTTCTTAACCTGCGGAGAGAGGGAACGGTGACGAGCAGACGATGGTACTGGTGACTTTCAGTGCCGAGGGGCCTTAGCAGTGCCGGCTCGATCCGGTGCCAAAGAGACACTTCTGCCTGATGCAGACTGTCCAGCACTCGGTGCCGAGGGCGGAGGAGTACGAGCTGCCTCCATCAGGAGCTGTTTCAGATGAAAATCCCGCTCCTTCTTCGTCCTGGGCTTAAAGGGCTTACAGATCCGGCACTTATCCGAGAGGTGAGATTCTCCGAGGCACTTAAGGCAAGAGTTGTGGGGATCTCCTGTTGGCATCAGCCTCTGGCAGGTCGAGCACGGTTTGAAGCCCGGTGAACCGGGCATGGGCCCCGGTACCGGGTGCGGGGAAGGGGCTAATCCCCGAACCTCTCTCAACTATATACACTAACTATAACAAAGAATGAATAAAACTAACTATAACTATAGAATTTATAACTATATACACGAGAATTCATAAAAGAACTGCGAGTAGCTAAGGAGGAGGAGATCAGCTAAGCTGCGCTCCACTGTTCCAACGACCGACACGGGCGGTAAGTAGGAACTGAAGGGCCGCTGGGTCGGCAGGGGTATATATTCGGCACCATGGCGGCACCACTCTAAGGGGTGACCCAGCCGACCCACCGAGTGTTGCTAGGGTAAAAATCTTCCAACGAACGTGCACGCGGCATGCGCACACCTAATTGGAATCAATATGAGGAAGCACTCGAAGAAGAAACCACATTTCCAACTGCTGTCCCAAATAAGAGACTGAAATCAAGACAGCCAAAGCTGTTCTTAAAATTCTACCAAAATTGGATGCAAATGAGAGATTCTCTACTAGCTGTAAAGAGTGTAGTACATTCTCAGGAGGGAGCTATTTTCCACTCTCAGCTGTTGACCTGGCCACAGGGATCTACCCATATTAATTCTATTGTCTTTTAGGCTCACTTGGCATTCTGAGTGACTTGTTTTAATCCATTTTACAAACATTTCTCTAACTTTTCAGCTCATCTTAAAATCTGTCAAGATAGTCCACAATGTGAATTATTCATTTCGATGACGTCAGATCAAGAATGAATGCCCTTCTGGAAGATGCTTTTGTCAATCACAAATTACTGGGCTCACTCACTACAGGGGTAACTCATCCCAGTGGTGTGGCCACAAAAAACGTGTGTGAAACCTTAATTCTGAAAAAGACCACTTGTACAGTGTTGCAGTTTGCATAGCAAGTAAAGGCACACCCCAAAAACAGACATCTGCCATTGCCACAGCCCAGGGAAGATCAAATATGTACTTTACTTTGGAAGAATGTCTTTATGTTTGAGGAAGACTTGTAGACTCCAAGTCATATGGGAATTCAACTTTGTAAAGAGAAAAAGCTTGTTAAGAGGTAAATAAAGTACTCCAGAGAAGGGCTGGTCATATTGATAGCATCCCAAATCTTTTTTTTTTTTTTTTCCCCTTAATGCAGAATGTGATATTTAAAGCACTGCTGTAGTTCGGTAACAACTAAATTAACAAAAAAGTAGAAGTTATTTTCTCAGACAACACTTTTCTCTCTTTTTTTGGTGCCATTTTCAGCAATATGCCCATAGCAAAGGCCAAAATTTAGTTTATAACAGCTTTGTTTTGTTTAAATAAAACTACAGTATATGTTGCTACCAGACATTTAAATTGCAGTAAGCAAATACAGTGAGAAGTACTAAAGGAGGAAGTGGAGAGGTAGAGAGAGTTGGACAGGCTGATGATTTTAGTAGCAGAAGTTCAGTTCAAAGTGTGAGGACAGCAGCAAAATATAACACTCACTTTAGTACAATAAAAGCACAAGAGGAACTTTTCTCCAATAATTCAGTCATTTTCAAGGAAATTCTAAAAAGGCTTACAGGTTTTTAACTGCAAGTAGATTAAAATGTTAACATCTATTCTTAAGCATATGCAGCAAAAATTTTATTATCAAGGTGTCATAAAGAGATAGCTAAGGGTTAATGTTTCTTTTACCTGTAAAGAGTTAACAAAGGGAACCAAACACCTGACTAGAGGACCAATCAGAAAATCGGATTTTTCAAAGCTCAGGCGAGGGAATGTTTGAGTCTTTGTCTTTTGTCTATCTCTCGGCTATGAGAGGCTTCTTCTATCTTCAAGCTTCTAATCTTCAGTTTCAAAGTGTGGAGTACAAAGATAACAAACAATAGGCTTTTATATGTTTTGTTTGTATTACATGTGTGTAGTTTGCTGGAATGTTTAAATGTATCTCTTGAATAAGGCTGTTTATTCATTTTTCTTTTAAAGCAATTGATCCTGTATTATTGTCATCTTGATACAGAGAATATTTTGATGTCTTTTTTCTTTCTTTTTTATATAAAGTTCTTTTTAAAACCTGTTTGAGTTTTCTCTGGTTAAGGCTAAGAAAAAGGAGGGGGAAATCTCTTGTGATAGCTTGACTAGTTTGAATCTGCATAGCCTCAGGGGAAGGTAAATTGCCGTCTCTGTTTTGCATTCAAGGATTAAGTACAGTATCGCCAGGATAACCCAGGGAGGGAGCTGGGAATGAGATAAAGAGGAGACAAGGGGAGGGGGTTTTACTTCCCTTTGTGGTAAGACTCAGGGCTTCTGAGTCTTGGGGTCTCCCAGAGAAGGTTTTGGGAGACCAGAGAGGGAGCCAAGTCCTGGAAATCACTTGGCTGGTGGCTGCGAGATCAAATCTAAGCTGGTAATTAAGCTTAGAAGGGTTCATGCTAGCTTCTCAGTTTATGAACGCTAAGGTTCAAATCTGAGTAAGAAGTTATGATACAGGGTACAAAAGCCTTCTAGGTATTTAGTCATAGGTGGTTGCTATGTTACTTAAGATAAAAAATTGAAGCATTCTGAGCACTGATTTTCATAAAATAAAGATTTGCTGAAGTATTAATGAGAACCATTTCTTTGTGCCTCACGTACCTGGCAAATTATGCGAAACTAGGCAGGGACCAAATGTAAATTCAGATCTTAGGCATTAAAACTCTTAAACAGTATCTTTCATTCACTGTGTGCTAAGCAGCATTTAACAGAGCAATGATTAATAACAGCTAAAGGTTTTATTCTTTCAATAAAATATTCATTTTAGGGATTTTTTTGTGATTTTCTTGTTCTTCCCCTAATCTTTAGTACAATAAAGTTTACACACCATATCTAGATTACAATCTCAAGTGCCTTCTTGGGATTTCTGTATTTTGTTTTAATGGTTAGGATAAAAGTGGACTTCCCTTCATATGGCTATCCGACATAGTTTCTCAGTTGTAAACCTGCATCTTAATTAGAATAATTTAATGCCATCTCACCTTGCTGACCATTGTAGTTTTACAGCAATCAATAAAATAACATACTTATCTCATGAAATGTTAACATATAAATGTGGGATTAGACCCTCCTACAAGCAACTATGAACTGGACTATAAATAAACTAACACAGAATTCTTACATTACTGAAATGATTCGACACACCTTGACTAACCTAATGCCACCCCAAATGAACACATCTGGATTATTACTGGATTAGATATTTCTTAAATCACCTGCTGAATAAGTGGAGTAAATTGTTCATTTATCGCCTACTAAAACAGGAGTTAAAGGATTATAAATGTATTCCTTGGGCACAATCAACCAAAGTAGGCCCTCATAAACCAACATACACAACCTCTATAACACAGTTGTGATGAGAATTTTGCCATAAAACCAAGCTTTTTCAATACACTGGTCTTGTAAATATTTTTTTCATAGTATCTAGGTGACTTAGATGTCTACACCCCATTGAAAGTCGATGGGACTATTTCCCATAGCTATAGACAAGTGTGAAATAAATTACCATAGGACATACCATTTTAAAATGTTACACCAAGTTAGCAATTGTTGTATGATGTTAAAGAGGTTTATCAATTCTGCTGGATCAGCACCATGTCAACAATCTATATTTCTAAATAATTATGTATAAGTATGTAGTGGAGAGGATGATCGCAGATAAAGATGAAAGAGATTATTCTTTGGTAAGGAACAAAGACTGCAATTTGCCCTTATGAACAGTATACGCTGACCTGGATTACTTTTCAAGGGTTTTGTTTGATTTCTGATGAAGTGAGAATGTGACAAAAATATTTTTACAAAAACTTTTGGCAGTAAAAATGCTTTAGGATCAATGGAACCAGCACATATGCGCAACCACATTAGTGACAATAGGAAAAAGCGTGTTTTCTTTTCTAAAATACTTCCATAAATCTTTAAAAAAAAAAACTCATAATCATTAACAAGTTACAACTTGAATGTTATAAGCAAGCAGTTTTATCAAATGCAATATTGCATTCAATATTCCCACAATGAAAAAAATGGATTTGAAGTAGATTAAATGACATATCAACATGATGATTGTTTCCTCTGCAATACACTAAACACTGTTGAAAATTATCTCTATCAAGCATTCTTAAAACTACAATACCCACCTGCTGAAGTGAAAAAACAGATTGACAGAGCCAGAAGAGTACCCAGAAGCCACCTACTACAGGACAGGCCCAACAAAGAAAATAACAGAACGCCACTAGCCATCACCTACAGCCCCCAACTAAAACCTCTCCAGCGCATCATCAAAGATCTACAACCTATCCTTAAAGATGATCCCTCACTCTCACAGATCTTGGGAGACAGGCCAGTCCTCGCTTATAGACAGCCTCCCAACCTGAAGCAAATACTCACCAGCAACCGCACACCATACAACATAAACAGTAACCCATGAACCTATCCTTGCAACAAAGCCCGATGCCAGCTCTGTCCACATATCTATTCAAGTGACACCATCATAGGACCTAATCACATCAGCCACGCCATCAGGGGCTCGTTCACCTGCACATCTACCAACGTGATATATGCCATCATGTGTCTGCAATGCCCCTCTGCCATGTACATTGGCCAAACCGGACAGTCTCTACGCAAAAGAATAAATGGACACAAATCTGACATCAGGAATCATAACATTCAAAAACCAGTGGGAGAACACTTCAACCTCTCTAACCACTCAGTGACAGACTTGAAGGTGGCAATTTTGCAACAAAAAAACTTCAAAAACAGACTCCAAAGAGAGACTGCTGAACTCGAATTAATATGCAAATTAGATACAATTAACTCAGGCCTAAACAGAGACTGGGAATGGTTGGGTCATTACACTAATTGAATCTATTTCCCTATGTTAAGTTCTCCTCACACCTTCTATGGGTCATCTTAATTATCACTTCAAAAGTTTTTTTTCTCCTGCTGATGATAGCTCATCTCAATTGATTAGACTCTTCCTATTGGTATGCATACTTCCACCTTTTCATGTTCTCTGTATGTATAAATATCTCCTGTCTGTGTGTTCCATTCTATGCATCCAAAGAAGTGAGCTGTAGCTCACGAAAGCTCATGCTGAAATAAATTTGTTAGTCTCTAAGGTGCCACAAGTACTCCTGTTCTTTTGTACAAAGTGTGTGTGTCGTCTAGATTGCATCCAGAAGCTTGATTGACAGAAACATATTAAAACTTCAAGTCTCTCCTGAATTTAGATGCAGTCAATTAATGAAAACCTTAAAAGTTAGCTGAAGTATATAGAATAATGCCACATTATTTCAAGAACTTCCAGCTTTATCTGTATATTCATTTCAAAAACCATTTTCCCTATTTAAGGACCTTAAAAACTTAGATGATACTGACAAATATTTGAATAAGGATTCTAACAGAAACCCTATGAAAAGAAATACCCAAAGAAGATAGAGGCTAACAACTTAATCTTTATTTAATAGCCTTAGTAATAACAAAAATTATCAAAATAATTTAAAAACTATTTCCTCTAAAAATACTAGTCTCCATGTCTGAATTTGAGATTTTTATGTGCTAATGAAAACCTACTAGTACTATCAATAAAGGGGGAGTGCCAACAACTGGCAAACTATAGTGCAAATGATAGTAACTGAAACTGCCATAAGAAAACACAGTTCCCCACCTTTTCTAACTGTTGTTCTTTGAGATGTATTGCTCATGTCCATTCCATTCTAGGTATGTGTGCGCCACCTGCACAGTCAGACTTTTGGCTTAGCGGCATATGTAGGGTTCGCTGCGGCGCCCCCTTGAGTGCCACACTCATGCATCAGTATATCAGGCGCCGCCAACCCTATGCCCTCTCAGTTCCTTCTTGCCAGCAACTCTGAGAGAGGGGCAAGAGGGCGAGTAATGGAATCGACACGAGCGAGAACTCAAAGAAGAGCAATCAATTTTCCTACCGGTCCCACTCAAAACTTGAGGCATATATATAGATTTATAAACATATTAAAAATGCTTTGCTATTCAAACCAAAACGCCCTCTCCAACTCATAGACACATTGTAGAGCCTCAGTTTACTTTTTCACCACTATCCCACAGAGAGAAGTCCTTGGAAACTAATAGAAAGTTAACTAGACAACTTTCTATTTTCAGCACATCTCTCTAGGTCTTCACATCTACAGGACATGGACTGGAGCATTCTAGTTCATCTCAACTATTAGAATATACACCTCTACCCGATATAACATGACCCAATATAACACAAATTCAGATATAATGCAGTAAAGCAGCGCTTCGGGGGGCAGGCGGCGCAATCTGGTGGATCAAAGCAAGTTCTATATAACGCAATTTCACCTATAATGCAGTAAGAATTTTTGGCTCCCAAGGACAGTGTTATATTGAGGCAGAGGTGTAAATCAAGGAGATAAACAATTGCTAAGATACTCAAAACTCAAATCATAAAGGGCTTTCTTTACAGATCAAAAGTGAACCCACAAATTGTGCTTTCAAATTTATTGAAGACAGTGCAGTCTTCTTATAATATTCTCCCCACAAGAAACTGAGCTAAAGGACCAAGCAGCTGCACAGTGCATGCATACACTGGGTCTAAGCATGAGCTCAGAATTCAATTAGTATAGAATGCAGCAGTCCAACTGTTTAACTTAGCTTCTCACAGAAAGCTTTGTATGCTGTCCTCCAGAGATACAAGCTTATTTCCTATGGACAGAATAATATAAGGGCAACTGAGGCAAGCATGCAAAAGCTACGATTGAGACAAGAGGATGGAAATCTGATCCACACACTGGAAGCAAGGAGTCACCAACTTGACTCTATTCAGCTATTATTAAATATGGAAGAAGGTGAGTGACTATAATTGACATATAAAAGTATACGGGAGTGTGGATTCATGTTTTGCACCAACAATGGCCAGCTCCCCAGCATATCTACATTAAATGCTTGCTCACAGTTTGGAATGGAAAACTACAATACAGTGTTCCTCCATAATATGAATAATGTACAAATCCCCATGAACAATCTCTATCCACTGTTTTATTACATCCCCTTACTCTCTCAGCAGCAGCTGTTAAGTTGTCACTAACCATTTGTCTACACAGCCCATGGAAGCAAGCCTTCAAGAACAGGCTGACACACTCAGGCAAACAGGACTCAGGCTAACACTCTAAAAATAGCTGTGTAGACCTGCTTTGAAGCTGCAGCTCAGGCAGGAGCTTAGGCTCTGAAGCCCACCTCCTCCCTACACATTAACTGTTGAATGACTATCTTTTGTACTTTTCTAGTGTCACAACTTGGCTTCAAAACAAGATGCCCTTCAATTAACTGTCATGGACTACTTTTGACCTGCCTCACCATATGGTTTACCACAGTTTTTATCAACTATAGGCACTATTCAAAGACTGGGCTTCTCCAGACACCTCTCACTGGATTCCTATGGCTGAGTCTGGTTCCCTCCTAAACACTCAGGGCAAGAAGCTGCATTCAAAACACATCTGAGTTCTTTTCTCTCTTGTGTTTGCAGGGTCTTGGTCATTCCTGGTTAAATCACTTTCATACAGTGGCCAGAGACTGAAATAAAGTCATCATACCTTATAGTTCTGATGTTGTCCTTTAAGTATTTGCTGATAGAAAAATGGCTGAAAATAATTACCTCCTTCCAGACAGACCCCTATGGAGTTAAAACAGTGTATTCGTACAGTAAACATCATCCCAACAACTAGATGAACATACTATATTCACAAATTATCGCAAGACAGCTTCATAAAAAACAAACCAAAAACCTTCATCTCTGCACAACAGAAGGTAACTTGGACATGTACTGTGGTCTAAGGAAACACGTCCACCTCAGCTTCTTACATTAAATTGTTTATAGAAGTTGGCAGAAGTTGATGATAAATGGACTGGTACAAACTTGATGGTTTTGGTTAAAATAACTGCTGTCTGGGATATTCAAGGCTCCTGATTAAGTCATGGGTTCATATTAGAACAAGCTGAAAGTCCTAGAAATGGGAGAACTTACTCAGTTTAAGTCACTGAAATATGTTTTGATTTGCTAATGTTAATGGGATGCAGTGCCACACTTCCTTGGGCATTGTTCATCTGAGAGGCCACTGAACAGAAGCCAAGAAGGGACGGGTGGACTCAGGTGTAAAAATTCACCACTGTTACTGCCATGACAGTATCTCCTAAAACTCCAGGATGCACGAGGACACAGTGGGCTTTCACTGTCCGAAAGACATCCTGGTGAGACTACATTAGAGAAAAGGAAGCAAAGGACACTGCTCCCACCAGCAACTTTGGGTAACTCCTGACCAACACCTAGGAAGTGACTGCCGCCGTGCTCATGGGCACTTAATTTCTTCCATTTCCTCTCTCTTTTTGCCTTCCGTCTAGGAGGAGGTGGGCTACCTCACCAAGACTGCATCTTTCACAACACTGCTAGGAAATTGTGACCAGTGAGGCAGCTAAAAGCAATGCCCTAAACAGCTCAATTCTGGTACAAGTTTGCCAGGTCTCAGAGTGACTGATAAGACTGCCTGTGTTTCTCAAGCAATAAAATGGTAAGTAACAATCAGCACTAGAAACAGAAGCTATATTTTCTGTAGTTGCTGTTCATTTCCTTTTCTTTTTATGTTTGTCTTGTTTTGTCTTCAAGGAGACAGGAGACAACTATAGTTACAGCAGCACCATACCATCTCAATTAACTCACATTTTCTTCAGAAAGGACTGTTACTACCATCCAAAAGGCTGAGAAACAAGGTTTTTTCCCTTAAAAACTCTACAGCTAAAGCTGAAGTGAATAAGGGATATTGTTAAAATAAAAGCCTTATTTAACATTTTACATTTCAAATGCTTTAACTTCTTTTCTTTTTTCTTTATCTTTAATACAACATTAAGATTTATTGGTGGGTTTTACAATAGTAATAATTTAGCAATAACTTGACACAAAACCCTAGACCACACTTACCCATAAATAAGGGTTTTATTAACACTGCATCCCTTATTGGGCTTGAGACATGCAATTTTAACACCATCCCTCCTCCCCTGCCCCCTACTCCAATCCATAACCAAACCAGGTCTTCCTTGCACCGGGTAGCCTTTTTTTCCAGCCTCCCCTGCTTACAGCCATTGGTGTGTCTTAATAGTGGTTCTTGTTCTAGGATTGCAAACTTCACTCTAAACCTCTATTGAAAAGCACTTTCATATCAGGCAGCCACCTGTGGACCTGCCTCCCACTCTGATACCCTGCTCTCCTCTTACTTTAACTGAAAAGCTCTTCCTCCAGGCTTCACAATCCTGGTAGATATTGGATTTGAGCCAAATTTATAATTTCCATTACAACAGACAATGCCCCATATGCCTGCCCTGCCCCAGCTTTGGGAGTTTGAGATGTTACTCACCTTGTGCAGTAACGAGTTCTTCAAGATGTGTGGCCCAATGGATGCTCTAAGTCAGGAGAACACATGCCTCTACAACTTTCATTGAAAAGGCAGCAGTGCCTCTTCGGCCCACACATGTCCTACAATCCTTATACCCCGTACCAAGGCTATGTAAGTCTGCACAGACAAACCACACCCAATTCCTTCTCTGCCAGAAAACCCATAAGGGAAAACTAAAGCAAAAATGAAGCAGGGAGGGCAATGGAGCACCCATAGGGACAACTCATTTCAAAGAACTCTAGTTATTGCACAAGGTGAATAACCTTGCTTTCTTGGAAGAGTGCCCTGTGGATGTTTCGCTTCAGATAACTCCCGAACAGTATCCCAGTAAGGAGGATGGAGCTTCAGAACAGAGTCTACTACAGAAGACAGAATGGTGTTGCCAACTGCAGCATTTGATCTAGGCCCATGAACCAGAGAGTAATGAGTCATAACATGAAATAATACATCCAAGATCTAGTTCAAGAGTCTATGCGGAGACTGTGGATCCCTTGGATTTTCCATAAGTCAAACAAATAGTGTAGGAGAATTGTGGAAAGATTTGGTTCTGTCCTGATAGAAGGCCAACACCCTCTGGTCATCTAATCTGGTATGGTTTTGTTAAAAAGAGCTGAAGACAGATAGTCTGGATTATATGAAATTCAGAGGACACCTTGGATAAAAAATTGGGATGTGGTTATCATACCACCTCGTTCTGAAAAAACACAGTGAAGGGAAGATCTGTCATTGAATTCTCCAGTTCTCTGACCTTCTAGGCAAAAGTGATGGCCACCAAGAATGCTGCTTTCATGAACAGGTGAAGCAACGAACATGTAGCTAGTAGCTCAAAGAGATGTTTCATAAGATGACTAAGAACAAGTCCCATAAATGGAAGGTTTTCTACTGTGTGGAAATAAGTTCACATATAACCTCT
The DNA here is from genome assembly GCF_003597395.2 of Chelonoidis abingdonii. NCBI lineage: Eukaryota > Metazoa > Chordata > Testudines > Testudinidae > Chelonoidis > Chelonoidis abingdonii. The sequence goes on from NC_133776.1 coordinate 69,528,911, forward strand.
GATAAATGTGGAAGTCATGGGATGAGAAAAAAAATGAAAAAACCCTATCCAGGAGTGCAAGGCAATGACAGTGGTGAAGTGAATCTTGACAGAACTATGGCAAGATCTGATCTTTTTAACTCCAATAGCTAGTTAAGGATGGTGGAATGAAAAACGTGAATTGAAGAAACTTGTTGACTGGTAAACCAGTGATGAAATCTCTTCCACTTCTGGAGGCAGGTATTTCTCATAGATTACTTTCTGTTATTTTAATAATACCTGTTGTATGTCTGTCGAACAGGTGGCAGGAGCAGCAGAAGAGCCCCTGCCTTGGCCCCTTCCTCTGCCACCTAGGAGCTGCAGGGACACATAGGCAGGTAGAAACCCCCTGCCAACCCTCCCTCCCCCACCACCAGTGGGGGTCCTGGCCCTCCCCCAGCACCAACCCCCTCCCAAGCACCCCTCCTTCTTCCCCCCCAAGTTTTAGTCTTTTAGTCTCTTGAGCCATCCGTGGAGGCATCAGCAGTTTAACTCAGTACTCTGAGTTACAAAACTACAAGTTGCTATGTGCCCTAAAAGTTGAAGACACCTTCTTGCTGAGATTTGAGGAATGAGCTCAGTCTTTGAGGTGAAATTCTGTAAGGTGACAAATCTACTCATAGATAAGTAAGCCCTGGCTGTTGCCATATCCAGAGAAGCTCCAATGTAATCTGTGCACTACATAGGTATCAAAGCAGATTTCATAACTGAGTTGAAGGCCTAAGCAGTTCATAGTGACCTTGTTTGTGTTGACAACCACATCTCTTTATAAATTCAGCTCCTGAATAACAAGTCATCGAGATGAGAGAAGACTATTTTCCATGGACAATGTAGGAGAGAAGCTACAGCTGCCATAATCTTTGAGAATACCCTTAGGGCAGAGGAGAGACCAAAAGAAAGTACGCAATACTGGTAGTGGTCATAGTTGACTATGAAGCAAAGAAACCTCTTCTAAGAGGGGTGAATCACTATATTAAAATATGCAATCTTCAAGGTCAAGAGTCACAAGCCAATCCTCAGAATCCAGGGAGAGCATTATAGCCGCACAGATTAACATCCTGAATTTCTGCTGTTTCAGATTTTTGTTCAGAAACAGATAACCTCAGTATCAGAGTCCTGTTTTATAGTCTGGCTCAGAGGAAACCTGATATTCTCTGGGTAGCGGGGTCACCCAGAGCCTCCATGCAACTCCCCTTGGGACCGGACATCTCCGTAGCCTTCTTGGAGATTGGTCACTGAGTATTAGATCTCCTAAGAGGTCTCGTACTGGTAGCCAGATACTTACATAACATCTCTTTCTTCTGTGGACATTCATGCAGTAGCTGCCTCCCCATATGTTTTCAGTGACCAAGACCCGCAAGTGGACAGTGCAGCAGCAGTCATATCCCTCAAGCTCTTGGTGACTGAGGTAGATGGGGCACTTGCAGTACTCTATGACCTGTGTACAGGGGAGATTTTCAGCCCCCAGGTCAGAAACTAGTCTGAAATCTTGCTAAGTCTTGCTTCATCTCCCTAGGAGATTCAGATTTTCCACCTGCTAAAAGGTACGAGTGTTTCCGACACAGCAGAGGCACCAAGGACACCCATCACTGACCTGGACAGCCTCTCAGCAGGAAGGATATCTCCAACCCCAACAAACCCAACATATCCCAGAAGAACGAGTCCAAAAAAGAATTAGGGGAAACAATAGTCTCAACAACTATTAAACTAACATGCACCGATGAGCTTAACCGTACAAAAACTAAGTCATGAAGAGAACAAGCTGTTCCATCTCACTGAAGGCAGTTGAAAAGGAACTGAAAGCAGTTTGCAAATGCAGCCCTTTATATCTTCAGTATGGGGCATGAGGATACGTAAAGTGTATGTGCAAGCCAAATGGGCACTTCTACCAAAAACTTTCCACCAAAGGCACAGGGGCATATCCACACTTTACATGAAATACCATACGGCTATTGCTTAAATAACAATTAGCTATTTTACACACTATCTGAAGATGACACTCAGTTTAACATAGAATTCTACTTGTAATGTGTTTAACAAATTTACAGTTGCAGAACGAGAACACTACATTTGTATATGCAAGCTTAAACTAAATTCAATATTATTTGGACTGTATGCATATAGACACAAAATTGTCATGTTTATTCAAAATTATTTTCACTACAGTCCTACATTACCACTACACTACATTGTAATACACTAATATACGTATCAATGGTGGGCACCCTTCGGCCCACCAGGGTAATCTGCTGGTGGGGCGTGAAACAGTGTTTACATTGACCATCCACAGGCAGGGCTGCCTGCAGCTCCCAGTGGCTGCAGTTTGCCGTTCCCAGCTAATAGAAGCTACGGAAAGCAGTGTGGGTCACAGGGACATGCTGGCCGCCGCATGTCACAGCTCCCATTGGCTGAGAACGGTGAACCGCGCCCACTGGGAGCTGCTGGCAGCCATTCCTGCAGATGGTCAATGTAAACACTGTCTCACGGCCCGCTAGCAGATTACTCTGATGGGTCATGTGTGGCCCATGGGCCACAGGTTGCCCACCACAGTACTATATTATAGTAAAACTTTTCTATAAACGCCTGTCTTCACCACCAAAAAACATTCAAGAATGCAGAAAATTTTCTTTATATAATATATGTTCTTTTAAAAGATAAGAAATTAATTCCAACTTCAGGATCACAATCTTACTAATGCAGGCTTTAATTATTCACAGAGAATACCAATTAAATGGTTAGAATTCTTTTGAAAGAATACAACATCTTAGTAAAGCATATCACGGAACTATCCATTATTTATCACTCAATGAAAGATGTCCAATTACCGATTTTTTAGTACTTTTTTTTTTAAACTAGTGATGGATGACCTGAACGTCTCAACATCAAACTACAAATCTGTTTTTTCCATGCCAGTAAAACAGAAACAATTCTCTTTCATGTAATCAATATTTAAACAAAACACTACTGTTAAGATAAAATTAACAATGAGAGAGGCGCAAAAACAAAGACTTTTAGAAGTCATCTCATAGCAGTAACTTTTTATTAAGAGAACACTGTTCAGCTCACTTAACTTCTGCTTGGAATGCTTAACTGTTTGTACAACTAATAGGTCACATATACTCACAACAAAGAGCCTCAAAAAAACTAAAAAGTAGATATTAAGTGTTCTCTATTTGCTACCTCAAGTGTCAAGTATGGCCATCTTAAGCATGTTCCTGAATAAGCCTATTAAGCTCAGTGAAGTGTGTTATTCTAAAACAAAGAAATGGTCACTGCTTTTCTTGGGATTACTTATGGAGATTTAGTGCTACTTTAGAGTTTACCTTCAACACAACACAAAGTTTTAGTAGCAGACAAAAGCAATATCTACAAAAAAGTTGCTCAAGACATTGAGGGAAACACAGGAACCATTGCCAACTTGTCCACTTGTCTTAATGCTATAAAACAGGATGAAGCCAAAGAATTAGAGCACACTGCATTCAAGTTGCAAGCTAGCAAAGAAGCAAAGTGAAGGGTTAAAATCCATGTGCATTTTATATAACAACCTGGTATATGGATTGTGCCAGCTCTTTTCCAGACCCAAAATCCAGAGTTTGGTCAAGAGACCAGAGGCCTACCAAATAGTGATTAGCTAAGAGAAAGCTGAACCTTAGCATCCAAAAGATGGGGTACCAGCATGAATTCCTTTAAGCTCAATTACCAGCTTAGAACCTGTAGCGCTGCCACCAACCAGGAATTCCAGTGCCTGGTACACTCTGGTCCCCCCAAAACCTTGCCCGGGGTCCCCCCAAGACCCAGACCCTCTGGGTCTTACCACAAGGAAAGTAAACCCTTCTCCCCACCCCGTTGCCTCTCCCAGGCTTCCTCTTCCTGGGTTACCTTGGAAGATCATTGTGATTCAAACTCCTTGAATCTTAAACCGAGAGGAAAATGCACCTTCCCCTCTCCTTCTCTCTCACCCTCCCAGACTCTCCCTGAGAGAGACAGTAATCCTAACACAGAGAGAAATTAGCCTCTCTCTCCCCCTTCCCTTACCAGTCCCTGGTGAATCCAGACCCCGTCCCCTTGGGTCTTCACACCAGCAATAAAAACACAACATCAGGTCTTAAAACAAGAAAACTTTTAATTAAAGAGGAGAAAAAAATTCATCTTTGAAATTTAAATGATTAGGTACAGTGCTTTCAGCTACAGACACTGGAATACCCTCCCCAGCCCTAAGTATTACAAGTACACATTAAAAACTCCCTATGTCAACAAGAATACAAATTTGGAACTCCTTCAGACCAAATACCACAATTAAACTCCTTCCACGCCAACAGGCTATTTGCAAATAAAGAAACAAACATAGGCCTAACTTGTCTTATCTACCTAGACTCACTATTTTCAACTGATAAGAGCTCCTCGTATTGAAGGAACTGGAAGAGAAACCTGGTTGCACCTTGTGTCACTCTCAGAACCCAGGAAACCACCATCGCAAAACATTAACAGGCCCTCTAACAGCACACACAGAAACTTCCCTCCCTCAAGATTTGAAAGTATCCTGTCTCCTGATTTGTCCTCTGGTCAGGTGACAGCCAGGCTTACTGAACTTGTTAACCCCTTACAGTCAAGAGAGATATAAAGTACTTTTGTTCTATTAACTCCTACCATCAGTTTATGACAAAGATAACCACCTTTGCTAAGATATGCTTGGTCAATAAAAATGCCAGATGTTGAAGCAATAACTGAATAATTATGTTTCATGCAATGTTTCAGACTGAACAAAGGATCCCTGTTCCTATTGTGTCAGTCTCTTCTGTAGGGAATGTTCTTCCCACAGATCCAACCTTGAGTTTATGAAAAGTTGGCATATGTCAGTATAAGATATGGCATCCTTCCACCTCCCTTCCCAGGGACCAATGCCTGCCTTAAGACAAAGGGGACAATCTTTTTTGCCATATACTTTCACTATTTCTTTGCTTTAACCCCTAGGAATGTACCTGTTGGACAATCAAAGGAGTTGCTCCATTGCTATGGACCCCAAATCAGAATTCAACATATATATTTTATACTAATAACATTCCATCAAAGTATTAATTAAATGTTAACTTGCTAACTTGAGACCATGGGCGGAGACATTATGTAACCTTTTAACCATTGGCTAATGTGCTATCTTATCTTGCTGCAAAACCTATCTCGGGGTGTGGAACTGCCTACCCCGTCACTTTCCCCCGCCCATGGAAAATCTATATATTCTATTGTAATCGATTGATTGACAGTGTCTCTGAGCCTAATAAGCCAGGTGACACTCCGCCAGCGCTGTGTGTAATAAACTCCTATGCTTGACCTCTACACAGTGTGGATTTATATCCTTCACAAAGAATTTGGAAAAGGTCTAAAAGGGCATTAGACAAACAAGAATGTTGGCAGTTAAACTACCAACAACAGTTAATTAGGTCATTGACCTTAATTCTATGAGGCATAAATTGCTTACCCCATCTGAAACCGGGAATAAGTATCTTGCCATTATATACCACTTTATGATTTGTCAGATACACTATTTAGGATGAAGCAATGATCACTTCCCTCTGAAATGTTCAATACTGTACACTTCAGAAACAGGATACCTTACACCAGTGGTCCACTTCAACTTAACAAATCCTTTTTTATATATAGGGATGTGGTATAGCAATTACAGAAAGTAACTGTACACATGTATGTATAAAGCCTGCCTTGTTGCTGTGACAAAATATCTGAAGACAGAGGAAGACTCACATACCATCCATCTGAACCACTACTATCTTGGCCAAGCCAGAGCAATCAACATTTTTGCCCTATTACTGAATAATCTTCACCACTTTCTGAATTAATTGAAATTGATGGAAGGAAGCGTACAGAAGGCCCTTCTACATTTTGGAAAAGCAGGCATCCAGCAAGGACTGACAGCCCCTCCATGCTCTTCAATAGAATGGGAGACATTTCTTGCTGATTTCTGTCTCAGAACAGGTCTACCTTGGGCTGACGCCAATGGGAAAAGATAGTCTGATACTTGAACCTTTAGGGACCACTTGTAAATCTGAGAACTGTCCCTGATGAGACGATCTGCCAGCATATTGCTTTCCCCTGCCAAATGCAGCACCACCTGATAGGTATTATGAAGAATGCACCTATCACATAACCTGACCACTTCAGCACAAGATTGGAATGCGTGAGCTCCCTCTTGTTTGTTCATTTAACACATTATAGTTTTATTGTCCGCTGCAATGTGACCACCTTCCCTTGCAAATGAGGGATGAATGACAAGAGCCAAATGAATTGCCCTAAATTCTACCACACTGAATTGAAAGCTCTTTTCTTGCAAAGTCCAGTGAAGTAAGCTAAATGGGTACCCCATCCATCGTTGAAAGAATCTCATGTTATTGTCACCAATGGCAAAGGGGGATTGAGCAGAACAACTCTGAGAACACTTTATCAGTTCATCCACCACCTCAGTGAAACCACAACGTCCTAAAGCATGGTGACAAACATATGAAGACAGTCCCAGCTGCATGTGTAAACTTGAGACATCTAATGGTACACTGGACACATTCTGAGATGGGCAAGGGGGGTTACACAAGCTGTAGCTGCCATCAGGCCCATGAGAACCAGAAAGTTGATCACCTCCTGGGTACTGACAGGCTTGAATTTGTAAAAATCATTTCTTCTATTTTTATAAACCTGTCTTCCAGAAGAAAAGCTCTTCCTGCTACTGAGTCCAGTAGAGAACCTAAAAAAAGGGAATTCTCTCAGTTGGGCAGAGACTGACTTCTTGACATTGAAAAGCAGACCCAGAATCAAAGGAGACTGTAACCGTGGTGTAGCACAACAGCACCTCAGGGTGTAGCAGCTTTCAGTAGTCAGTCGTCCCAATATGCGTCAACAAAAAGACCATGTTTTCTCAGATGTGCTGCTAAAACAGAAAGGAACTTTGAAAAAAGTGCTGTTGATAGGCCAAATAGGAGAATCTTAGACTGGAAATGGCACCCTTCCACTATGAACTGCAGGTATTTTTGATGACTGTATGAATATGCAATATGAATATAAGCATCTTTTAAATCTATACTGAAGGGAAAGCTATATTTTATACTTTCATTCTTAGTATAACTATAAAGTTAACAAGATGCTAAAATGGAGAAAGCCTGAGATCTTTCTGCTTTCCTCCGGGCGTCTTTCTTGGGAAAGGACCCAGAATATCCACAGCTACTCGCTGAAATGGGACTTCAATTATGGGGAGTGGTTGGAGAGGGGCCTTGACCAGATCTTGGGGCTTTCCCACTCTTTGGCACACCTCACAAGACCGGACATACTGGGCAACTTCCTTGCCCATCCCCTCCCAGTGGAAGGACTTCCCCAACCTGTCTTTGGTTCTGTTCACCCCAGCATGGCCACTGGGATGATCATGGGCTAGCTTAAGAGCTTCCCCCGGTACTTAGTGGGAACCACCAACCATTTGTGCGGCTGCCATTCTTCCTGGTGTCCACCAGAAAGAATTCCCTTGTATAAAAGTCCTTGGTCTATAACAAACCGGGATCGGTTAGAAGAGCTGAGAGGCGGTGGGTTGCTCCGTGCCGCCACCCAAGCTTTCTGAAGGCTGTCATCTGCTTCCTGCTCAGTCTGGAACTGTTCCCTTGAGGCTGGGGACACCAGTTCTTCCTCAGACTGTGGACTTGGGCTTGGTCCCTCTGGAAGCGATGTAGGTGATGGGGTTGTTTCACTGCTGGTTGACCGCTCTACGCTGGCTGTCCCTGGTTTATTTTAAGGCTCTGAACTGAGCCTCTTTGTTATTTGTCTTGTTGCTTCTGCATTGGTGTGGCCGCCTCTGGCCGTTGAGGTTGAGATGTGATTTGCAATTGCTGCTGCTGGTTTGCTGTCCAGTTTCGGGCCTGCGACTGGAGATGCGGTGGTATGGTTACAGCACGTTGACCATGCGATTCCGGGAGTCCACTACCTCAGTCTGGGCGTCTCTGGTAACACAGACGGGTTCCCTTATGACCGGCTCAGGGACAGGAATGGTCTGGACAGCTTGCACTGGGGCTGCGTGTACCTTCCACCTCTTGCTCGCTTACCTGGTTGGCCACGTCTCCCCAGTAGCTGGGGATGGATTATTGTCTAACTGCAAAAGTCCACTTCCTGACGACGCCGTTTGTACTGGACAGCAGTTCAGCTGTAGGCAGTCCATAGCTTGTGACGTGAAGGGGAATGGTCACTTTGGCCTTGTGGTTGATGAGTCTGGGCAACCACAGGATTTGGTGGAGATGACCTTGTGCCGCCCATGTCTTCTCCACTGATAACTTCTTTCGCCCATCAATTGTTCCTTCGCATCCAGGGATGTTGGAAGTATCAGGCCTGGGATCTTTTTGGTGTAGATGGTGGTGATGACTAGGCACCGAGTCGGGTTCATTTGCGCAGTTGGCTTTGTCGTCCGTTCCATCTACACCGTATAGCATCTTGCCGCTGAAGCAGTCATCGGTCCCGAGTGAGTCTCGGACTGGTGGGTGCGAAAAGGTTTGTGGCTTCTTGGTTGTAGGTGAAGGTCTGTGGGTTGCCCTCTGTTGAGGGTTTTTGTCGGTGTGCCCCTGGGTTTTCATTCCCCTCTTCTGCTTTCTTGTTTCTGCCACTTCCTCACTTGGCTCAATCTCCCCGCCTTGTAGATTTTTGGGTTTTTCTTGGATTGACGTGTTATGTCCTCAGGAACCCAATCAGAGATGCTCATCTTTGATGAGGAGCGTGCCAGTCGTCATGGATGAACATTGGTTCCTGATATCCGCCTATTAATTTTGCCAACGTAGTAGGATGTTTCAATGACCATCTGTTGTTCCTTGGGGTTCTGAACCGCGGGATGATCTTGGGGTTATTCCCCTTCTTAACTAGCCTTGGTTTGAAAGTCATTAATCACGTTCGATTTGGCTCCTTGCTTTCAGCCACACTTCCTGCTAGGTCCACCTAGGTGTGACGCTCACCTCTTAGCATGTACTGGTTCTTCAGGGATGCCTATACCCATGCAGGCTTTTCATTTCTAGAAGTCTGATAGTTTCATCCTGCTTGTTCAATTGGGACCACACTGGGACGGGGATGTGCGATTGGCTGGAGCCGTTAGTGAGCCATGCGTCTTCCAGTCATGCTTTCTCTGTCTTAGATCCTCTCCCATTCTTTGTGGTGTCTTTCCTTTGGGTTCCTATCTGTCTTATGTTGGGCTGATCTTTTTTTGTGTTTTCTTTGTAGGCTGTCTTTTCTTTTGTTTTCTTTGTGACCCTCTTTTTGTGTTTTCTTTTGTTGAGCTGCAATTTTTGGCTTCCTTATCTTTTTATGGGCTGTCCTTGCTTCTTGTTCTGCACCTTATTAGTTCAATTCCGTCGTCGCATGTTCGTTTTCGTTATTTATCCTTGTTGCAGTGCTGCTCTTCTTCGGGATTTTGGTTTCATGGTTCCTGTTTTCTTGGTTTGGGTGCCTCTGTGGTTATTCTGAAATGCTGGCTCTCTTTGTCCTTGGCAACAGTGCTAGCACGTGTCTTTTTTTTCTTTCTGCTCCTCTTTGACTGCACTACAGTCAAACCAGTTGTATTTACCTGATGTGTGTTTGCTGGGTACTGACTGCTCAATGGGGTGCTCTGGTTTACACTCATTAATGTCCTTAATAGCTCTTGCTTAATGCAAGCCAAGCTGAAAACAGCAAGAGAACAGCAAAATTTCTCTCTGGTCTTTTAAACCAACCCTTTCTTCTCTGCCTACATACACACCCTAGAGGAGAAAGAATAAATACTTCCTACTGTTTCTTACTCCCACGCTAGCACTAAGCATCTTTCCCATCTGACCCTTGCGTCGATTCATGGGTGCTGCATGAACCTCCAAGCATTATTCACACCGCACTTGGATTATATCTCGCGCTGACCCCGAAGTTAGCGTCTGCCTCGCATCTGGTCCCCCAACTTTCCTGGAGGACCCCAGACCCAGACGCTTGAGTCTTCAGCAAGAGGATAACCCACTTACCCTTCCCTCTCTCTCTCACCGAACTTTCCTCTCTGTGAACCTGGGCGTAACTGATAGCAGATCTCTTTACATCAACATCCCAAAGCATGTCTCCTCTATCTATTTCCCAAGAGCAAACCCACAACAAGAAACAGAAAATGATTCTCTCTCTCCCTCATTCACCAATTCCCTGGTGCTGCGAGTTTCACCCTTCCATAGATCTAAACAAAGAGATTCCTCCCCTTCTCAATTCCTGCCTAGCAGAGAAAACTCACAGTCTTAAAGGAAAACTTTATATAAAAGCAGAAGAAATAAGAAAACGACATCAAGATGGGTCTCTGCATCATGGACAATAAGTGGTAATGGTCTATAAGAAAATCTAGTAACAGTTTCAAACGATATCGCATTGAGCATTCCAGCAGCTCAGCCCGTTAAACAACCACAACAACAATAAAGCCATATATTGTTCTTCGTCCTGTACTTCAATTGGAACAGGATTGAAGACTATGTAAGACCTTACTATAAGCTGGATGGCAGACAAAGAGTCAGGCCCCAAGTTCTCCTACTTTTGAAAAATCCAGTTTCCTGATTGGTCCTCTGGTCAGGTGTTTGGTTCCCTTTGTTAACCCTTTACAGGTAAAAGAAACATTAACCCTTAGCTATCTGTTTATGACACAAAGGACCAGAGCAATTCACTTCTGTCTGAAAGAAACTCAAGAAATGGAGGGTACAGTGCCCTCTTGTATATCTTTGCCCTCAGAATATTCAAAGATACCAAGGTGAGAGGTTAGAGGGGGCACACATGCACTCCAGCAGGCATTGCCTGTAGGAGGTTCTACCACTAGACACCACCAGGGGGTGCAGTACCCCATTATTGGGAATACATGAAGGCATTTGAAGAACATGTAGCTTTACAAGTATTTAGCACATTTTATATTGGTCACGTAAACCTTATATTTTTTCCACTTTGTAATGGATCACAGAATTCCTTGCACCATTTACAGTGATACTTTCAATATTTCTCAGTCACTGTAAATTGCATATGCATGTTTTACATTTCTCAGCTGGAAATATTACTTGTGGGAAAACGTATTGCAAATTCTTTAAAAGGCATGAGGGAGGGGGTTGTCCCATTTTCCAAGGGCCAAATCCTGAAGCCCAAACTCAGTACACAACTCCAAACAAAATCAATTAGAATTTTCTGAGCAAGAGGGAGGATTTAGCACACAGTAAAGAGAAAGCACAAGGATATGACAGAACAGACTGTTTACTGCTAACAAATAAGGGACATCTAAGTTTTCAGGGTAATTTATGGCTGATGGTATTTTTGGTCCAGAAAATATTTTTCTTCTTCGTTAGGAACTTTAAATTCAACTTGGCAATGTGACATATTTGAAACTTCAATCACTACATTTCATACCTTAAATCCTGAGATGCTAAACAGAGTATTGTTATTTTAAGAAGGTTTCACGGATCTAAACAATATTTAGTCATATTTGAAATAGTAAGTTAACATATACATAGCAACATACATGGCAATGCTATCCATGTAATGAACCACATAATATATAGAATTTACTGTCTTGAGGTCAACCAAGAATGGGGTGCCATTGTGCCAGGCACAGTACAAACAATAACAACCATAACCCTGTCCCAAACTACTGGTCTCTAAGTAAATTAGACAAAGGGAAAAGGAAAGGAATACAACTTACAAGCAGAATGACCCAAGCTATGGTTTATCAACATCATTAGTTGGATAAGAAGATATGGCAAAGGAGAAGAAAGAGCATGAATGTCAAGTGACCAAATAGACAAACCTTAATTTAAACTGAAGAAAGCAGCTGAATTCAGGGGTCAAATGGCCCCTCTGTGTAGGCTGCTTCTGCTATTGACAGATTCAGTCTCTCTGATCCATGGGCTGGTTCCTTCTTGGAAGTTCTTCTATATCCAGGTCACATGAGTCAGGAAAATAGGGAGCACTGAATGTGTCAGAAAGAGGTGTTTTTACCCACACAGCATTCTGGATATCACAAGATTGGGGAAGGAGAGAGAGACAGACCGATCAACCTTGGGTGGGCCACATCTCCTTCCCTCTTGCACTGGAGTACCTGATTAGGCTGCTTTTGATCCATGCTCACTAATCTACTGCCTCTAATAATTTTTAACATGGCATACCTGTGAACAGCTAAGGAAGTTTTTCCACAGACAACTGGTCACATGAATTATCTTCCCTGATGTGAAATTTTATCCGAAAGCTATTGTACAGAAGTGCAGAAAAAAATCATCTTGAGCCAACAACAAGTTTAAGGTCTTAAATATTGCAACCATACAGCACTAAAAGACAGGAGATTCATGGCATTAGAAAGTCAAGACCCATCCAGGTGACTCAATCAGCATGAACCCAACTACACAAGATTAAACGAGAAAAAAAAATTTAAACCTCATTCTAAACAGCTTTTTCACACTAACGTGCAATAGTTTTAAATTCTCACCTACCTTCGGGCTATAGGTAAATGTCCTCTTTAAAAAAATAGATGTCTCTCCTTTGTAAACAATATAGTTTTATTTTCTTCTTGATAAAACAAATGACAAACAACTCATCTTCCACAAAGGTGCAGAACCAGAAATAAAAATGTTGGCACCATGTTCCAAAGTTGGACATGCTGAAAAAACTGAAGATTTGATGCTAATATCTGCTCTAAAACTTTTCTAACTTCATGGACCAAGTATTATTTCATTGGTATGTCTACCTATCTGCAATTATCAGCAGTATACTACGCGCTTCTTTGGAGATTTCTTTTAGAACAGTGGTTCTCAAACTTTTTTACTTGTGATCCCTTTCACATAGCAAGCCTCTGAGTACAACCCCCCTGATAAATATATTAAAAAGTGTTTTTAATTTAACATCATTATAAATGCTGGAGGCAAAGCGCAGTTTGGGGTGGAGGCAGACAGCTCGCAACCCCTCATGTAATAACCTTGCAGCCCCCTGAGGGGTCCTAACCCCCAGTTTGAGAACCCCTGTTTTAGAAGGTACACTGTTCTCTCTTCACTCTTAATTCTTTGATTCAATTATTAGGAGTGTCCAGTGAGACACCTGGGTATAGCTACATCTTGGGCTGGGGTTGAGCTTTCCATCTTGAAGAGAAACACTCATGCTAGCTGTGGTTGAGCTAGTGCACTAAAAATAAAGTGTAGCAACAGCAGTGGGAGAGGTTAACTACCTCGACTAGGTACCCATTCAATACTACAGGCACAAACTTGGGGCAACGTGCACTGCAGAGGCTACCTTCCATTTTTAGTACAGAAGCTCAACCAGAGCTAGCATTAGTATGTCTCCTCAAGCTGGAATTCACTCCCAGCCCTAGCTCCAAGCATAGACCTACCATTAGCAATCCGATGGATTTCTCAAAGCTTTCCACACTGCATAACTAAAAACAAAAATACTCACAGCAAAGCTGAAGTTCACACAGTCTTTTCTGTGCAGAAGAGTCATGTTCCCCTAGCAGAAACACTCCCCTTCCATTTTTATACATATCATGGATCTTTTGTTGACATAGTTTTTGTTTTTAGTCTAATTTAAGGTATCAATTCTATGGCAGAGATCCTGTCCTTTTTACTTACTTTGAAAGCACCACTGCTAAAGCATCAAAGTAATTAGTCAACTATGAGGAGAAAGTGGGCAGTTGTTGCAATTTACCTAACTAGTCAAACATCTGATTTCAAGTTCATTCCTCCATTCTGACTTTTGTATGTTATTACACCATTGATGTCTTTGGGGCAGCCCCACATATTACAATTAGTGAGGACAGATCATACCAACTCATAGACACAAATATATTTATTTATTTATGTGGCTGTGCTGTTAACATTTAGCATTTGTGTTGGAAAAAAATAGTTCAACACTAAAGACTTGATTGGGGGGGGGGGGGAAAGAGACCCGGTAACTCAGGATCCCTTATTTATCTATGTCCTATTTCCAACCAACACTCTACAATTCTTTACTTCGTAGTTACCTTCTCTTCATTAGAGAAGAGCTGGACACTACTAAGTAGTCATCACCACAAACCAAATGGTTGGTATCCCCAAAGGATTTAATGAATTTGAAAACAGAGCTGTCCTCCCCCACACCCCCCAAGCTATGCACCCAGCCCCCTTAAAGCCTTCCCAAAGTAACAGGCCAGGAATCAAAGAGAAAAGTCAGGATCCAAATTCCAGAAGCACAAAATGGGGCAGCCCAGCACTTCTAATATTTCAAACCACTACGAATCCCATCAACATCAGATGACAATAAGAAGCTTTTAACAGCTGTTTCATTGTACTTTATCAGAATTACCATAAACATGTACAAGTTCTTTTTTTAAGGCTAAAGCACCAGAATGAGCTTTGTCAGATTACTCCTGTTATACATGCCTTGCATCTTTAGTAATGATGAGCATTAACATGATCTACTTATGCAGCCCCTTAAGCTAATTCTTTTTCCTCTCCAAGATAAAGGAGTTGAGCAATTGAAAATGACTTGAAACAGGAGCTGGCATCCACCAACTGTTGCTTAAAGTAACGATTTAATAAAGATGTATTTCTGTATGATTCAATGATTGCTTGATAGTGCAAGGTTCTTTTGTCTGGCCCCTAATAATGCTCCCTAGGATATACTATTCTCTACACAACAAAATAATTATATAGAGGTTTTGGCAAAGAAGCTACTGCCCTATTGAGCTGGCATTACAGGAAAATAGCTGTCTAAGCTATATAATTCAATGAGATATTTTAGAATTAAAGTATCTGTAAATCAGTTTTTAAAGCTATGGTGTTCAAAACCAAGAACAATATGTAAAATGTTCCTTTACCAAAGGGAATGACTAATCTTCTGCACAGCTTTGATAAGTTACAAGAAATAGGTTTATCTCAGAAGACTGGTTATGATTAATATGCAGCTCCTAAACCTCCTTAGCTCTGTATGGTCTCTGTCTAATTGAGACTAATAAAGATAGGTTAGGCATTTTTCATATTCCTTTTTCACCCATGATTTATATCTAATAGGATTTAGTACGCATTTGGTGTTAATTGTGTCGGGGATTGCACTCACTGCTATAAATCCTTTTTGTACTTTTAAAAGAAATTATGAAATTTCTATTTTTGTTTCATTTTAATTCCAGTTATCAGCCATATTTCCTACTTCTAATAGGATACAACTTATCAAAATGAAATGATTCTATTGTATTTATATAAAAAGCTCCATTTGACCTAGACATATTGCGATATTGATGCAAAATATAGCAGAGCAAAAACTGCATGTTCATGAGATAGTCTGGATCTCTTTCACACTCCCTGGGTCAGCAGAGCACAAACATGGCACATTAACTTTCTGCTAATGAATTTCCAGGATAAAGTCAATATGGAGGACATTGTCCATCTAGAAGTGTGAGCATATGAGCCATCAGTTATGCCTATAGCAACTGATTTAGGTATGAAGATGGAAGATGAGTGTCTAGAAACAAGACATGTTGATTCTTCAGCATGCCAACTGTGGAAAGTATGAAAATCAACCTCCTGACAAATAAGCAATGCTCTTACATTGGGGGAAAGGGTGAATTATCTTTCATGCACAACACCACATTTAAAAACAAGAATTGAAATGTTGGAGCAGGATACCTTTAACAAAACACTATGAATTTGTACATTATTACACATGTATGCTGCTTTTTATGTGAAATGTGCACTTTTCTACCCACTTCTTTACACGTCACGAAAGAGAAGCAACTGAAGAATAAAATGGCATTAGAAGTATTTTTTTTTATTCCCTAAGTCAGAGTAATGATTTGAAAGAAACAACATCAGGCTTTAGCACCTCAAATTAGAATGTCTATAGTAGATAGGAACATAGAAGAGGCAATACTAAAAAGCTCCAACTAGCCTAAAAGAGATCTGGAAAATGGTTTTGACTGTTAATTAGGCACATGATACCTGTAGCATGATGGCACTACTGTGTTTGGTATGCCAGTTAAGTTTGAGGCTTGCACCCTCTGTGGCAGCTGGTCCTGGCAACACTGGACTGAGATATTACTCATCTGATAAAACTAAAGGGGGAGGGGAAGTACTCCAGACATCAAAGACCAGCTCTGGTAATTAGCCAAGCTTCATCAAATAACACTTGGATTTCATGGAAACCTAAGCACTTGTATGTTACCTAGGAGCTGGCTTATGTGGTAGCTTTGAAGTTAAATTGCCATCCCTTCACAGCAGCCAGGACAGGATGCTTCGAGGAAGTATATTAAGGTACACTAAAGTTGCAGCCATTTGGACCTTAAAAAACAAAAACAAAAAACCCCTCCTGTCACTGTTCACCATTCACAACTAAATGGTTGTTTCCTTATAATTAAAGCATCAAGAATGCCTACTGATTGGCACTATTTAAACAGCAATTGGTTTACCTATATGCGAACAAAACTATTACATTTGTACATCGGTTTTAAGTTTTGGCTTTTGGTTTGTATCAAATGTTATAATGGGCTGTAGAGCTACAATTTTTTTTCTTTATTCATTTCCATATTAGCTTTTCAGAATAGTTGTTTTCACTGCTTATGTCACAGCGAGTGCGGACAACAAAAATACACCTCTACCCTCATATAACGCGACCTGATAGAACGCAAATTCGGACATAACGCTGTAAAGCAGCGCTCTGAGAGGGGAGGCTGCGCACTCCGGCGGATCAAAGCAAGTTCAATATAATCTGGTCTCACCTATAACACAGTAAGATTTTTTGGCTCCCAAGGACAACGTTATATCGAGGCAGAGGTGTACTCCATTACATTGATTTAAAAATGTTTACCTCCATGAAAAATTTCCCTCCCCCAATATAGTAATTAAATATTTGGTTGTACTTGATTTGCTACCAAATGAAATTCTCACATTTTATGCTTTTCGTTATTTAATTAGAATATATATCGTATGATACAAGGGATGGCAAAGGAAGTCCTGCTGTGACTTATTTCTTATCTTACTCCATTGTTTTCTCAAATCGTCAACCTTGAAGATACAATGCTCACAAATAATCACTGAACACTTGAAAAAGAGTGAAGTGATTTTCTGAATAAAGAGTGTCAGTTAATTTATTTGCCAAATTAATTACATGCAAAGTCCTTGTTTTGCAGTCAATTTTATTTATTTATGTTTAGATTTGTGGAGTATGTCCCAAATTCAACTACTCTGCACTCTGGGTGACATATAACAGTTTAAGTTAGTTTCATCATCATTCTGAGAATTAAACTGCTCACCCCACACTAACTCTGCACTATTACTAACTACTAAAACTTTTAAAACAAAACAAACAACTTAAATTCCTCAAATATCACCCAAATGCTTTAAGTAAAGCTGGACCTTTGCAGCATATCTGGAAGGTTAATCTAGGTGAAACAAGACCCAAAGCCAAGGGGCTTTCAAACTCAACACCCTGCCAATAGCCCCAAACATATTTATAAGGAAGCTCTGCTTTAGGAGCCTCTGCTCATCTCAACTGAAGTACCATGACACAAACTAAAGTGGACTCTTAGCATTTAGCATTTCCAGGAGGTCATGATCATTATCTTGGAAGCTCAAAAGCTAGCCAGGATTCTTGAGGTAGTAGTCTATACTGTAGCCCTGAATGGAATATTAAAACTTTAAAAAAGTCTTTGAAGTGTTCAGAAACTTCCTAAAAGCAAAGTCATCTTAAAAATTAAGTACTTTCCTTGCTAAAACAGTCCTCTCTATTACCACTCATTGCCAACTGATCAGTGGTAACATGGAAAGAATGAATTTTTTTTAAGTGAAGGGCCTAGGTCTATATCTATACATTTATCAGCAAAGGAAGATCCTCATTCAGCATGAAGTAGGGTTGCCAGTCCTCCAGTGTTATCCTGGAGTCTCCATGAATTAAAGATTAATCTTTAACTAAAGATTATGTCATGTGACAAAACCTCCAGGAATACATCCAACCAAAATTGGCAACCCTAGTATGAAGTGATGGTACTGGTACTGGTACTCCAAGCACATAGTAGGATTGCCCAAGCAAGATTTTAGAGAGACAAACTGCTACAATCCTCATTCTTCTGATGTATGCAGCTACAGTCCAAAGCCCCATTTTTCACAATCCATGCAAACCAAGTGTCCTGGCAAGTTTTTAAACTTGTTTTCTGTGTTCTGCTTACCAAAACATATCCCTGCATTCTGAGCTGGAGAAATGCTCTGATCTGCCACAATCTGTTATACAAAATTGCTGGTGCGGAGTGGCACTGCTGACATTTCACCCAGTGGTGGGTGCATTACAGTAACTATAACACGTTTTGATACCTTAAGATTGAAGGAATGCTTTAATACTTCGATAAAAATTTGTTAAGATAGTGAGATTGATGTTAGGACAAAAGTTACACATCACCAGGTTGTGTTAAACTGCGACTAAAAAATGTAATATTCAACTTGAAAAAACTGGGGAGAAATCCATCTGTTAGGTCACCAAAATAAGAAATATATGAATTGTAGACACATTCCTTTTTCAGAAGTGGACCTCAGGATCCGAGAAGTAAACATTTACTGAAAAAAAAGTCATTTTAAAGCCAATGAAGAAAGCCTTTAACAAATCTGCATTGTTCTTTTAAAACAAATTAGTTACTTTTTTCCTCCATCCTTAGGAGATGGAGAACAACTCAGTGCTTAGCAGGATTTCCAGTAGTATTCAGTGAGCACTTCTCACCGTAAAGTCCTATATTTAAAACCTAAACGAGTTGACTTTCTAAAAGATAAAATTGGTTTCCTTGATGCTGCCTCTCTTTTCAATAGTGATTAGAATTATGCAAGCACTTCACAGAATTTATTTATATTTTAATTTTTAGCCAACTGAATTTGCATATTAAAGAAAAAGATTTATAGCTACTTAATATTTATTTTATGCATAAATAGGTACTTGTTGAGGTTTTCCTGCAAAACATCAAGTGATCTGAATAAGAATTGAGGACATTAAGTACCTCACAGGACTGAGCCTTTTCTTGGCATGTTCCATACAAAATCATCTTTACAAGCCACAGTTACAAGAGATAATACAACCTACATTAAACCAGCTATTTTCATATTTTCTATTTTCATACTGCCAAGCGAACAAACGCATATAGCACATTACTGAGCAATGAAGACAGCAAAATTGGGTTAAGGAAATTAGTACCAATTTTATTCAGAAAAAAATAATAAAGTTGATTAGCTTCCCAAAAAAAAGTTAAAATACATATTGAATTGTTTCTGAGATTTTATTTATTCAAATGATTATCACTTGAAAGCAAAGGGTTGGTGACAGATATTGTTCAAAGCTACTTTTAATCTCCCTAAATTCAAGAACAGTACAATTCAATGTGGCACCATGCATGGTAGTTGTGTGTTAAGCTGACTGTCAAAATCTTCAGGCTCTGCGTTTTATTTCCCCCCCTTTAAATTTATAGCAGGAAATTTATTTCCCCACCCCCCAAATCTGCTATGTTATTCTGCCCTTTTTTATTAATGAAGTTTAACTTTTTGGTCAGGTAAAAGTTGCTGATAAATTTAAGTTTTTTTCATAAGTTTCAATAAATGACTCTTTACATTTTCATCTCTTCACCTGAAACATTAAACTTCTTTATAAAGATCATTGCCATCTACTAAAAATCATACTAACTTTGAAGGTTTCAAGAAATATTAGTCCCAAAACCATTTCTTGGTACCTACTGAGATTTAAATTACCTGCAACTAATAACCGCTCTTCAAGAGTTCTACCTCATGGCTTGTAAGTTGAATTCACCAGCATGCCATCTATGTTTTATATATGTAAATTCATGACATGGACAGCAATGCTTTAAGAGATTGCTACTAATTCCAATACAAATACACAAAAAAAGGCAAGTTCCTCCTACTTGGCTGTTTTATTGCAGTATTAATCGACAAAAAATATTCTAAAAGAAAGGCTATAATAGTCTGCTTTCAACAACTAAAGTATAAGAAAATACTGTAGTGCAAATCAAAACAAGCAGTAAGGTTTACAATGTGCTACCTAATATACAATTACTTTATTACAGAACCTTCAGCTTGTATACTAGTTCAATTATTGTTCTCTCTCGTATCTGGCATTGCCTATATTAAAAGAAAATTTATACTGACAAATTTCCTAAATGTTGAAATCATTCAGCAGAGCAAAGCATGATTTCTCTTACAAACTATGGCCCTTCAAATTATAACACTACTATACTGTAATCTTTTCTGAAAAGATTACAGATGTACATCACTAACTTGTAGGTTCCTACTGCATGAGAGAACGATGGGCTCTTTAACAGATCCAATATCACACAGGCCGCTCCTGACATTATCACCTGTTGAAGTGCGACCAACATGGGGCAAAAACGGGTTTTATAAAATGTTGAGAACCAAACTATTTTATAGGAAAAAGTTAAACAGTTTATAGTCTGATAATATGGGGAGCTGTTAGGGAAAAATTAATGCACCAATTACATATCAGGCAAAATAGATATTTAGACATCTGATTACCATTTCATTAATATCAAAGTACACTCATCTGCTAAAGACTCAGAACACCTGCCCAACTGTTTTGATTAATAATATCTGATAGACCTGCCTGGTTTATTACATCTGTAATCACAGATGTCACTCAACGTAATAAAGTCACCAGAAAGATGTCATGAGTAGTGAAAAAATGCTCACTCTGCAACATGGTAACATCCTGTTCAAGAGAGTTCTGAGGACTGCATTATTTAACAATGTTACTCTAAACAAAAGCGTATTGTTGTAATCTTCAAGAAACAATCAAGTGAAATGTGCAATGGTTTGGTTGGGGAGAGGAGGGTGTTCTTTTAGTATAGCAGCAATTTTACTCTGTCAAGGTTCAAACTATTTGTTATAAAATCTTCAAAGCTGCTTCACAGAATCCTTGGGATTTTCCTCATTTTATTAGGAATGCTGCCAGTTTCCCATACTTAAATTATCTTCTCTCAGGACTGCCTTCAGATTCATTCATACCTGGGAAAGAATTGGTTTCTGCAGTCCCCTTTCCCAGTTTCTACAGTATAAACAGAAAAATGAAATAGGATTGACCATTTCATTCATTTTTCCGAGAAAGGAAATGCCTTATAACACACAGGCTGCTATATCACTACTCTGATCTCACATCCGAAGGAGCATTTGAAATAACACTATTTACAAGCCAAGGAGCACAGCAAGTAGATAGACTTTTTAGATTCTGTTCTAACCCTGGCATATCTCAAATGGGCTTTGAACACGTAAAATGCAGATGCACTAATTATTAGACCTTAAAAAGAACAAAAAGTTAAAATTTATGGTTCATAACACAAGACTACACAGCAAAAGAATCACTGAAGTGATTCAAACAGAAAAACACTGCAGCAGACTTCAGACGAGTGGTTGGTTTAATGCCTTCTTGAAAAGCCTTTGTACCATAGTTACATCAATAGATATCCTGGCTCCAGGCTGTCATTTAAAATGTATGTTTTTAATTACCACACTTAAAAATTTTTAAAACTCTTTTGCAAAACTATCCTCACGTCCTGAGTCTATTCTCACAACAAAATAATATATTTGTTTAATAAACCATATAGAGGTGCTGACTGCATCTAGAATCAATGACACTGACCTAATCTCAGGCATTACTTTTTCCACAAAAATCTTCATCACTGCTTCTCAATTTTACACGTGAATTCAAGTTTAACATTAGATCTGCATTCTTCTGTTCCACAGTACTTTTGACCTCACTAATGTTTCAGCAAATACCTCGTTTCATAGTACATGACATTTGTTGACAAGCCCAAACCTTCTCCCACTGAACTCAATGGCAGTTTTGCCCTGCCTTCTGCAACAGCAAGATCCAGCCACAACAGACTTCATATATATAATGACTTTATTTGCAAAGCAATGAGGTGTTACACACACTAAGTGACAAAAGCAAACAAGAGTCAAAATAGAAGACACTCCCAGTAAAACACTAAAACCATAGTTTCTGGAAGGCCTTATGTCATGCTTGAAGTCTGCATGATTACCTAAAGTTCTAGATCCTATATTCTAAGTGTCTCATAGCTCCAAGTGATATTCTGCAGCAGATTTTTTTGTAGTTGACTATAAGCCACAGCTGAATATCAAGGTCTACATGAGACACAATAAGCTCAAGACCAACTGAATTTTGTAACTATGAATCAAGTATTACTTTTGCAATAAAAAGCAAAACCTGCCTCAACTGCATATAGAAGGCCTGATTCAAAGTCTGTTGTTAACGCTAAGACTCTCAATGAGTTCAACAGGCTTTGAATCAGATTCTTGAGATATTACAGTAAATTAATAATTTCTTACAATTTTCCCCTAAACCATTAAACTGATAATATGATAAAACAAGCACTATCTGGCATGTGTTACGGGTGCATAAAATATGATGAAATAACAATGTTAAGCCTAAATTCTACAATATAAACATGAACTTAGGAAAAAACACCACCACATTTGTACTCACCACAACTTTACTTCCAACTATCTGCATGCAGTGGTCAGCGAAGAATGGTTATAGTGTAAAAAAAACAAAAAACATAGCAAAGTTATTAGTAGGCTGTAGCATTTCACACAAGTAGTCAAATGTTTAATTATTAGTAAATAATAATTAAATTCTTTTAATACTTCATTTATCAAACTAGCATATTCTGAGGTGGAAAAAATAGCTGAGATTTTTACTTATGTTCAGTTACTAATATTTTATATCTTGAAGAGCGGTCTAGTTTGATATCTTCATATCAAGTATTAAAAGACTGAAAAAAGTGTTAAGATATCAGGCACTAGACATTTTAACAGATGTAGAGAAGAACTCAACTACAAAGTGAATACCTCCTTTAATAACATATTAATTTACATTTTACCTCTATTATTATAACAAGTGTTTTTCACTTGAACAGAGCTTTTACTATATTTTAGAGGGAACATTTCTTTAATTCAGTTTTCATAAGCTCACTTATGTGTCTTTGAGCTGAAAGTCTCATCTTAGTATTTTCATGAAGTCCTCACATCACATTTTTGTTCAAATATTCAGTATGGATGTTTTCAAAATGACAAAAACCCATAATCCAGAATTTGTGTTTTTAGAAGCCATCATTTTTCATTGTGCCATCACTGCACTTAACAGCAACCATGCACACAGATTAACAGGTAGCTGGATTTGCACTTAACACTTCATCCACAAGAAAACCATGCATTTCTGCTTGGTTCATTAACCCCAGATGATTTTGCCCCTTAAAACCAAAAGATTCCAACTTTACTCCTCACCCGTTGCAGTATAATAAGCAATTCAACTCCCTTGGAAAGGACCCTTTGTCCATGCCCACAGACTGAGACCCAACCGGTCAAGGGGTGTATGGTCCAGACACTCCTTACCACTTTGTTCTGCCCCTTACACGTTACTGAGTTTTGTTGTCTTAGATCTCCCTGAAGTTATCTATACAACTATAGTGTTGAAAAACTACAGACAGACAGCAAATTGAATTAAAACGACAAACTGTTTATCCAACTTCTCTAGATTTAGTCTTACTGTAAACAAAGCAAGGCAATATCTTTTCCCTAACCAGGGAGCAACAGTAAATATCTATAACCCTTGAACGCAATTACCTCTGATCCCTAAAATCTGGCCATCTTTTCATTGCTGTGCACTGATCCTAGCAATTACAGACCAGTAAGCCAAACTTGGTTTGAAACTACAGTACAGAACAGAATTATCAAACAAATGTACACAATTGTGTTAGGTGCTGTACTAACGCAACTTTGAGATACTGCATTCTTATTGGAGAAGGGCCAGAATAGTTTTAAATACTCAATTACTTTAGGTATCTCAATGAATAAAGGAATCTGCTTTATGAAACAAGACAACAACCTGGAACTGACCAAAGAAGAGAGGAGACTGCCATCAGTACATTTTGCCTTAAGGGGATTAGATAAGCATTTGCATTGTATGAAGTTCCAGGGAGAAATGAGCATTAAGATGGGACATTGTAAATCACAACTTGACTGCATTTGCTGAGTGCTGACCCCAGAGTACAGCTTGTATAAGTGGCCCATTGTCACGGCCATATCAATGAGGAAGGTAGCCATGGCAGAGGAGCAGAAGCATGGCATTGGGTTGTAGCTACAGAACACACAGCCTCACTTAGAAGTCCCTAAGGCACCAGACAGCCTTATTCTGGCCAAGTTACTACATGAGTCAACCAATGAGAAGCATATGTAACCAATGCAGGATTCCTTGAGTTTTTGGACAGCTCCAGTAACTATCACAGCTCTCAAGCTGGGTAATAATACTGACTTGGGTCAATTTTCGTTGCTGCTACTGGCAGCCCTACAGCAAAGGTTGATTTCATTCTACTGCAAGAAAAGGTCACCTGAACCCCAGTTTTATGAATGCTAAGTCCCCTGAAAAATCATTTTAGCCAAAACTATTCTGATTAATTAAGGTTAGAGACCCATGTGGGCTCTCTAAAACGTAGAGTTGGCAAGGTCCTTAACGAACCTAGAGGTTGTGGGATGTGCAAATAATGAACTCGTACAGGTAAGTGGAAGGCCCTAATAGCTACAAGATGGACTTTAACAGAACTTAGTGACCAAGTCAACATCTTCAAATTTAACAGGTAGTCCAATATGTGAGTTTAGTGAGAATCTGAAGCAGACAAACCACAGTAGACTTACTTCCACTTTTGAAGTTCAGTCTTCCTCATGGACAGTTTTCTATTGTTCAACAGTATGTTCTGCACTTCAAACGAAGAGTCTATTTTTACACCTACTAGCCATCCAGGAGCCAAGCCATGTGATGTGGCACAGGTAGACTGGGGTGAACGGTTTTCCCTGAGTCTTGACTCAACAAGCCTGTTGTCAGTGGCAGCCAAAGAGGTGGCCAAAGCAACAGGTCGTGGAACTATATCTGCTTCAGCCAGGTTGACACCATTGGATGATGTTGACTTAGCTCTTTTTCAGAAATTTGAGATGCAGTGGTGTTGGGAGACAAAATTCCAGCAGGGCTCTTCACCAGCACGGAAACCACCTCCTTGCGAACTGCAGTCAGAACCCTCCCCTAGTGTAACTTGCATCACTGCTTGTTGGATGTCAAAGAGGTCTATTTCTGGGAAGCCCCAAATGAAAAACATTGACTGTATAATCTGATTCCTCAGATCCCATTTGTGGGCCTAGCAAAAATGTCAGTTCAGTGTGTTGGTTACCATATTCTGCAGACCTGATAAGCCTGCAGTTGTGATGTCTATCGGATGGGCTATGCATCCATTCCTAAGTACCAATGCTTTTATTCCCAAGGATAGGATCTTGCTCCTATCTGGTGGCTTACATCAGTGGTTCTCAACCAGAGGTGTGTGTACCCTGGGAGTCTTCCAGGGGGTACATCAACTTGTCTAGATATTGTCTACTTTAACAACAGTATACATAAAAATCACTATCAATGTCAACTAAACTAAACTAAAACTAAAATTTCATACAGATAGTGACTTGTTTATACTGCTCTATATACTATACACTGAAATCTAAGTACAATATTTATATTCCAATCAATTTAATTTTACATGGTAAAAATGAGAAAGTAAGCAATTTTTCAATAATAGACAGTGGAGACAATTAGAATGACTGTCGCTCCAGGGAAGAGACCTTCTGCATGTACGGTAGGATTTAAAACTTAGGTTTCTGGAATAACAAATTAAAAAAAAAAATCAAAGCCTCTGACAAAGAGACAGATCCTTATCAAGGTGGAAATGGAAGGGAGTGCTGAACCACACCTATGAAAGACTGAACAAGGCAGGGCCACAAGACACACAAATAAATGTGTGCAGTATGTCAATAGTTAGATGTTGTAAAACAATAAGGAAACAAGGTAATTATAGTAGCAAGCCTACGACTAGTAGCACTATCTAATTGACACCACAGAGCTCGGTGCCATGCTAAAGGAATTGAGAAGGAAACAGAGCAGCAACATGCTCTCAGACAGGGCATGAGGGTGTACAGACCACAGGAATAGACCATATGGACACGACTACCAAAGGTCTCCCAGCTCAGGTACGCCCCCTCCCCACAAAGTGGTGAACCCACAGGGACAATTATGTAAACAAAAAAAAATCAATTAATTAGCTAATAATTAAAATGCTTAAAAGCTGTATCTTTTGATATTGTGATATCCTGGGGGAGGAGTCTTGTACTCCTCAGGTTTTTAAGTTATTTTTACCTTAAATAGTCAGTGGAACTATTATCTGACCTAACAGGGTAGGAGAAACTTTCTGGCAAAAAACCAAAATCATATAGTTCAGCTATTAATGGATGAATCCCAAGAGTAGTAAGGACAATCTAAAGGAGTAAAGACAAAACTAGGAAACTTATACAGCGTAATTAATAATATAGTTTTAAGGCCATTTATGTTTTTGATTAATATATATTTTTAATTAGGCTGTTAGACACTGGCATAAAAAAAAAAAAAAACACACACACACACACACACCTGGAACAGCCCCTACTACAACTAACCATTCAAGAGAGTTTACTGCTAATATGCCTTTTACTTCCAGAAGGGAGCTGCCAGCTGAAGTGTGTAGACTACTGGGTGTAGACCATGGACCATGTGAACCTCAACTGTGGGATATGAACACATGAAATTGGTGGTCACATGGATCTGCCTGACCTTTGTTGCCAAATTCTTCTATCACCCATCAACTTGACTTGCAGAAGGCTGGCCACTTAGCAAAGCATCTGCAAACTCACAGTAAATCAACCGAGGTGCCATTCACCACCTACAAAATACTTATGCAACAAAGAAAAGAAGCCACTCAAGGCACCAAAACTGTAAGTTACTCATGAGAATGTCTAGCAAGAGAATAATATCCACAGAAGCAGTCAATAAGTGGGAAGGAAGCATGTTCAGCAGAGGACAATGACCATTAAGCGAACAAAGCAGATTGATGAAAATAGTACTTAAGAATAGAAGGACATTGCATTTGAGTCAACTGTTGAATTTGTTTTCTCCTTTTAATCAACTGCTGTAGTTGCCACAGAAAGGTTATTAAACATAGATGCAATTATGAAACATAGACAAATCTTAAGGACACTTAACAGGTGGGTCACACCATTAAAATCATTAACTCCTAAGTTTAGTTATTTTACATACATAAATTGTTCATTAGACTTAAGCCAAAAGACAAGTTAGGGCCACAAGAATAATAATGTTACCGAGAAAAAGTTACAAACATACATCTACACTTCTGCTTTAATTATAAATTCCATTCAAGTTTTAGAACTCAATTGACATGCACCTGAATTATTGTGAGCTGGAGTACAATATTCTAAAAGGAAAACATTTTAGACATCAGTGAAACATCCATACTGAAGGCTGAACAACATTTTGAAATGAAGATTTCTCTGAAGGTTCTTTCGGGAAAAAAAAAAAAGAAAAACTATACTTAGTATTGTATCTAAAATCAACTCCAAGTTTACACTATACTTCTCCACACTGTATTACATATTGTGATAAGGTTAAAGATTCTTAAAATGCAAACAAAAGCTGTTAGGCATGCAACCTTACCCATGCTTTATTATTAAATTTCTAAATTATGTCAATTATTGAGAAACAATCTGATCATCTTCAGGGAAAAAGCCACTTTCAGAAAATATTTTTGAAAAGAGTATTGCTTTAAATATTCCAAGTAGAGACTTTTTTCCGGTCCTTCTGCAACAAGGAAGTTTTAGGAACATGTAATTGGTTTTCCTCTTGCTTAGACTGATCCCACATTTGATTTTTTTAATAATATCAAATGGAGAAAAAGCAGCTTTAAAGCATCCTAATCAAAAATGCCTTAATAAACCCAGAACTAGTTCACACAAAATATTACCAAATAATTTTCATAATAGTGCAATGTTACTACAACTTGTGTATTGGATGACTGTAGTATGTTTAAAGCAATACATGTTTCTAAATTCTGGATTTTTCATTTTTTGAAGGACAAACCTTAAACTTTCATGTTTATCCATTTAATAAAGCAAAGACAGATGCGACTTTCTTTCAATATCTCTATTTACACATTACATCAGCCAACTTTCCTCATTCAGTGAAAAGGATAATCATGTAACTTCTTCCAAAAATTCATTTAGTTATTTGTAGTTTTGGTGTTGCAAGAAATTATCCGAAGTCAAAACTTCATATAGTAACAGTGTACTGATGAAAATCTATTAAAAAAACTCAGAAGCTCAAGTCACTTACCTCACTTTCAGTTCTATGCTTATCATTAGGAAGATAAACTAACAATCTTATTTTCCAGTTCATTTTAAAAATAAAAACACATGATTATCCATGTATAGTTATCTGTATTTTGCACTCAGACTTAGTTATATAAAATTACTAAAATTTCTGCATTTAGGTATAACACTGAACATAAATCTTGTGTTTCCCAAAACAGTTTGCTATAAATAACGGAGTGCAAAAATGGGGGAAATGTCCAAATTTCCAAGTGAAACTCTATGCATCACCCAATTCTATTGAAAATAATGCTAATGGCAAATTTCACTTATCGCTTGAAACAGATTTCTGCTCTTGGATACCAAAAGCAAATTTAAAAAAAATGCTGCTACTCTGCTCTGGCAGCGCTGCAATGCGTTAAGTTGTTTGACATTCAGAAATCAGTTTGCTTAAAGTACAACGTATAGCAAATACAAGAGAGGAATACAGGGCAAAATACATTGGTAATTTACAGTGGAAGTACTACAGATGTTTCATATAAATGTTCAAATAGTTTTGTAACATCTTTTTACACCTCAAAAGGAAATCATTTACCAGTATGAAACTTCTGTAACATAAAAGCATTATGGTTCTATTTAATAACCTGTGTTATCAAGTGGTATTAATTTTTCCTACAACTGAGAAATATAAATGAGATTTCAACCATTTGAGACTATACTGCATCTCTCCCATCCAAACAGATGTCCAAGGACAGGTTATCATCCTTCACTGCAATCAACCTTAACTGGACATTGGCAAACTGGAGATGGATAATCCTGTGGCCATTTTACCTGAAAAAAATCTTTCCCTCTAGGGACTTTGCATGCATCCATATACTTGTAAGTAACTGACCACCTAACAAAGTGGTGAATTGTGGATCCACTAACACAAGGTGTTTATGAGCACAGCAAGGAGCATGGAAATCGTTCAACACTGAAGACTTACAGCTCCCTAAGATTCTCCCTAGGAATGGTGGTATTTCATCTTACTACAGAACGTTTCTCAGCAGCACCAGAACACCTTGTGCTCCCACCTACAGTACTTAACTAATTTAACAAATTGACCTTGTCCAACATCAATTTTATTACTTTAC
This sequence comes from Chelonoidis abingdonii, assembly GCF_003597395.2. Classification (NCBI taxonomy): domain Eukaryota; kingdom Metazoa; phylum Chordata; order Testudines; family Testudinidae; genus Chelonoidis; species Chelonoidis abingdonii. The sequence goes on from NC_133776.1 coordinate 69,558,312, forward strand.
AAATTTGACAATTCCATGTTTTCATCAAGTCGTACTGATTACCCTAAAGCAGTAGATTTTGAAGTCTGACTAGTTTACAGAGAAGTGAGTATCATGTTGGAGATTAATTAAAATTTAGTACACCTTAAACAGTTTATCTACAATTGATAGAATTTTAAAGTGCATTATGCAGAATGGATTTCTAAGCCTCTAAGGATAGTCTGATTGCTGCCTCAGTTTATTTCATCTCAAAAAGTATAAAGTATACATGAAGCCAAGCTTATTATTCTGGTCTATCTAGGAAAAGTTAACTTACAGATTTAGCAGTTGCAGAAATATACTGGCCAACCATCTCACGTTTTGTGGTCAAATCCTTATTTCGTAAAGGAGCTTTACGTTCTTCATTTAAGTTCATGTCTTCCTGTAAATGAGCAGACAACATAAAATGACATGATAATATTTATTTCAGTTTTTATTTATCTTGACTAGTACTGATGCCTCTCTACAAATAAAAGCTGCTCCATATTTGAAAATTAACAGTGACTGAGTTAGTGTGTACCTACTTGAAATATCTGTGGTAATACAGTCAGTTATTCCCTTACACTGTCCTCTGAACTGTCTCAAATTTAATTTTTATTCTATACCTTTAACTATGTTATGAACTTTCATTTTACAATTTTCCATAACACCCCACAACAATGAGCTTTATGTTCAACACAACCAGCACATAAGTATGGTTCCGTCAAAAACACAAGAAAACTAAGATGCTAAAATTGAATCCAATTCAGATGTTAAGTTGACCACATGTGTATGTTTTGTATTAGTGTCCAAAGCTATGTTTTTTATAAAAAACCTTTTAGTGGCATAAAAACTTGTCACTTTGGACAAAATTGCTTCAGTATTAACAAGAATTTTAGATGTTTGACACATTAACCAAGTTTGTGAATTTTTTTTTACACAGGCCAGTTTCTCACAATAAGGATCAAAAGGAAGCTTCCCGAACCTATATTTAACCACTAACAGGTGGGATTATCCCTCATTGATTTAAGACTACTACAATCCCACTGATCAAGCCATATTCCCTGATCGATTAATAGAATCTCATCAGAACACTCACGTTTCCCTGACTTGTAGAAGTTCTGATATTGGAAGGTGCATGTTTACACTAGCTATTTGCTTTCTATGAGCTGGTGCCATTCTCACAACCTGAATGTTAATGAAGTGCTGAACTTGTTTTTCCAGCACAGATGAGCATTTTAACTATGAAACTTTAGAAAAATATATGTAAAAATCTCAATTCCAGCATCCACATTAGCATTCAGTTTATAAAATAGAAAGAATGGAAAGGCCCTACCGAAGATAAAGTATGATTTACATAAATCTTTTGTTAAAAAAATGCCATTTTCCATCCTGAAACCCATCGACTTAAATCGTCCTCAGAATGCACTGACAGAAACCCCCAAACCCCACACTAATTCTGGCCTTCGCAGAAACCAATTTGACATTTCTGTCCAAATTGAGATTTTTTCCTCTCTTAATGCAGCCCACTATTTCCATTCTCTGATGGTGGTACTTATTCTGCCATCCTCCAATGTTATCAGGTTTATCACCTGAGGGCCTTTTTATTTATTATTTTAATCCCCCTCCATGGTTTCAATAAACAAACTGAATTTTGGTTAAGCATTTTTGTTGATGTTTAGTATTTTGGTAGCTGCAAGGTGGGTATATATGGGTACAGTAAAAGCACAGTATGACTGTTAAACTTATTTTCTTGCTTTTGTAATTTTGCCCAGTACATTGTGCAGAGCCAACTGAACTTTACACAACTAAGTTTTTCTTTACATGTACATCTAGGCATCACAAGAATGTATGTAGTTTAGTGTGCTTTAAGTAAACAGATCCTGCAATCACAAGTTGTTTCATTTGAAGTTGATTACTGCTGCAATTGTACACGAGAATGGCAGAAATTGTCTGCTATACATTCGGTCCTTCACTCCACATTTTAGAAGACTACAGTACAAACTGATGTCTTATTTTCACCGCTGCAGAGCTGCCACAGTTCTCATTGGGCTTAAAATGATTTGTGCATACAAAGCAACTCTGGATATCAACGGCTAGGTTGAAATGGGCATTTAATCCCTTCATTTACCTCAGTTTACACTTCTTCAATTTCAAAAGCTTTGCTAGTCACTAAGAGATTTTGTCAAAGAGTAAAACTTCACAGACTTGGATGCTTAGTTACTTCAGTGACAACTTCCTTCTGTCTTCACAGGCAGTGCTCTTATCTATAACAACCTGACCCATATTTTATCTAGCTACTTTCAAGCACGGCTCCTCCTTTGCTGAAACACGTCTCCAAAAAGTCAGTTGCACATTTGTAAAGATCATTAAGGACTGCTTTTTGTGTGTTCTGTGCAAGAGGGTGAATTCTACTATGAATTACATTACAAAAATCTCTAATTCAACTATCTCATCTACTCTATAGAAAAATGTATCATCACATACAAACACTACAGTCAACCCCTCCATATTTCTCAGCTACTCTGAAAGTAGCAGTTTTGACTGTTTTGAGCACGCTAACTCAAAATGAAAAAAAAAAACCTTGAGTATTAATTCTCCACTGGTTTGCACTTTGTGTACTCACTGCACTTGTTCAAACTCCATTTGAAATAGCTGTGAAACAGTGGTATTTCACACCCACTTGGACCAGGCACTGCTGATGCAAGGTACAAAACAATGGCAAAGGTCAGACTGACAGACACATTTCACAGTGCAATTGTCAAGCATAACTCAAGTGACCACCACTCAATAATACTGTAGTGACAGCTACCACAAACTTCATTTTCTATGGATTAATACTACATCTAATTAATTCATTGTTCAACAGTGATCTGTACCTCTCACGGGTCATGTTATACGGAGGGCGGCATAATCTCAGGCTCTGACTATAACAGTCATTTGTTACTCTGCCTAAAGATAGTATTTGTGATGAGCAGGTCATGCGCCACACGTTCACTGAGGAGGAGAGTACCACTGAGGTTTATATTTCCCACCCTCTCTTTGCCTATTGTGCCACTCCAGAGTTGGGTATCCCGTCCAATGCTGGCACTGAAATATCCCATGAGGATGAATTTGTCTGCCTTAGGAGTGGCTGAGGACTGCATCGAAAGTCCAAAGGTGGCTATGTGACAACAAAAACAAGTGTGGGCAAGAGAAGGTCTGTCATAAACAGATAGTTAAGGGTTAATGTCTCTTTTAGCTGTAAAGGGTTAAGAAGCTCAGTAAACCTGGCTGACACCTGACCAGAGGACCAATAGGGGGACAAGATACTTTCAAATCTTGGTTGAGGGAAGTCTTTTGTTTGTGCTCTTTGTGGTGGTGTTGTTTGCTCTTGGGACTAAGAGGGACCAGACGTCAATCCAGGCTCTCCAAATCTTTCTGAATCAGTCTCTCATGTTTCAAACTTGTAAGTAATTAGCCAGGCAAGGCCTGTTACTCTTATGTTTGTTTTCTCAACTTGTAAATGCTTCTTTTTGCTGGAAGGATTTTACCTCTGTTTGCTGTAACTTTGAACCTAAGGCTAGGGCGGGGTCCCTCTGGTCTGTAGGAATCTAATTATCCTGTAAAGCATTTTCCATACTAATTTTAGAGAGATAATTTTTACCTTTTCTTTCTTTAATTAAAAGCTTTCTTTTTAAGAATCTGATTGATTTCCCCTTGTTTTAAGATCCAAGGGGATTGGATCTGGACTCACCAGGGACTGGTGGGGGAAAGGAGAGGGGATAGTTAATTTCCCCTAGTGTTAAGATCCAAGGGGATTGGATCTGGACTCACCAGGGACTGGTGGGGGGAAAGGAGGGGATAGTTCAATTTCCCCTTGTGTTACAGATCCAAGGGTTAAGATCCAAGGGGTTTGGATCTGTGTTCACCAGGGAATTGGTGAAGTCCCTCAAGGCAACCCAGGGAGGGGATGAAGTTTTGGGGGAACAGAGAGTGCTCCAGACACTGGAATTCTGGGTGGTGGCAGTGTACCAGAACTAAGCTAGTAATTAGGCTTAGAAGTGTCCATGCAGATCCCCACATCTATACCCTAAAGTTCAGAATGGGGAAAGAAACCTTGACAAGGCCTCTGAGATCCAGGCTTTCATAGACCAGGGTGACAAGAGAAGCTTCTTTCAAGCAACAAAAGTGATATACGGGCCAAGCTCCAAAGCCCCAAACCCCTTATGTTATCAGGATAGCTCAACCCTCCTCAAAGACAATATACACATTAAACAATGCTGCAAAAAGTACTTGGACAGCCTACTAAACCACGAATCCACAGTCTCCGAAGACACTATCAAGTTTATTCCACAATGCTCAACACCACCTTGTTGATCCCCCATCTTCTGAGGAAGTCCGGCATGCCATCACTGAGACAAAAATCACAAGGCACCAGGCTCAGACAGCATCTCAGCTGAGGTTTTTAAAGCTGGTGGAAAAATGCTCCAGCACAAACTTTGCCAACTCCCTCGACAAAACCTGGACCTGTGAAGAAATTCCGCCTGACTTTAAGCATTCCAACATTGTTACAATATTCAAGAAAGGAGGCATATCTTTATGTGGAAACTACAGAGATACTGCCCTCCTCTCCATCGCAAGGAAAATCCTTGCCTGGCTCCTACTAAACCACCCCCTCCCCCTTGCTAAGGAATTCCTCCCCAAATCACAGTGTGGCTTCAGGCCATCCTGAGGCACAACTGACATGATGTTCATGGCATGACAGATTCAGGAGAAGTACAGAGAGCAACACCAAGAACTGCTCATGACATTCATCAACCTAACAAAAGTCTTTGACTATTAATTGTGATGCCCTTCGGAAGGTGCTGTGTAGATTTAGCTGTTTATAGAAATTCATTTCCATCATTAGACTACTCCATGATTGGATGAATGTCACCATTCTGTGCAACAGCCAGCCCATTCACCATTCACACTGGTGTGAAGCAGGGCTGTGTCAGTGCTCCAACACTCTTTTCCATTTATCTTGCCATGATTCTCATTCTCATCCGTGACCGCCTTCCTGATGGAATCAGGACTGAGTATCATATCGATGGCCAACTCAATCTCTAAACACAATCTAAGATCACGAGAACTGACATCACTGACCTTCAGTATGCAATTGACTGCGTCATTCTCGCACACAGAGAGGCCGATCTGCAAAGCACCCTAAATCTTTTTGCAGATGCCTACAACAGCCTGGGTGTCTCTCTCTCTCTCTCTCTCTCTCAACATTGGGAAAATCAAGGTGTCTGTTACAGCTGTCCCCCTGCTACATTCCTTTTTCTCCTTTCCTTTCTGTTTGTCAATTGTATTACTGATGTCTAGCATAAAACCCCATTGGTTACCCTTTTTTCTCTCTAACACACCTCACATTTTACATTTATACCACTGTGACACATTTTTACCTAGAGTTGTTGGTTATTTAACATATTTTTCCCATAACTGTTAGTTGGTTATATGCTGCTGTGACACACCCTTTACATAAGAAATTGTTAGCTACCTGTTACATTTATATTTCAGTGTTAATTGGTTACCAACTGTATTGTACCCCACTGTATTGTACCCCACTATTGAAACCCCCTATACTATTTACTAAAAGAAACCCCTCCCTTATTGTCTACCTTAACAAACCCCATACCCCTCACTACTGAATTTTCCTTGTTTTTGCATTTTCTTAATAAAGTTTATTTTGCACCCCACCAGTGCAGTAGTTGTCCCCCAAGATCCCCTACCTGCTGGCAGGGTCACAAGGTATCCTATCAGCCCTCATCTGCACAAACTACCCTTTGTATGCCACAAATCACTAGCAGCAGAGAACCTCTGGGAAATGTGGACCATTTTCCAGACCTCTGGAGCCACCTCTCCCAAACAGCCAGCATTGACACAGAAATTGAATACAAGTTCCGCTGTGCCAGCACAACCTTCAAAAGGCTACTCAAACAAGTCTTCAGTGATAGCGATCTGCAAACACGATCTTGGTTTACAAGGCAGTTGTCACCCCCACCTTCCTCTATGAGTGAGAGACCTACAGACACTATCTCAAGCAACTGGAGTAGTTTTCAGCAGCGCTACCTCAGGATTCTCAGGATGAGCTGGGAAGACCAACACACTTAACATCAGCATTCTCTCTGCAGCCAACAGCAGCAGCATAGAAGCATAGATCATGAAACACCAACTCCATTGGGCTGGCCACTGCATATGTATGCCTGACATTGGCCTCCTGAAGCAAGAACTCTTCTCTCAGTTAAGTCACGGAAGAAGGGCTCACGGAAGTGCTTCAAAGGCTTACTGAAAGCACACCTTAAAAAGGGAGGCGTCAACCCAACAAACTGGGAGGACTTAACATGGAACAGAACGCAGTGGTCCCACACCATGCACCAAGCTACAGCTCACTTTGAGGAGAACAGATGTGCTCATGAGACAGAGAAGTGACAAAGGAAGAAAGAAAGGGCACAACACTCCAGTCAACAACTATGTCACTTCTGTGGGAAAATCTGCAGGGGATTAATTGGGCTCCTCAGCCACTTAAAAACCCATCAATGAACCCCCTGGGCAGATATCATCCTTGCTTCGAGGGACAGTGAAAGGAGAAGACTTCCACGGTTATAAACTTGCAGTCTGACAATGCTATTTCATCTGATTATTCAACTTTCAAATTCGTTATTAATTTTATCATCAGCAGATGTACCATACTAGCTGTAAGAATAAATTTGCATCTTGATAAATCCTAGTAGCATCTATATCTTGGTGTATGTTCAAACATTCAATACTGTGATTTAATAAAACCCGTATGGCTAAATATCCATTTGAGAAAAGAGCAATAGAAACTTCAAGTATTTAATTACAACGATTAATTTATCAATAATGATGCTTTTTTAAACTTCTTACATATTCAGATTCTTTACTGGTACTTCCGTGCAAAAGCTGAAAGTACAGAGCCAAAACCTATAGTCAAGCTCAACTCTCAATTTTGCCCTTAGGTGCATTCAAGAAGCCAGTACATCGCCTAACAAGTACTTAGTGATTGAATAAGTCTTCTGTATTACTGTTATCTCTCTCATAATATAAATCCTCTAATTTTGTAATGAGTTTGCAGAATTCAAGATCAAAACCTAAATATATTTAAAGAATTCAGACTTTGAAAATACTAGGCTCCTAAGTAACAGAATATAGGACTGGAAGGGACTTCCTTGGGTCAAGTCCAGTTCTCTGCTATTGCATATACAACGTGTGTGTCATATACTCCCATGCATAAAGTTATCCAGCTCCATTTAAGAACGGTTTGTTTGCCAGAGTTAGAAACATTCTAATTTCCAGCCTAATTCTATTTGTGGCCAGTTTATATCCATGTGCAAAAAACTGTCCTTTAGATTAAGTAGCTGCTCTCCCTCCCTGGTATTTAACCTCTGATATATTTAGAGAGGGCCGATCTACACTAAAAATTTACAGAGGTGCAGCTTCACCAATGTAGCTATGCTGCTGTAGCACTTCTGGTGAAGATCCTCGAAGCCAACAGGAGAAAGCTCTCCTGTCAACTTAACTCCACCTCCCTGAGAGGTGGTAGCTATGATGGCAGGAGAAGCTCTCCCACCAACATAGTGCTGTCTACAACAACGCATAGGTCAGTATAACTATGTCACACAGGAGTGTGAATTAGTCACACCGCTGAGTGATGTAGTTATACTGAAGTAATTCTGTAGTGTAAACCAGGGCTCAGCCTTCATTTTAGTAGGCTTAACAAGCCATGCCCTTGTTGTTTCTTGTAAGATGGGCTACTAGGATGATCAGGGAATGGAAAAGTCTCTCTCTGCACATGTCCCAGTTTAAATTCATCTGTCTTGAATATAGTGACTAGAGATGTATTGTATATAACATTACAGATATGATCTATTCTTGAGGGCATTCTGTGCCAAAAAAAATAAAAAATCTGCACCCAATATTTTAAAATTTTGCAAAATTCTGCAAATTTTATTTGTCAAAGAAATGTGGAAGTTTCAGCATGGCATTGGGGAGCACAGGCCACTGGCTGCAGAGGTGGGAGATCACTGTGCAGTTTCCCATCTCCCTGAGATATGGGCTCAGCGTTTAGGCTGCAACCAACCCTGACACACTCAAGGACCAGGCTTGACCCAGAAACATTCCAGAGCCCTGCCCCTCCATGCCAGGGGCACCAGGTGCGAGCAAGGCAGGATCCAAGTGTGAAGGGGCTTAATGTGGAGGGATCCAGGTGTGGGCTGAGAGGGTTCTGGGACAATTTGGGGGCAGGCGGCTCAGTAGGGGATCTGGGTGTGAGGGGGATCTGGAAGCAACAGCAGTGGGACTCTGCAAGTGGGCCAGGTGAAGATAGTTGGGGCCAAGTGGGGGTGGGGGTTCTGGATGTGGGGAGAGCCCAGAGACTAGGGTACTGGTGCTCAGTGGGGTGGGGATCCATGAGAAGCTGGTTGGGGCTCTGTAGGGTGGGGATCCAAGTGCAGGTGGCTTGTTGGAGTGGTTCTGGTACAGGGCAGTGGGGACTTGTCAGGAGGGGTTCTCGGAAAGGGGTGGGGGGTGAGGCACGGTGGAAGGGTCTGGATATGAGGGGGTCTGCATGCATGGGAGTTGGGCGGATGGGAGAGCAGCTCCCTGTACAGTGAAGGAAGCACACAGGCTAGGGGAGTTTGCAGAGCTTCCTACAGCCGGGGGAGAAACCACATGTGGGTGGGGGTGCAATGTGACACGGCCCCAGATGCCATGGGGGAAGAGGAAGTCCTGTCCACTCCAGTCCAGATGGGACTAGCGGCTGATCCTGGTGCAGGGTAGGAGCCACCAGCTGGGTCTGCCCCAGTCCTGTCCCCTGCCCCACAGTGATTTACCTCTCTGCTGGCTGCCCTGGGCACCCACAATATACTGCTGTGATCACTCTTATGATTTCCCTTTGCTTCCCTGTCAGAAAGTCATTTTTCTGCAGGGAAGCAAAGAAATAAGCGGGGACATAAATTCTGTGCATGCGCAGTGGCACAGAATTCCCACAGGAGTAAAGATCCTACAGTCCCTTGTACTGTGGTATTACTAGTTTCCTATCTGGAAATACTTCACCTGATACACTCTAGGACCACATTAAGTTTTGTTTTGTTTTTCCATCTGCTTCACAGACATCCTGCAATCAACTAAGAGAGCTTCCTCCTCTGTCATTTCCAGTTGACAAGCCCCCAGTTTATAGCAGAAATTCCCGTTATCTGTTCCAAAGTGCATGACCTTATGCTATTTTTATTATCAAAGTCATTTCATTTCCATTACTTGAGTCCACAAAATGATTTCATTCTTCCTGTATAATCTACAGAAAGAATATAAAAAACTACAGATTGTTTTGGAATTTTTTATTCCTCCCAAGTTCCACCCCTCTTCTGTCCAGTTACGGTCACTAAGAGTACATCTACTTTTGAGCTGGGAGATCTGATTTCTGGTTTGCATAGAGGTACTGGCACTAGCTATGCTGGAGCTAGTGCCTAAAAATAGCAGCATGTTCATGGCAGCATGGGGAAGCGGCTTGGTCATCCAACTGAATACGTACCTGGGGGCTACAGAGAATTGCACACAGAGGGGCTAGCTATGAACTATATAAGGAAGTCAGAGGTTTCAGTTGCAAATCTAATTTTTATTCTGTTATATGACAGACAACAAGGAAGACATCATTATTATATAGATGTTTCATCTTTCAGAAAATAAATAGGAAGATTTAGTACCAGTAATGGCAAAAAGGCCAAATTAAAGCTTTTGTGTGGCTCAGACCTTGGCATCAAGGTTCGACTTCAGCCATTTATTAACAATTAGTTTGCTGCTGCACCGTTCCGACTGGAATCCCAGGCTGTCTTGATACTAATAATTGACATACAACATGATCAATACAGGTTTCATTCTATAGGTAATTTACCTTTTGCAATGCTTATGAGAGGTTTTTTTAAACTAAATAAAAATGACACTTTAGTTATCAGTTTGCTGAAAATAATCTGAGTACAGGACCAAACATTGTCCCCACTTCCAAGGGCAACAAGTATACTACTAAGGCAATTTAGTTAACCACTGGGAGTAGCAACTGTTTGTAGACTTAGTACAGAAGCTGAGTCTAGAATAACTATCTTAACTAAAATAGCTGAAAATTACTTAACGTAAAGTATGGGTGATGAGAACACTGGACAGTATAACTCAACAAAACACTGTTTTTACCCAATTTAGTTTTAGAAATGTGACATGGCTCTGAGCAGTAGCAGTAAGTATATTAATGTCTAGTGTATAGCTATGTAAAGTAAAACAGATTACCACAAGTGTACATCAATGAGCACTACTACACGATCTCAGTTGCTTTACTATTCTAACAAAGTGGACAGATGACTTTCAACGTTAGAGGTAAAAGTATTGAAGGATATTACACAAAAGAGTACTTTTAATATTTACAAACGATCATCACTGTGTGTTTGTCATTTTCCTCCTTTTTGTTCTATATTCTGCCCCAGAACAGCTGAGACCATAAATTTAAGCAACATCCCATCAGAGCTGTCTGCTCAGCTCTTAAGTTTTGTATGTATCCTTTTTAATTAAAACTTAAGATTTCTAGGATTGGTACTTATTATTTTAAAATAAGTAACAAGCACAACAGACGATGGAAAATGTGCTACAAGTGTAGCTCCTAAGCCCCACTGTTATAAGTGATTTCTTCTTTGATAAACTTCAGTAGATTCAATGCTGGTTTAGTGTTACCCCTTCATACATCCCATTAAGCTCTTTAGATTTTTAATAAGCAAAACCAAGTTAAACAAATGTAATACAAAAGTTAACAACTGGGGTTCAAGTTGTGCTATACAGAAATGGACAATTGACCAGGAAAAGCAAGTTTCAATTTCCAATCAATGTGAAATAGTGGTGAAAGTTGTGTGGACCCCAGCTGAGGTTATGGAGTCTCAGCAAGATAAGAGAAGGAAAGATATTAAAAAAGGGTAACAAGTGGGGATACCAGCAATTTAAATAGTGAGGGAAAACATTTCTAGTTAGTGTATCCATGAGGCAGAATGGCAAATTACAGGCAAAACCAGTTAAGTCAATTTTTTTAGTCCTTTTGAATAAATTAAAGCTTTATATTTTATGTGACATACTGCATAATGCTTCCATCATTAGAAAATTCTCTAATGTTTTAAGTGCTGAGCTAACAGTCCTGCTATGTTACTGGCTAAATCAATTACTTTAAGCTGAACCAATTGCCTAATGCTTGGGTTATACCTCATTTGTTAGCAAACTGCACTACCATTCTGTTCCAAAGTAAGGGGGCAAATCTCTGAAGAGGGGAGGGGAGGGAAGGGAAAGGAAGCGAAGCAATAACCATAGTTCCATAGAACTGAATAGGAGCAGTCATTCAGTGAAGATTTTACCACTATCCACACGATCTGCTACCGTGGTGTTCAGTTATGGGGGAAACAACCCAAGAGACAGAAGTGAACTTGGAAGCCCCAAGATTCCTGGCCATAACAACAGTATTACTTTAGGGTGTGCGCGAGAAATTTCACTCTCTTACCAACTGAATTTGAAACCATATACATAAAAAACTGGGCATATTAGTCGAGCTTATGGGGGGGTTGTCAACAGCCATGTGAGTTTGCAACTTGTTATCTACAGCTTTAGGCACTGTAGTTCTACAGATAAAGTATGAACAAACAATCAGGTTCTCAGCCAGGCAAATTGTAGGCTAACTTTTCACCAGTATATCTTTCATGTTCTGTTCTGAAATTTGCCAGGGTCACTCTGGATTCATTTGTCATCGCAAAAAGTGGAAGCAGAATTTTGATTTATCCACCTTTTAGGAGAGGAATTGGCGGCCGGAACCCCAGAGCAGCGGCGGGCTAACCCGCTCAGTTGCTGCTTTGGGTTTCCAGTTGCTGGCCCCTTGCCAGTCAGGGTCCCCACCGCAGCCCCACTCGCCTTGCTTCCAATTAGAGTTCCAGCGCAGGCCCCCTGCCAGACAGGGTCCAGGCCTCTGGCCCTGCTCACCCCAACCAACCGCCAACTCCACTCACCTCAGCTGCCAGTCTGGGGTTCCAGCCGCTGACCTCCTGCCAGCCGGTTACCAACTGATCACTCAGAAGCCTGTGTGCAGCTTAAAGTATCCAAATACTTGCCAGACATTGGAAAACTCAGCAAGGAAAAGCAAGGGCAAGGATCACACTGAACTGATAAGATCTGCATTTTAATTCTGAAATATGTAAAGTAAACAAGGTTTTCAAAATGTAACAGTAGTTTGGTTATATAATATATAGACTTACAGAGAGACCTTCTAAAAAACGTTAAAATGTATAATTTAAGGCTTCTCGTGCCAGTAAGTGTATAAAAGAAGACTCAGCACACCACTTCTGAAAGGTTACCGACCCCTGTGCTAGACAGTTATGTTCACAGACAAGAGCCTCTCACATTTTATATGACAGGTAAATTAATTAGACTGTTTTAAGTGTCATAAGAAACTAGAAGGTTGAAATTCAGCAAGTTCATCCCCACAAAATCACTTAAGAAGAAAAAACAGATACTAGCAAGCAGAGATCCAAGAGATTACTTCTGTTGTCCTCAAAGCTTAGATCAAAAACTAGTCAAAGTATTTACAAAAAAGTAATCTGGTACTGTGACAGAAGAAAATTTTGGACAGTTTCCATTTTATAGACATTTTGACAAGCAACAACCCATTAGTAAAACCACTTCAAGTTTCTCATGAAACTGGTGTGGAGCAGAAAAGTGTTGTAACAGATGTTGAGAGCACCTACAGCATCTTTAAGGACTACTGTTTCAGCTTTATAAAATTTATCCATACGTTTGAGCCAGCTCTTCAAAGCATGAAAACACTGATGACCATTATAATGAGATGGGCCAGACAATATGAGCCCATAAAATATTCACGGACCTTTTCATCAGCGTGCATTATATGTATGGGTTCATCACAGGGTTCCTGGGTAGGTTCTCTGTGGAATCTGGTGTCACTAAAGGTGGGTTACTGCAAAAGTCACAAGGCTGGTGAGGCAGAGATTCAGCCTTTGAGGCTTGAGGGTTTGAAAGACTTTGGAACCTATTAGGAACTCCTAGAAGGATGGACTGGGAGGGGGGGAACCCCCTCTGGTAATCTTAAATATGATTTTAAATCCTTTTATTGTTTTGTGGGTTCTCTCTTGGTCTTCAGGTAAAGGTACTCTGCTTTTGAAAAGCTGGAACACTCAATTCATACAGTCTTTGGACAGAAAGTAAAGGCAAGGGACTGGACTCTCATTCCTGCTATGATTTAAACAGCGAAGTGCAATGGGGCTGCAAGCCTCAACTCCTGATCTAGAGGGAGAGGGATGCCCAAAAAGGTGACATCTAGATGTGTGAGAGAGCTTTCCTTGAGACCAAAAGTGTAGTTACCCTCAAATTGTGATAGGAATGTTTAAAGGGGTTGATTTTATCCCTTAAAATTTACAATCCAGAGAAGCAAATAGTAGCCAAATTTTAATAACTGTCTCAGTGGCAACTCAGGAATTTGACTCCCGCTATTTTAATTACATGAGGTTCTTTGTCACGTTTTAGGGGATATCACAATTACAAATAAGCAAAAAATTATTAACATGATTAACTGTGAAATTTTATTAAAGGAAAAAGGAAGAAAGATTAAAGACACAGTCAACAATGCTTACTTCAGTTACAATCTCTTCAGTAAATTTCTCTGTGGAAAGCTTTTAACAGAGATCACACCTTTGAGAGTTGGACTGACTCTGGTAGGGGAGTTTTGCTTTAGAAAAAAGTCAAAATAAAAGCCTTTCATTCCTCAAATCCCAAATGAATCCTCTTTTAGTGTATTTTTGATTGCCAACAAAAGTTTATAGATGTGCAAAAGTGTTTCATTTAAGGATGGGTGAGACCTGTGTGGCTTAGCTGGTCTAATCCAAGAACCATTTATGAACAGGGAAAAAATGAGTAATTTTAAATATATTTTATGAAACCAAAGAAAATATTTTAATTCGGTCACTTAAAAGAAACCATTCAAGGAGCTGTCTTAAAACTGGCAAATTACTTAATGAAGAATCTTAACATTTAAGTTAAATCCACAATTTTTCAAATTACTGAGTTTAGCTTATGTCTCCTGTCCAGTACAGTAACTCCTCACTTAATGTTGTAGTTATGTTCCTGAAAAACGTGAATTTAAGCAAACGATGTTAAGTGAATCTAATTTCCCCATAAGAATTAACGTAAATGGGAGGGTTAGGTTCCAGGGAATTTTTCCTTCACCAGACAAAAGACAATATATATGGTGACAAAGTTCCTCCTCTAATCTTGTGATCCGCCTATTGGCGAAAAGAATTTTTTGATGATACAATATTTTAAAATCATATACTTATTATTATAAAAGAGACAATTATTTAAATATATAAAAACTAGATAAATTAATACTTCCTCTAGGAAATGGTATCTATAAGTGGATTTTATGATTAACTCGCCGCAGAGATCTTCCCTCTGGTGAACCCACAGTCTGGGTCAACTCTTCCTGTGTCTGATGAGGAGTTGGGAGGTTTGGGGGAACCCGGGCCCGCCCTCTACTCCGGGTTCCAGCCCAGGGCCCGTGGATTGCAGCTGGCTAAGTGCCTCTGGAACAGCTGCATGCAGCTACAACTCCCTGGGCTACTTCCCATGGCCTCCTCCAAACACCTTCTTATCCCATCACAGGATCTTCCTCCTCGTGTCTGATAATGCTTCTACTACTCAGTCCTCCAGCACATACCCTCTCACTCTCAGCTCCTTGCGCTCTTGCTCCCAGCTCCTCACCACACGCACCACAAACTGAAGTGACCTCCTTTTTAAACCCAGGGCCCGATTAGCCTGCCTTAATTGATTCTAGCAGCTTCTGATGGCTGCAGGTGTCAAATCAGCCTGTCTGCCTTAATTGCTTCCAGAAAGTTCCTGATTTTTCTGGAACCTTCCCTGTTCCCTTACACAGGGAAAGGGAACCTGTTTACCTGGGCTATATATCTTTATATATATTAACAGGTGTGTTGTAAGGAAGACACGAGAGGTCTATCTTCCGCTCTACTCTGTGCTGGTTAGGCCTCAACTGAGTATTGTGCCAGTCTGGGTACACACATTACAAGAAAGATGTGGAGAAACTGAGAGGTCCAGAAGACAAAACAAGAATGATCAAAGGTCTGAGAACATGACCTATGAAGGAAGGCTGAAAGAATTGGTTTATAGTTTGAAAAGAAAAGACTTGAGAGGGGACATGAATAGCAGTTTTCAGGTACTAAACAGGTGTCATCAGGAGAGGGAGAAAACTTTTCACCTTAGCCTCTAATGATAGAACAAGAAGCAATGGGCTTAAACGCAGCAAGAAAGATTTAGGCTGACATTAGAATAAATCCTACCGTCAGGGTGTTGGACACTGGAATAGAAATTGCCTAAGGGAGGTTGGGAATCTCCATCTCTGGAGATATTTAAGAGTAGGTTAGATAAATGTCTATCAGGGATGGTCTAGACAGTATTTGGTCCTGCCATGAGGGCAGGGGACTGGACTCGATGACCTCTCGAAGTCCTTCCAGTCCTAGAGTCTATGAATCTGCCTTCTATCACTCTCCTCTAGCCATCTGGCCTGACCTTGTCACAGTACATACACACACACAAAGTTCAACAAAAAATTTAATACAGGTACACACTGATGATGATTGTGAAGCTTGGTTGAGGTGGAGGAGTCAGAGGTGGGGATATTTCCCTTACTGATAAATGATGAACAAGCTGAGCCCTCAAGGGTTAACTCTCTCATTCTGCAAGGCAGCAGGAATGGCGGGAGATATGCTCACTCCCTTAAGTACACTGCCTTGTTAATTAAATCAGCTTGCTGAGACAGCAGCTGCTGCAAGCATCCTCTCGTCCTGAGCCATGCTCTATGGAAGATGGGGTAAGCGGGGCGCAGGAGCACGGGGGAGGGGGATACCCTAATATTAGCCTCCCTCTTTCTTCCCTCCCCCTCGGCACAGCAAGCAGGAGTCTCGGAGAGCAACTCCAAGGCAGAGGGCAGGAGCAGCACATGGCAGTGGGTGGAGGGACACAGCTGAACTGCAGGCAGCTGCTGCACAGGGAACTTAGGGGAGCAGGGAGCTGATAGGGGGAAGCTGATAGCGGGCTGCCAGTCCACTCTGGTTCCAAGCCCCCACCAGCTAGCTGCAACGGGCTGGTCTTCCTGCAAGCAGTAGACAAAGCAGGTGGCTGCCAAATGATGTTAGAAGGGAGCGTAACACAACTTTAATCGAGCACGTTCCCTAACTGATCAGCAATGTAACCACAAAACAACGTTAACTGGGACAACTGTAAGTGAGGAGCTACTGTAATACGTAGTCTAAGCCATTCTGTTTAACAGAAGCTTTTACTGTCAAATTGAAGTAGTATTTTAATATCCAATTATGATCATTACAAGAAAAAAAAAAACCTAATTCCTAATTTTATTACTCCACTGACATTAGTCTTGCCCATCTGGATTCTAGAGAAAAAGTCTTAATACATGTGTGCATTTGGGGACATCAAGGTTAGTTTAATGAATGGGATTTAAAAAAAAAAAAAAAAAAAAAAAAAAAGCTTACCACAAATGCTTGAAATGTGAAAAAAGCACAAGTTTCTACTTCTGACTACATACTAGGGTTTTTGTTTCAAAACAAAGGTTATAGAAAATATAGAAATTAAATCCAAGATAGCTTTTGTCGTGATTTTAGACTATGATTTGAAACTTAAGAGATCTGCATTTATTCTAGTATTTACTCTCACTCGCTGGAGAACAAACATGAAGTTTGACAGCATCCATACTTCCTGTAATCAGTCAGTGAATTATTCAAGAATTTCAGTTGGTAACTCCAGATAAGTTATCCTGTATTTAGAGGTAATGGCCACATTGTCATTTCAGCCCACCAAAAACTCAGAATAATTGACTTCACAACACAGTAACTTGAGAATTACAAGAAACTAAGAAATCACAACGTCCTGTAGAGTCACAACGTTCATAAGAACAGAAGTCTGAACTAAAGATATTATTTGTATTACTATAACATATAGGAGCCCTAGTCATACACCACATAGCATTTGGTGCTGCATAAACCAAAAACAAAGGGGTTTTTTGTGTTGCCATCACAAAGTGTATTTTTATGTACAGTAGCTTGAAGATAAGGGGTATGGAAAAGCTACTAAAATAAGGATCCAAGCTGAGAGCCTGCACTATATGGCCTGGCTGGCTGTAAGACAACTGGGAGGGAAACAAACTTACAAACCCAGCATCAAGCCCCTGCACATACTGCATTCCTGGCTTCCTCATTGTCATAAACAGATAACTAAGAGTTAATAGAACAAAAGTACTTTATATCTCTTGACTGTAAAGGGTTAACAAGTTCAGTAAGCTGGATGTCACATGACCGGAGGACCAATCAGGGGACAGGATACTTTCAAATCTTGAGGGAAGTTTGTGTGTGCGCTGTTAGAATTTGGTTGTTGTTCTCTCTGGATTCTGAGAGTGACCAGATGTGCAACCAGGTTTCTCTCTAATCTCTCCAATACAGGCTCTTATAAGTTTTTTTGTCACCCCAGGCCCCTATGCTTATTGAGTTCATATTCCTGTTTCCATATCGTGGAGGGCAAGTGGTTGCGCTGTGGGTGCTGCATCTTCTCGTGGTGTCTAGCAATTTGCGCTTCTGGTTTGTGGCTGCTCATGAGATTTTGCTTGCGCCTGTGAGTAGAAGACGTTGGTGACTCTCATTAATTTTGATAAGCAAACAGACGTCTCTCTCATCTGCACATCTTACATACTATAATACAATGGTTTCTTCTCCAATACTAATTGGTCTTAATACATACCGCTAATTGCTGCCCTTGAGGGTCCACGAGATGGTGGTAGATCTAGAGGACGCGAGTGGCTGATTACTGTTTTCGTTTTCTATACTTTGATAGCAAGACACATATGCTTTCATTGCTTGGTGTCATTCTAGGAAGAAGGAGTTCAAGTATGTGTGGGGATATTTCGGCGCTCGCAAGACGATTTTAAGATTAATGGCTATATGTGGCTGACTTCTTAGCGGTGGGACGGATGGAAGGTGGTAGTTCGCATAGTATACACGCCTCCTAACGCGTAAATAAGACCGCCGCAAGCGCTTCATAAACCCCTTGTCTACCATATCCAGAACTTACTATAGACAAAAAGCATTATGAATTTTTTTCTTACTGGTTTGTCTTTAATTATAAGTTTTTTTCTTTCGCTTAAATAACCGTATTATTTTTTTTATTTCTGTGCCGACCCCATGAACTGGGTTCTGGATGTCACAGGTGAGTTGATGTGTGAGGAGACCAAGATTGGGAATGGGCGGAGATGAAAAGTTACATTTTCTTTTCGTGTGTTAGGATTTACATGTTCCTTCTTTCAGAGGAGTTAGTCCTGGGAGGGGAGAGAAGAGAAGGGGAAGAGTGAATTTTCCTCTCTGTTTTTTTCGATTCAAGGACGTTGTTGTAGGATCACATGTGATCTTCCAAGGATGTACCCAGTGGGAGGGCGAAGCCCTGGGTGTGTTCCAGGGTAACCCAGGGAGGGGAAGCCTGGGAGATGCAACGGTGGGAGAAAGGGTTTACTTTCCTTGTGTTAAGATCCAGAGGATTTGGGTCTTGGGGTTCCCCGGGCAAGGTTTTGGGGGGGACCAGAGTGTACCAGGCACTGGAATTCCTGGTTGGTGGCAGTGCTACAAGTACTAAGCTGGTAATTGAGCTGAGAGGAATTCATGCTGGTACCCTAAGGTTCAGAGTGGGGAATTATACCATGACACACATCCTAGGTCATTCTTCCTCCAAGTCTTGGGAATCCCTTCATCCTAGCCTAGTATATGCTTCCCCAGCCAGCCAGACTCCTTATCTTCCTGCATCTCCTATTCCGAGGCACAGGAAGCCCTGGTCTAACAGACCTAATATGTTCACATAGCTGATTCCTCAAATTCATTTCTCCTTTGTCAGAGCTGTAAGCTCCACCACAAAGGGAAGAAACTGCTACTTACTGTAACTGTTACTCAAAATTCCACTTCGGTGTGTGCACATGCCCAGCACACTAGAGCCAAAAAATGTTACCTAACAATACCCATAGGGTGGAGGCTATGCTTGCGCCTCATGGCCCTAGCCCTTTCCCACTTATATGAGGCAGCACTGCCCGGACCACCCTCAGTTCTTGTGCATCCAATGCCCAGAGACTAGACTTCAAAACAGAGAGGATGGAGGGTGAATCGTGGAATGTGTGTCTGCATCACATCTCAAAGAAGTACAGTTACAAGAAGTAACCATTTGGTTTTTGAGTAGATGCAGCCCTGTATTACGCTTAAAATCTGCTTGTGAGTCACTTGTTTGAACAAGGATTGCCTTCCCTACATTTGCATCTGCTCTTGACACAGTGGTTGTGACAGGTTGGATCACAGAAACCCCCAGGGAACTGCCAATTGATGTGCCAAACTACATCTATTCCCGTTTTCCCTGCCAGCTCAGGACTCCAGCAAAGACCCAGGGTCTGAATTACTTGTCTCAAAACTGCAGGTTTACCTGAAAGCAGCTAACAGAAGTGTGCTTGTCTTTAACACCCAGATGCCCAACTCCCAGTGGGGTCTAGACCCAAATAAATGCATTTTACCCTGTATAAACTCAAATTGTTCACCCTCTATAACACTGATAGAGACATATGCACAGTTGTTTGTTCCCCGAGCTATTAATGCATACTCTGAATGAATTAATAAGTAAAAAGTGATTTTATTAAATACATAAAGTAGGACTTAAGTGGTTCCAAGTAGTAACAAAGAGAACAAAATAAGTCACCAAGTAAAATAAAATGCGCAAATCTCTCTCTAATCAAACTGAATACAGATAAGATCCTCACCAGTTCCAGAATGCTCCCTTTTACAGACTAATCTCCTTTTAGCCTGGGTCCAGCAACCACTCACACCCCCTGTAGTTACTGTCCTTTGTTCCATTTTCTTTCAAGTATCCTGGGGGGTGGAGAGGCTCCCTCTTTAGCCAGCTGAAGACAAAATGGAGGGGTCTCCCAGGGGTTTAAATAGACTCTCTCTTGTGGGTGGAGACCCCCTCCTCACTCTTATGCAAAGTCCAGCTCCAAGATGGAGTTTAGGAGTCACCTGGGCAAGTCACATGGGCATGACCAGTTTTTACAGGTAGCATCCATTGTTCTCATGCTACCCTGAACGTCCTCAAGTAGACTTTTTAATGTGGATTGGAGCATTCCAAGATCCATTGTCCTTTAAGTGTTTCTTGATTAGGTACTTAATTCCAACATTCCTTTCTCCAGAAATTGACCAAATGCTCTACTGAGGTTATTTAGAATCAAGCAAGTACACAGCCAACATTCATAACTTCAAATACAAAAATGATACATGCATACAAATAGGATTAATACATTCAGTAGATCATAACCTTTGGGATGTTACATGGTATATGTAGCATAAAACACATTCTAAGCATATTTCCATAAAGCCTTATGGGAAGTACCATCACAGTGGTAATGGCTTAATGTTGCAGAAACTTATGTGTCGCTGACCAAGTGGCATCCCTGCAAATGTCCAATATTCAGCTGTCACTCAAAAACACCATTGACGCAGCTTGCGCTCTTGTAGAATGGCTTCACACCCATGGAGCTGAAGCAGTTTTGGATGTAGTCTTGATGCAACAAGTTATCCATTTAAAGATCATCTATGAGGAGACTACCTGTTTCTTTACATGATCTGCATACAACACCAACAGATGAAGTAAAGCTCAAAAGGGTTTAGTCCTGCCAAGGTAGAAGGACAGACGTCATCTGATATTTAACATATGAAGGCACTGATCCTCCAGGTATGAATGAGGCTTAGGAAAAGACATAGGTCTGGTACAAATGAAACAGACCACTTTAGACACAAATTTTGGGTGAAGCCACAAAGTCACTATCCTTGGAGAATTGTGTATAAGGAGGTTCCACCATCAATGTCTGCAACTCTCACACACTGTTTGCATGTGCTATTGTCATGAGGAATGTAGTTTTTGACGTGAGAGAAAGAGACAAGATGCAAGAGGCATGAACAGGGGTCACATCAGAGCCACTGAGATTGAGTTAAGGTCTCACAAGGGAATATTTTTCCACATCAGCAGATGGAGATGAAGAATTCCTTTTAAGAATATCACTACCGTAGCACTAGAAAATACTGATCTTCTATGAATGGCAGATGAAAGGCTGAGATAGCTCATTGAGGGCGTATCTAGTGGCAAATCATAAGGCCTGATGACTGAAAAAAGCAGCAAATACTCGAAGATGTTATGGATACAAGTCACAGTTGGCTGAATTCCGCAGGCCAAAACCACTTCCATTTTACCAAACAGGTCATTCTGGTGGAAAGTTTTCTACTGGGTAGGACCTATTGAATAGCCACCGAACAATGCTCTTCCTCCTCTTTCAAACATGGAGCAGCCATGCCACGAAATGCAAGGTGCTGAGCGCAGGATACAATGTGCAATCATGATTCTGTCTGAGCAAGTAAGTATGGATAGGAAGGTGTATGGGAGGCTGAACTGACAGCGCAAAGATGTTGGGAAACCAACACTGCTTCAGCCATGCATGGGCAAGGAGAATGAGTTTGGCCTGACCCAGTTTCAACTGAAGCATGATCTGTGAACTTATGAAAACTGGAGGAAAAGCATATAGGAGAGTCAACTTCCAACTCAGGTGGAAGGTGTTCATCAGGGAGGCCAGACTGAGGCCCTCAGAGCAGAACAGATACATTACCCGTTGTCCTTTGTTGTGAACAGGTCCATTGTTGGGATGACCCAAGCTGACTTCCAAAACATAAGAATGGCCATACTTGGTCAGACCAACGCTCCAGTATCCTGTCTTCTGACAATGACCAATGCTAGATACTTCTGGGGGCATAAACTCAACAGGGCAAATTATCCGATGATCCATCCTCTATCTTTAAATCCTAGATTCTGGCAGTCAGAGGCCCAGGGACACCCAGAGCATAGGGTTGCATCCCTGATTGACCCGAGTAATAGCCATTAATGTACCTATTCTTTATGAACTTATCTAATACTTTTTTGAATCAAGTTATATTTTTGGCCTTCACAACAACCCCAATCAATGAGTGCCAAAGACTGACTGTGCATTGTGTGAAGAAGTACTTCCTTTTCCTTGTTTTAAACCTCCTGCCTCGTTCGTGTGTTATGTGAAAGGGTAAGCACTTCCCTATTTACTTTCTCCATATCAACCACGATTTCATATACTTCTGTCATATCCTGCCTTAGTTGTCACTTTTCCAAGCTGACTAATTGTGCAATTGTATACCTTGGGGAAGCATACTGTAACCCCCATATTCCTCATTTTCATATAATTACAATCTTACATAAAAAGCATGCCTTGTAAAGGTATCAGGAGAAAGGCTGTGATCTACTGAAAGGCATTTCTCTATCCATATATGTGTATCATTAATGTATATGAAGTTATGAGAATTGTGTTCTATGGTGGCCACTAAAAGATATTGTAAGTTAGGAAATCAGCCAAGTATTAGCTCCCCAGAGGCAACAGCAAAGAAAGTAACCAACGCCTGGGTTGGGTGTCAAATAACCCATCAACAGCCATTGTCCAGCAAGAGAGCAATGACTCACATGCATGAGGCCACACCAGAGGAATTGCTCAACTTTGCTTGGAGAGACTCAGCAATGCCCTCCACACATGTCTGGACTTGGGTATAAAACAGACAGACAGAGTGGACATATATGGGGTCCGTCTCCTGCCTCCCACCTTCTGAAAGCAACTAACACTGAGAAGACAAGACTTCAACAGAGGAGAATGGCCCAGGTTTAAGGAAGATACCTGTATATTAAGGACTGCAATATCCAGTGGGGTGAGAAAATCTGCTTAATCTAGATGTTGACCAACCTAATAGTGTTGAGAGTTTAGACTGCATGCTTATGTTTTATTTTGGTAACCATTCTGACTTTTTGCCTATCACTTAATATCATCTGAAAAAAAAAAACACCTACCTTTTACAGTCGATGCAGTTGTTTAATTGTTCATCTTTACCAGTGAGTTTGTATGAAGTCTGGGGCAAATCCACTCAGGTTTGCGAAGGCCGATGTATGTCCACTTTCCATTGTTGAAGTGAACAAATTAATAAATCTGCACTGCCCTTTCCTGGAGCACAGTGCTGGGGTATTTGGCCGGTGCCTTTCTCTGTGTGATTCATGAGGGGCTCTGGGAGCATTCATGCAATCTAGCAGGGTGTGGGGCTCCACATGCAGTTGTGCTGAGTGATCACAGCTCCTGGAGGGGTTGCTGCTGGTCACTAGCAAGGCATTGAGAGAGACAGCCCCGGCTGAGGAGAGTTCAGAGGGCCCAGTGCCAGGCTGCATCCCGGTCCCAGGCTGCACCCCACGGGGATACCATCACACTAGTTCCAGTCTTCTTAATCTCTCCTCATGTGGAAAAAATTATCCAACGGCCATGCACCCAGCGTGTGCACACATAATTGGAATCGATATGAGCAAGCACTCGAAGAACTATCCATAATCTCCTTCTAAGGGGCAGCAGCTAATTTAGATCCCATCATTTTGTATGCATAATTGGAATGTTTTCGATGTGCATTACTTTATGTGCATTACCAATACTGAATATCATCTACCATTTTGTTGCTCAGACACTAAGTTTTCTGAGATTCCTTTGTAACTCCTTGTAGTCAGCTTTCAACTTAAGTGTCTTGAGTAATTTTATATCAGTAAATGTATCACGTGACTATTTGCCCCTTTTTCCAGATCATTTATGAACATGTTAAACAGGGATTTATACTGGGACCAATGCTATTTCTCTCTCTTTATTCTGAAAGCTGACCATTTATTCCTAACCTTTGTTTCCTGTCTTTTAACCAGGTACTGATCCATGAGAGGACCTTCCCTCCGATTCCATCACTAGTGATTCTGCTTAAGAGTCTTTAGTGAGGGACCTTGTCAAAGTCTTTGTCAACGTTCAAGTACACTATATCCACTGGATCACCTTTGTCCACATTTTTTGACCACCTCCCCCCCCCCAAGAATTCTAATAAATTGGTGAGGCATCATTTCCCTTTACAAGAGCCACGCTGACTCTTTCCCAATATATTTTTTTCATCTATGGCCTGGTCTACATTACGATTTTAGGTCGAATTTAGCAGTGTTACCTCGATTTAAGCCCAGATCCGTCCACAAGACAAAGCTCTTTTTTTCGACTTAAAGGGCTCTTTAAATCAATTTCTTTACTCTACTTCCAATGAGGGATTAACACTGAAATCAGCCTTGCTGGGTCGAATTTGGGGTAGTGTGGATGCAATTAGACAGTATTGGCCTCCGGTAGCTATTCCAGAGTGCTCCATTGTGACCGCTCTGGACAGCACTCTCAAATCAGAGGCACTGGCCAGGTAGACAGAAAAAGGCCCATGAAATTTTGAATCTCATTTCCTGTTTGGCCAGCGTGGAGCTCTGATCAGCACGCCTGGCCATGCAGTCCCAAATCCAAAAAGAGCTCCAGCATGGACCGTATGGGAGATACTGGATCTGATCGCTGTACGGGGAGACAAATCTGTTCTATCAGAGCTCCATTACAGAAGATGAAATGCCAAAGCATTTGAAAAAAATCTCCAGGCTATGATACAGAGTCCACAGCACAGTGCTGTGTGACAAGCGTAACGGAAAACCAAAGACGGAGGGGGTACTGAGGACTCCAGCTATCCCACAGTCCCCACAGTCTCTGAAAAGTATCTGCATTCTTGGCTGAGCTCCCAGTGCCTGTAGGGTCAAACAAATTGTCCAGGGTGGTTCAGGGTACAGCTCGTCAATTTACTCCTCCTCCCCTCCCCGTGAAAGAAAAGGGGAAAAAAATCGTTTCTTGACTTTTTTCAGTGTCACCATATCGCTACTGCATGCTGCTGGTAGACACGGTGCTGTGGCACTGAACAGCAGCATCCTCTCCCCTCCCTTCCCCGGTGGCATACGGTACAGTGCAGTAGGACTGGTAGCCGTCCTCGTCATCATCCCTTGAGTGCTCCTGGCTGGCCTCAGGTGAGGTCAAAAATAGGAACGACTCCCCGTTATTCCTGGCAGATGGTACAGAACAGCTGGTAACCGTCCTCATCATAGCAACTGGGGGCTGAACTCCATCAGCCCTCCCCCCGCCACTTTCATGTGTAAAGAAAAGATTCTGTACTGCCTGGACTATCATAGCAGCTGGAGGCTGCCTCTCCCTCATTTTATCTCACTAAAAAGTCAGTGTTTCTTATTCCTGCGTTCTTGATTACTTCATCACACAAATAGGGGGACCCTGCAACAGTAGGCCAGAAGGGTTGGGGGAGGAGGGAAGCAACAGGTGGGGTTGTTGCAGGGGCACCCCCTAGAATGGCATGCAGCTCATCATTTTTGTGGGATCTGACACGGAGCAGCTGTGCTCTCTGGTACACTGGTTCTCTAGTACACTTGCCCCATATTCTAGGCACCACTGACTATTTTTAGATACAACATAAAGGAGGGAATGACTAGGGGGGTCATTCCCATTTTTGTCTTTGCACCCCCGGCCAACCTCAGTGAAGGTCAGCCAAGAGCACCCATGGCAGCAGCAGATGGTACAGAATGACTGATAACCATCATCTCATCGCCAATTTACAATGACACAGCAGATTGTACAGAACGACTGGTAACCGTCTCTGCTACCTTGCGAAGACAAATGAATGCTGCTGTGTAGCACTGCAGTACCACCTCTGAAAAGGGAATAACCCTTGTAAAAATTCAGATGCAATCAAAAATTATATTAAGACTTTGGAACAAAAAAATATTTTCACCTTCCTAACATGAATACATGTTGCTTCTGTTCAATTTGTACTGGCACATCACGGATTCAAGCTTCTATGTGCTAGTGTTGCTTAATATTCTAAAAACTATGCTAACTTTCTATTATGCTCCCGTGAAACGTTATCACATTTTAGCATCTCATTTGTGCTCAGTTGACAAATTAAGAGTCTCTAGTAGGTCATAATTATCCATTACTTGTGATAGTAGCAAACTGTTAGATTTTTATGCTTTCAACTTCAATTGAGAGCTCTTAAAATACAACTAGTTTAAGTCAGTTAACTGAATCTGCTCACCAAAATGAGCCATCACAAAGAACCTATTCCTCTCAATGCCTCTTTAGAGTAAAGTACTTAGTCATTTAAAGCATTCAATCTGATTATTTCATGCACATTTTCTGAAAACAAATGATTTACATTCACTGGGGTTGATCTGGAAAATCTGAAATCCTCCCACAGATTTAGGTATCAAAGCGGCAGTGAGCCGATTTAGGTATCAAAGCGGCAGTGTATTAACAATTAAGACCTTGCTACTTATTTGTTCCAACAGTACTCTGCCACTTGCAAGCTTTCTGAAAGAACAGTCAGTCCTAAGGAAAGGAATTAGATTGCCTAATTCAATATACATGCTCAAAAGGGTTAAAAATCCTCAGTCATCTGTAACACTCATACAGGAGTTGTATACAGACGGTCATTCAGTAGCTCCAAGAAAATGTGAATTAAATTGGAACTGAGAAAAAAGCTATGAAACAAAGCAAACCATGGTCTTCTGCAGCAAACTATATGCGAATACAATTACCTCTGATGTACATAAGCTATACATACTTATTTTTTTAAAAGCAGGTTTCTATGTTACTAAGAAGCATGATTGTAGTAATTTTGCTATAAATGTCACTTATCATAGGCCCCAACACATTAATGTTTATACACAAAACCATAAGACCCTGAAGAAAATTTAGTGTTATTTGTATATAAAAAGTCTTTTTGCATTAGTAAGGCCTTCAGTCTTTTTCAGAGATCACAATCATTTCACAATAGTCACATAAGCAGTAATAAACTTCTAGTATTGCTGTAACTGTGCTATTTGAAGACTGTTTAAAACAACCGTTTGTCAATGATAGTGATCTCAATTTTGTTTTAATTTTTCAAGTCTTTTGTAGTTCTCCAAAGACCTGAATTAGGCAACTCCTGAACATGCCATGCACTCAGGCAAGCTTTACTGATTATTCAGTCAAGTGACAGATTATGTAGCTCATAAAATTAAATAGCTATCTTTTGTATGAACAGAATAGGGTATGTCTTGGTGCTTCACAATAATAGCAGCTCCACAGCCTAAGTTTCAAATTTCAAAAGTAAGGTGGAAGAACTATTTATTGACATCTCACATTTCAAAGCTGTTGATATACATGAAAATTTAAGTAAAAAAACTTAGCAAATTGCTTACCATCATTTTTTCAAAGAGATCCATAACTTCTTTTTCTGATAAATTCATACAACGTTCATCAAACAATGGTTGGGCAACTGGAAATTCACTCATAGAGGTTTGAGAATCAGGGTGCTGAATGAGAGGTTTCTCTTTTTTTACAGCTGATTTTCTAAAACTTGTTAATCTGTCACGCTGAAAACAAACAAACAAACAAAGATAAAAATAGGAATTTTTCAAAGTGTATATATATATATATACACACACACACACACACACACAATAAGAAAGCAGCATACATGTTTATTGATCAAATTGCATGCTCATGATGCAATAAACATACCAAGGGTTATTTTAAGTAGCAAGGCCAAAAAAATCAGAGACTGTACTATTTACAATTCTTAAAACTCCTTGTTCTCATAGAATGTTCCCCCACACACATTCAGAATTAAGTTTAATCCAAGTAGTGGCACTGACATATAGCCTGTATCATCACATTTAATTCCCATTCCCAGATTCACCTACACACCAGTACATTAGGATCTGAAAAAATTTGCAAGATAGTTGGAATCAGGAGAAGGGCATGCTGCACATCAATTGGTAATGGTCCTTTTAGCCAATTTCTGATGAACAGTGAAATTCTAAGACAATTTCCCAGTCCTCTTTTACCTGAAGAGTGATGGTGGGTTTTGGGGGATAATCATGGCTTCATCAGGTGTACACAACGTTTCCACATAAAGAAATTTTCCAGAGGAATACAAAATATCTTAAGGTTTTGTCACCAACTTTTCTATTAGGTGTTGAGTACAGTCTCTTATAATTAGCACATAGTGCCACAAACCAGTTAATCGTTTTACTGCCTAGAAACAGCCATTCATAGTTTAATATACTTGACAGACATCAGTAAACGCATACCATGTGATGTGCAATGAAGGTTCTTAACTAAAACCAAACGGGTTTAGAAGCGCATGCACACTCAGTTAGTTTATTATTAAAACCAGAGGAAGAATCATTCCACCAGTTAGAGTGATCTTATGATCCTTCTTTCTAAGGCTGTTTGTTACCATATTACTTAATATACAGTTCTACCCTGATAGCTGTTAACAGTTAGAAAACCTGTTATCTTATACCACTGCCTGAAGAATGGAATACTTGTTATGTCTGCTTTAACATCAATGCAAACAAGCCATTTAACAAATCACATTATTGATGTATACTTTATGGAATCAAACAGCCTTAAGAAGATGGACACTGTGGACAGTGACAATCATTTAAAATACTGGATTTAAGAATAGCTGCAACAGATTGGAATTTTCACCTATAAATTAAATTTACAATTTTTTTACCACCCCCAATTACTGCAAAATATTTGTAGAACCCAACTAGTGAAACATTTAATATCCTTTAAATACAGTCCTCATTGTCCACAACCTTTTGAATAAGATAGCATGCACTGTAGATAAAACTTGCCATGAAGACCTTACCACATCATCTGCCAAAGTTTTTATTTGAACATTCTATTAAAAAAACAAAGAAAAAAGAAAAAGCAAGTTACCTAACTGGTGTGACACAAAGAAAAAAATTAAGCTCTTCTACATTAATGTGGAAACAGTAACTAGAATCCTCCTTTAGCTGATTTAATAGAAACAAATTGATATTTATGAATGGGTTTGAGCTAGCAAGACAATTAAAATCCCTTACAGAGCATACTTTCCCTTCACCCAGAAAGATGAGTTGTAGGATGTTAAGTTATTAATTTCAACATAGCATATAGCATCAAACTTAAACACTTTTCCTCTCTCTCATTCTGGTATACTAGTAACCAGTACAAGAACTGTTATCAGGGTATGGCTACACTTGGAATTTCAAAGCGCTGTCGCAGCAGCACTGCGGGAGCACTGCCGCAGCAGCGCTTTGAAGTGTGAGTGTGGTCGGAGCAGCAGCGCTGGGAGAGAGCTCTCCCAGCGCTGCATGTAAACCACATCCTTTACCAGTGTAGCGTGCAGCGCTGGGAGCCGCACTCCTAGAGTTGCCGCCCTGATTACACTGACACTTTACAGCGCTCTATCTTGCAGCGCTCAGGGGGGTGTTTTTTCATACCCCTGAGCGCGAAATTTGCAGCCCTGTAAAGTGTGAGTGTAGCCATACCCTCCGTATACTTTGTTTTACAACTTGAAAATTTGATGACTTAAGTTTTGTGTGGAGGAAGTCATTGCCAGCATGAGCACACTTCTCTCAGTTTTGCCAGAAGACTCACTCAACCTAGAAACATCTAGCAGTGTCAATGTTACATTGCTTTAAAAGCTTTATTTTGTCCTATTACCTGGCTCACATTAAAAAGTAACATATTTCAGGTAACTGTCACCACATACTACCTAAGAACCAAGTTGTTAGGAATGGGCAATGGCTTTGGTAGTTTGAGCAGGAACCATTCCAGAGTTCTAGAGAATAACGTCACTGTGATTTACATGAGCTATCCAAAACCTTAGATGGATAATCATTTGCCAGGGTGGCAGAAAATTTGCTATAGTATAGTCTCTACATTAAAGATCCCGTATCTCACTGATTGAGTATCTAACCGGAGCCCTTCCCATTTATTTTAGGTTTCAGAGTAGCAGACGTGTTAGTACTCCTGTTCTTTTTGCATTTATTTTAGCTGCATTCCCCATCCAGACAATCAAACCCATATAATTTTATAAGGACTATGTTTTACTCACCTAGCTAGCTTTCCTTCACGTACCAGTCTCCTGCAGATAGTCAGTAGTGCGAATTACAACTTTAGCTAGCTCAGATATGGCTAAGTAAAAAGATGTGCATCATCAGCATACTATAGCCACTGCAACCCACACAATTAAGTTGCACTGTTAACAGCCTCTCCTACATTAGAAACAAGAGCCTGGACAAGATAGAGCTGAAAAACTTACAATTTCCTCAGGGAGGAGAAATTGCATGCTTTTCGAGAATGTTCAGCAGGGCAACAGGGGAACGACCCAAAACCTGCCCTATCATCTACCTGCTATGGTTTGCAACTCAGTCACTACTCCTTCATTGTCTATAGTATCAAAAGGCTGCGGACATTGCTTTACTGTGGATATTACATCTTTCTTTATTGCCAGATCATCCACTGATGCTGCCCTACATTCTCTACTCATGGCAATCATTGAATTGACAAGGATTAATGAGCTATGAAGCCACTAAATACTGTGCCATCAGTAATGGATACTGTGAAGCTTCAAACTAAGAGGAGCTTCAAAGACAGCAGCACTTGTGATAGCTCAACCAGTGTAGTTAATGCTCTTGCAATGGTCACTTGCCACTGTACTCCTTAAAGCCTCATGCTCCCCGCAGGGCTTACTCGTTTGACAGACAACCTTCCCTACACTCTCTAGTTTCGCATATAGTCTCAAAGTAGCAGCCAATATTTTACTCAAGCATTTGGAGACTGCCCAGTTACTGATTCATACACCTCACCTTGAGTTACAGTGGATGTTGCTTAACTGCAACCCTGATATTAACAAACTTCATGTTAATAGCAACATTTTGCCAGGAACCAATCCATCAGGCTGACTTTAATGTTAATGGTATTTGGATATCGGCAACAGGCATGCCACTTATTCATTTGGAGGGGTCGGGGGGCAGGGGAGGGGAAAGAGCCCAGATCACAGGCAGATCTGCAGCCTGGAGACAAAGCACCAGGACAAGTCTTTCTCGGCTGCAGCCCTGCAAAACATGCCAGTAGCTGGTGCTCAGCACATCCCAATGGTTCCTCACCTGGCGGCAGCACCACAAACCTGCCTGCACTAGGGTGATTTTATCAGGACTGTCACGATATTTACTTGTCCCACGTCCCAACCGACGTTCGGTCAGGACACGAGTTGTCCCGATATTTTGCCCTCCGGTGCAGAGGTGGAGGGGGCTCATGCCCCCCGCCCCAACTCCACCCCTCCCTCCCCCACTGAATCCCTCCCCAAATCCCCGCCCTGGCGCCACCTCTTCCCCAAGCACATCGCATTCCTCCTCCTCACCCCTTCCTCCCAGGCTTGCACTAATCAGCTGTATGGTGGTGCAAGTGCTGGAGGGAGGGGGCAGAAGCAGGACGCAGCAGCCTGCTCAGGGGAGGTGGAGGCAGAGTGAAGGCCAGCTGGTTCCGGGGGGGGGGGGGGGGGGACACGTGGAGCTGCCGGTGGGCAAAATATCGGGATAACTCGTGTCCTAACTGAACGTCCCCATCAATTTTTCCTATGCTCCGATGGCTCTTGGGTTTTTTCTTTGGTTTTTTTGCTTTTGTTGTTTCCTCCGCCACCACCCCCTGTGGGGGGATTGTTTGTTTTTTTGTTGATCCACTGGCCCCACCACCACCACTTCCCACGTCTCTCATCTGGTCATCCTAGCCTGCAAACACAGACCTGCTGCCCACACAGGACATAACAGGTTGAGGTGCCCATACCCCACAAAACAGAAGAACCCCTGCTGGAGTCCCAGTGCTTCAAGCTGGGACGGGTAGCTACGGGGCAGGGTTTTCATTATGGAAGTTCTCAAGTATGACCTACAGATTTAAATTGTACACTGCTTCTGAAAAAGCTACAGAAAACTTCTCAACACCTAAAATTATTTACTTGTTTTTAACAACAGAATTGAATTCTCATTTAAGTGGCTTTTCTCAAAGACTTTAAAAAACTGTTAATTTTATTAACTAATGACAGTAAAAACAGTTTGAAATGGGAATTCGTTTTACTCATGAAGTTTATAATGGTTTCTTAACACTAAAGTTAGCTGTTTAGGAGCAACTAAAAGTAACTTTTCAATTCTTCCTCTTGGCCCTGCAACTCAGAATTGACTAAGCTCTCACTTTGATATTTAAATAACACCTCAGCAAAAACAGTTAATACCACACTACACATTCAGTATTTTGAAAATTCAAATTACAGGCCTGAAATTCCATTAACTCAAACCTCAAAGGGGACCATTTTACCTGGCAATTATTATTTTTAAAATATTTCAGAACAGTAAAGCTACAATCTAAAGTTTTCATTTTAACCGATTTTCACGGGTGTACCCACTGGGAAATGATTTATTGTGAACTTCTGAAAGAGGCCAGTTCCGTTTAGGTATTTAAACATGGACTTAATTTTAGCCATTCAGATTTGTCAACTTTGGCCTTAGAAAGGTTAACTATCACTCTTTATGTGACAGTAATGGTTTTGTCCTCAGTAGCTGAAGTCATAATATATTGATCGATCTGCTTCCATGCATGTTAGTAGTCCAAAATACATGTATGGTTAAACCAAAGTTATCCAATCAAAGTGCAAATCATGGCCTATGGCAGCTTGTAAGCCTGTTAGTAACCAGTTATTTATTCTTACTATTTGATATCTGTTTTAACATGAAAAAGCTCGAACATTTACCCTTTGGTTTCATTTCCACGGGGCTTGAAATGCGTGACTAACCATAACCTGAAGACTCATGAGGTCACTCAATTTGTGCATGACTGATACACAGAACCTGCCTAGATATGTGGCATTAACTAGTGTGTCCACACAGATACATTCTACCTTTTTTCAAAGACTTTTTTAAGAAGTTAAATTTAAGCAAAATTGCTTCATGTAACCCATTTTCATTCCAATATCTGTGTGATCAACCCTGAACAACCCTTCCACCATCCTCAAGAGAAACTTGAAATACATTTGTATTTAACCATCCCAGTTTTTAGTCAAGATTAACACGTACTGTTTATTACCTTTCCCTTGAACACTAATTCTTAAATTCTGTTTAATGTTCAATATTGAATTATTGTCTCCTGTTTAGTCATTAAAATCTGTGAATAAAGCTCAACAGCACTAGCTTTTCTTTGCCTCCATAGTAGCTAGCTTGTGGGCTTCAATTTATGAACTCAAAGTCTTACACAATTTTCTAACCTTGTTTATTATCATCTTTCTAAGCAATAATGATAAAAAGCATTGTCCTCCCATGTCAAGGCTGAATCCCCACTCTGGTCCTTCGAGTGCAGAAGATGGAGGCCCACTTACAGATGCTGCCACCACCCAAGGGCAAAAACCCCTTTGAAAACCCAGGAAGGCGCATTTGGGTATTTCTTCCTGTGGGGTATCCTCAAGACCTTTCACCCTCACCCCCCAGGGAAGAGCTGAGAAAGAAAACAAAGGCAATCAGCTGTTGCCACCAGCTAAAACAAACAAACAAACAAACATGTGCACAAACCTCTTAGGGCACAAAAATTCAATCCTATTCTTAAAAAAGGTAAATTTTATTAAGAACAAAAAAAGAAAGAAAATACATCTGGAAATCTGGGCTACTGCTAGATTTAAAAAGAGCAAATACAAAATTTAGGAATCACGAATAGCTTTTTCTTGAGGTCCTGTTTAAAGATTACCAGCAAAACAAAAAGCACCTGGGGTTAGCACAGAGGAGTCCACAAGCCATAAAGAAATAAGAAGAAATAAACCTTCCTAGACATCCCCTGATCTACTTACATATCTGGGTGTTTCAAATGAGTAGTTTCTAGGTATGATTTGATGATTTTTCATATCTGGCCCAAGCTCTAACAGTATAGCTGCTGTGTCCCTTCTCTCTGAGAGAACACCACAAACAGACAAAGGGGAAGTTTTTTCCCCAATTTTAAAAAGTTCCAGCCTTCCCATTCACTCTTTTGGTCAGGTGCCCATTTCCTTCCTTTAACCTATGGACTTTTTAACCCTTTACAGGTAAAGCAAGTAGAGAACAGCTACTAACAAGGATTTGATAGCTAAAGGGCTAGCTGGGTGTCCATAAAAGGGCGCTACCCACCCCCCTTCATTAATCACATCCCATAATACCGTTTCCCATTTTTCATCTCCTGAAGAATTAGCGTACTTCGTCATAATTTCCCATTTTTTTCAGCACAATTTCTTCTTCTCATCTAGGTCCCCTGGAGTTCTCACTGGGTTCCAAATTATTTTTATCTGGATTAACACACTTTCTTCTCTTCCATATCAATAAACACCATAATGAGACCAAAAGACCTATGCAGCACCCCTTTACCAGTCTCTTAAAAAGTACGAGTGACTTATTACTCTGCTTACAATCTGTGCCAAGTTTCAGACTAATTAATTTTGTAATAGAATTTAATGTAGCACTGAATCACATCAGTAACGTATCTAAGATTTAATAGGTTATAACAGATATTAGTTTTGCCTTATTAAGCCCACAATTGTATCCTACTTTTTACTACACTTTTTTTTTTATCGGGGGGGGGCATTTGTTTGTTTTCAAGTAATACTGGTTCTGCTCACTGTAAAGCCGGTATTTTACTGAGAAAGTCATTTTTCACAAAAGGCAAATGACCAGTACAAGAACACCACCAAGTTTCCTTGATATTTTGATGGCTATTATCAACCAAACAATATTTTGAAGGTGCCAGATATCCCAGCATCTAACTAGGAGTTTTTAACTGCTTTCTAGATTTGGAGTATCTCCAGGATGTTTAAGCAAGTGGACAGCATGTTTTTCCCCCTCATACTCAAATGTTTTCTCGCAAATCTCTCTTCTCTATTTTCTTCATGCTTGTCTACATGCCACTCAAGAGAGCAAATCACTCAAACAGCAGGCCAACTGACTCCAGCTGAAGGTCACTGTGGTTACCCCACTCCTGCCCTGAAGGGCTTAAAATAGCCCTGGGAGACGGCTGTGGCAGGGAAAGCAGCTACTAGGCTTAGAGTGACCAGATAGCAAATGTGAAAAATCGGGATGGGATGGGGGGGGGGGTGTGATAGGAGCCTATATAAGAAAAAGACCCAAAAATTGGGACTGTCCCTATAAAATCAGGACATCTGGTCACCCTAACTAGGCGGATTGGGGAAGCAGCCGCAACTGGGCCACGCCTCAATCAGGCCTCAGCTGGCCCTATATAAAAGGCTGGGAGCCAGGAGCTCAGTAGTCCCTCTCTAGCCGTAGAGGGAGGTGGACTTGGCTGCAGGGACCTGAGCGGAGCAGAGCTGGGGAGCTCCAGTCTGGAAAGCCCCAGGCTGCGGCCTAGCAGAAGGCCAAAGGGTAGTGGGGGTTGCAGAGGGCAGCCCAGGGGTAGGCAAAGGCAGCAAGCAAAGGTAAACCCAGCCTTGCCAGTGATGAGTAGGCTGATACTGCAGTCTGCCCCAGGGCACGGGGGCTAGACAATGACAGGCAGTAGCCTTATACTGAGGTGAAGTGGGGACAGTGGGTAAGGGCTCCACAGGGAGGAGAGACCCTGAAACAAAGGAATTACTGCCAAGAGGCAGCACCCCAGATAATGGGACACCAGGTCTCGGAGGGACACGGGAGACAAGCGGCAGTGAGACACTGGCCTGCAGAGGGCACTCCGGAGGCTGGACAAGCTAATTCCCAGAGACAACCAGCAGGAGGCGCCACAGGGGTGAGTCCCATTCATGACAGTCACCCTCCACCAACCTTGTGCCCTGCATCCTATTTTGTTATGCTTCATCACCTCCACATCTCTGGCTTCTTTGTTCATGTGTTTTCATCTTTACTATCACGAAAAACTCTCAAGTCTAAGTCAAATCACCAAAGAGCTAAAGTGTCACTCATAAGGCTGTCCACTTAGTATTTTCTCCCCCCTGTATAGCTCCCCCTTAGTTTTAATAATTGCATCAGTACCACATTCCCCAAACATTTAGGGTAATCACTTGGAAAAACAATTTAACGATTTAACTAAAAGGGAAAAAGATATCAGTGAAATTTGTATATTCTGTTGTAAGCTACTCTTGTGATAGAAGATTCAGTAAACCATAATGCATCTAGAAAACTGGATTTCAGTGTAATCTCCACCAATGGGGCAGGAGCATCTGTTAGAGGTATGAAGATACTCATTTTTGGTTTATTTCCTTTCAGTATGTCATAAAATCAGTAATGATAAAGTCTCATTTTTTGCCTTTGCCATCACACAATAAAATGGACCAAACCTTTCCAAAAAATAAACATTTTAACAAAAACTATAAGGCATTGTCCAAAACTTGGCTATTATCTTCTTACCACCAAGTTACGTGAACCAATTTTTAATGCATCCAGCAATGAAGATCGAATACTTAAAGCTTAACATTACACACAAACCACATTTTTTATTAGGTTTATCTCTGTTTATTTCTTTATGGCTTGTGGACTCCTCTGTGCTAACCCCAAATGCTTTTGTTTGGCTTGTAACCTTTAAGCTAGATCTCAAGAAGGTTATTCTTGATGCTGAAATTTTGTAAGTCAGTGTTTTTTTTAAAATCTAGCAATAGCCTGAGTTTCAAATATATTTTCTTTTTGCTTTTCATAAAATTTACCTTTTTTAAGAACAGGATTGGATTTTGAGTCCTAAGAGGTTTGTGCACATGTTATTTAATTAGCCGGTGCCAACAGCTGATTTCCTTTGTTTTATTTCTCAGCTCTTCCTAGAGAGAGTGGGGGGTGAAAGGGCTTGATGGTACCTCACAGGAAGAAACTCTGAAGTGTGCCTTCCTGGGCTTTCAAAGGGGTTTTTGCTCTTGGGTGATGGCAGCATCTACCCAACCAAGGTCAGAAAAAAGCTGTAACCTTGGGAGTTTAATACAAGCCTGGAGGGCCAGTATTAATTTTCAGAATCCTTGCGGGGCCCCCACCTTCTGCATTCAAAGTGCCAGTGTGGGGAATCATCCTTGACAGCTTTTAGCCCCCCCCCCCCCCACCAAAAAAAAAAAAAGGCAGCACATGCCAGACAAGTTTAGAGTGTGTACAGTAGAGTGTAGCTAAGCCTACATCTGAAAGGTAAGTCAACCTATATTAGGTCATCTTACAGCCACCACATTAGTTACTGCAGTGGCTGATGTCCACACAACCCTTCTTCTGTCAGTGGTGCGTGGCCTCATCAAGAGCTCTTCCATTAACTGAAGAGGGGCAGGGTGAGAGACTGAGATAAGGGTTCTCAGCTGCCCACTGGGCACGCAGGTGCACCCTGGGGCTTCTTGCCTCCATGTTCCCAGCTGGGAGCAGGGGAGAAGCAGTCCAGGATGTCTCACCTCCATGCTGTCAGCTGGAAGATCCATCCCGTGCGTCCAGTTGGCTGCTGTGCTCCCGGCAGTGACCTGGGACCCTGGAGGACAGCAAGACTTCCAAAAGGGGAGCAGGGAGCCCAGGCAGCAGCCCAAGCTAGGAGCCTTGGGTGGCAGCCCGCTTGGAGTGGAGACCAGACAGCCTAGGAGATGGCTTTCTTGTCAATTTCACAGCTCTAGAACAGCCATGGAATTGACAAGAATGACAACCAATAGCCAATGTAAGGAACGCAGTGTCTACATACACACTATATTGTCCTAACTACACTGACATAAGCCCTATGCCTCTCATTGAGGTGCTTTTATTATGCTGGCATAGCAGAGGAGCTCCTTTGGCAGGAGGACCTATTCAGTGTGTAGACCTCCACTGTTTTGTATAGTGTAGACAAGGCCTACACTTGACATCGGAGAAAAGTTCCAGCAAAAGTGTGAACAGTGGTCATCATTCACTGCCTGTTGAAAAGCTGAAAAGAAACTTCGCCAGTTGAGCCTTCTCTGCCTACTGAGTCAATAGGATGAAATTCAGTAAGGGCAAATGCAAAGTACTCCACTTCAGGAACAATCAGTTGCACACATACAAAATAGGAAATGACTGCCTAAGAAGGAGTACTTCGGAAAGGGATCTTGGGGCATAGTGGACCACAAGCTAAATATGAGTCAACAGTGTAACATTGTAAGCAAACATCATTCTGGGATGTATTAGCAGGAATGGTGTAAGCAAGACACAAGTAGTAATACTTTTCCTCTACTCTGCGCTGTTTAGGTCTCAAGTGGAGTACTGTGTCCAGTTCTTGGTGCCATAGTGCAAGAAAGATGCAGAGAAATTGGAGAAAGTCCAGAGAAGAGCAACAAAAATGATTAAAAGTCTAGAAAACATGACCTATGAGGGAAGATAGAAAAAAATGGGATTGTTTAGTCTGGAAAAGAGAAGACGAAAGGTACATAATAGTCTTAAAGTAGATAAAAGTTGTTACAAGGAAGAAGGAGAAAATTTTTTCTTAACCTCTGAGGATAGGACAAGAAACAATGGACTTAAATTGTAGCAAGGGAGTTTTAGGTGGACATTAGGAAAAACTTTCTGTCAGGGTGGTTAAGCACTAGAATAAATTGTATAGGGAGGTTGTGGAATCTTCATCATTGGAGATTTTTAAGAGCAGGTTAGACAAACACTTGTCAACATTGGCTCGAGGGCTGCATCACTGACACCTTTTCATATAAAGATACAGTCGGCACGCAATATGACCCTGGCCCCGCCCCCACTCCATCCCTTCCATGAGGTCCCGCATCATTCCACCCTCAGGGGGGTGGGGGGGCATGGGGAGCTTGACAGTACGCAGCAAATAAGTCTGCGGGCCACGTGTTTGAGACCTCTAGTCTAGATAATATTTAGACATGCCATGAGTGCAGGGGACTGGACTAGATGAATTCTAAAGGTTCCTATGATTCTATGATAAACATCGTAGGTGAAGATTTCCTGTTTAAAAGTAACATTTAGGCATTTAGGAATTTAACTTCTTTTTCAAGTTGTTTGGTATGTTGCTACAAATAAAAGTTTAAATAGATTTAGATAATCCTTAAGATTTATTATCTTCCCTACAAAACTGGGTTTAGGTTATATCATTTAAATACTGGTACAAACAGCTGCCTTTTTAAGGTAGTGCACTGAGTGAATATTCTGAGTCAATATTACTATTTTCTCTCAGAATCCAGCTTAGACCTAAGAGGTTATGAATGTCCATCATTTGCAGTGTCTACAACTTCAGAGCCATCTGCTGGTACCATCATCAGTGCTGTAACTAAAACATACACCAAAAGACTACCTTCATCATCCAGAAAAGTCATCAATGAGTTTGTAATCAGGACCAACAAATTCCAGCTAGACTCCACAGATTGCTCAGTTCATTTATGCAACAAATTCCCCCTTTCATCTTGTTCAGACGCAACATTTCATTCACATGGTTAAATCATTATAACTCCTCTCCACCAAGCAGAGTATCCATTCCTGGAAGGCAATTAGGTGGCTCCCGTATAATGCTGTTTGGCAGCCGCCTGCTTTGTCCACTGCTTGCAGAAAGAGCAGCCAGCTGGAGCTAGCCGGTGAGGGCTTGGAGCCAGGGTGTACCGGCAGCCTCTCATCAGGTCCCCGCTCCCCTAAGTTCCCTGTGCAGCAGCCGCCCAGCAGGCTATCAGTTGCCAGCAGTTCAGCTGTCCCTCCCCTCACTGCCATGTGCTGCTCCTGCCCTCTTAAAGGGGCAATGTGCATCTCTCTCACTCACTCACAGGGTGTGTCTCTGTCTGCCATGCTGTCTCCCCTCCCTCTATTTGTGCTTCCTTGTAGAGTGTGTTAACCCTTGAGGGCTCAGCTGTTCTAGGTCATCATTTAGCAGTAAGGCATTCCCTGGGAAATATCCCATCCTCTGTCACCCTCTGACTTCACCACCTCAACCAATTTCCCCGGAACCTAACCCCCTACTTACATTCATTCCTATGGGGACATTGGATTCATTTAACATCGTTTCGCTTAAAGTCACATTCTTCAGGAACATAACTACAATGTTAAGCAAGGAGTTGCATACACTACACGTATGGCCCTGAGGATGTCGCATGAGCTACAGCTGTGTGCTGATTGGGCTGCAAGTGCCTCCAGGCTGCAATTTGAGAACCACCAAAATAGGGCTCCTACTGATGTAACTTGTCCATTACACCAACTTAACTCCACCTCAGCGAGAGGCATAATGCTTAAGTCGATGTAGTTAGGTCAGTGTTATGTCATTGTACCTGTTGCATGACTTACGCCGACAGTTACTGCCTTTCAGAAGCTAACCCACAATGATCCACACTGACAGTCACTGGAGAGGACACACATTGCTGACATGAGGAGCGCAGAGTGAACATGCAAAAGCACTGTGTAGCCTAATTCTGAAACAAAAAGCTGATCTTCTAAACAAATTATTTGGCAAGCCTACAACCCAAGTTAATAATATTAACCTACCAAAAATCAGGCAATGTATGTAAGATTGGCTTGGCAGCCCAGGCAACTGACTGGACAAATATTTTCAAATATTCCAGCAAGAATGCCAGGATGTAGGCAGCAGCCTACCTTTTTTATTGCATCATAGTACCATCCGTTAGAAACCTGCTTACAAGTCTTGATCATACCTTTTACTGTAAATTAATGTCACCTGTTGGGAAAAAGGTGAGCTAACTATAAGTTGAGCATCTTGATTGTTCTAAAAGACTCCAGCCAAACATTTTATGTATGTTTATTTTATTTCTTCATTTGTGTACTAGGCCATCAATGTACATGGTGTTTAATGTGATTTGTAAACCAAGCTGAAATATGGATTCTTCCCCAAAGAGCTTACAAATCTAAACTGACTAGACAAACAAAGAAATTAACTCCGAAGGGATTGGGGGGGGAAAGGAGGAGGGAAGAAGAAGGTTCACAGTCATTAAACCTCCTCCCCCAGAGAAAAGATGCACAGCCATTAAGCTTCTTGAAGAGTTGGCTTGCTGCCTACCTGGCATAAATCCATTTTAAAATGACACCGGTAGTGCGTTTTATTTTTTCTAATTTCTCTTTATTTTGTAGCTCTTCAGTCTTCCAATAACCTTCCCACTTCATTGCTAGATTAACATGGTTTAAAAGAAAAGAAGTTTTGTTTTAGGACTCAGTGTTTCACGTTTGAATTAATTTATCTCAGTTAAGTAATTTCTTTTTAAATTGGACCTAAATACTGAAGGCTAGGCCTACTGACGATCACCACATCTTACTCTGTTATCATTCTAACAAATTAGTGTTTTAAAATGTTTTTGAACAATTATGATTGGTCAAATGCTCAAGCGTGAAGTTAGATGAGATTAAATGTACATGTAGATGGTTTTCGTGTGCTTTCTCAACTTGTGTTTACCTGCTAAATAAAAATACTTAAAACAGTGTTGGTGAAGAGCACTGGCTGAAGGGAGGCGAGGCAAGCATCAAAAACACTGTCAGACTGCATGGTCACATGCCACTGTAAACATAGAATCATGTGCTTAAGTCCTAATGTAAGCAGAACAATGAAATTCCACTATAAAACAAGCATGGGCAAGGGTGCAACTTCTCAGAGAAAGGTACACGCACATAGGTGCAGCTAGCCCCATAATTAAGACACATGACATTTGGCAACTAAATTGTTCAGTTATGTATGGGCTATATTGCTTTTCACCTGTAATTAAGTACTGCGAATTGATCCAAAAGCTATTTAGTGACCATTTTATAATGAGTTCTCAATCCATTTCCCGGAGAGCAAAAAGGGGCAAATTAGTCTTTCACTCCAGTTTTCATGATCATAGTTAGAGAAAACTAGCTCAACAATGTTCAGAAGCAGTTCTTCTAATGCCAGTGCCAAACTAGTTATATGGACAGATGGCTTCCCCTCTCTCCAGTGTTGCCCTTCTGGCACCTTTCATAAGCACTAAATTCACTTAAGGAAAACTAAGTAGGCATCTCAAATAGGTTTTCAGTCTATTAAGTTGCACTTCTAATTTACTGACACCTAACCAAAGAGACTTGGAAGGCAGAGCTTTTAGATTAATGTTTTCTAATCAACCCATGTCTGCAGCAACTGACAAGTGTCGCTGATGCAATCAATCGATTATCAGATTTCCCCATCTTACTTTGAAAGAGAAAATTTTCTTCCAAAATGTAACCATGAAAGCATGCACTAATGGCAGCTGGTCTGTTTTTAATCTTCAGTGTAAATAAAAAAAACCAAAATACTAGACTATTATACGTTCTGTAGATGTTTCATCTGGCACCATTAATTTTTTGTATATTCTCATTTACATACTTAACCTGGAAAACAAGTATAGAAGGAACA
This sequence comes from Chelonoidis abingdonii, assembly GCF_003597395.2. NCBI lineage: Eukaryota > Metazoa > Chordata > Testudines > Testudinidae > Chelonoidis > Chelonoidis abingdonii. The sequence goes on from NC_133776.1 coordinate 69,600,547, forward strand.
GTGATTTTATTACTAGTGTATTTTGAGCATTTGCATTGCTGAATACTGCTGGCAAGTAAAATAGTTTGTTGCTGTAGTACAGGGGTGGGCAAACTTTTTGGGCCCAGGGCCACATCTGGGTGGGGAAACTGTATGCAGGGCCGGGGCAGGGGGCTGGGGTGCGGGAGGGAGTATGGTGTGCAGGAAGGGACTCAGGGCAAGGGATTGGGGCAGAAGAGGGATGTGGAGTGTATGAGGGGGCTCAGGGGAGGGGACTGGGGTGCAGAAGAGGTGTGGTATGCAGCAGGGGGCTCAGGAAAGGGAGTTGGGGGCCACGGTGCAGGAGGGCTTTGGACTCTGGGGTGGCAGCGGCGCACACCGGGGCCAGGTCAGGCTTCAAGCCCTGGCCCAGCCCCGCTCCAGGAAGTAGCTGGAACCATGTCCCTGCAGCCCCTGGGGGAAGGGGATGCAGGGCTCTGCACGCTGCTTGCAATGCCTCCAGATACCTCCCCCAAACCTCCCATTGGCCGCAGTTCCCTGTTCCCGGCCAATGGGAGCTGCAGGGGGGTGGTGCCGAGAAGACAAGGCAACACACGGACAGAGTCCTCTGCCTCCCCCCACCACAGGGACGTGATACCAGCCGCTTCAGGGAGCGGCGCAAGGCTTGAGGGCAATCCCGCGAGTGTAGTTTGCCCACCCTGGCCTGGAGGCAGGCCCAGGGGGCGGGCGTGGGCTGCTTGGTGGGTCGCAAGAAAATAGCCCCGCGGGCGATGTGTTTGAGACAACTGATCTAGTCTGACCTCCTGCACAATGCAGGCCACAGAATCTCACCCACCCACTCCTGTAACAAACCCCTAACCCAGGGGTCGGCAACCTATGGCACACGAGCCAATTTTTAATGGCATGTGGCTGCCTGCTGGGACTCCGCGTGTCATTAAAAATCCTGCCGACACGGCAAGCCGTGGGGTCTGCGGTCCCGAGCCGGAGCGCTGGCCTAATGCAGCAAACTGCCAGCCCCTCCCTCGCCTTCCCTCAGACCCCTGCCGCTGCCCACATAGAGCTCTGGGGGGCTGGGGCTGCGCGCTCCCGCAGGGCAGCGTTTGGCTCCGTGGGGAGGGAAAGACACTCCCCACTCAACCGGAGCCCTGCTGCCGCGCGCACAGCACTCTGAGGGGCGGGACAGAGCAGGGCTGCGCGCGGGGGGGTGGCGACAGCGGCAGCAGGGCTCCAGATGAGCAAGGAGCCTCATGGTAAGGAGGCCAGGCCCAGGCGGGGGCAGTCAAGGGACAGGGAGCAGGATGTGGGGGGTGGTTAGGTGTAGGGGTCTCTGAAGGGGCAGTCAGGGAGCAGGGGGGGTTGGATGGGGCATATGAGTCCCGGGGTCTGTTTGGGGGGTGGATAGGGGTCAGGGCAGTTAGGGCACAGGGAGCAAAGAGGGTCCTGCAGGAGCAGTTAGGGTGGGGGAGGCACCTCTGGAGGGGGTTGTCAGGTGACAAGGAGCTGGGGGGGTTGGATGAGTTGGGAGTTCTGGGGGGACTGCCAGGAGGTAGG
>NC_133776.1:69604876-69619809 GCF_003597395.2 Chelonoidis abingdonii
AAGGAGATCAGGTTGGTTTGGCACAATCTACCTTCTGTAAAATCATGTTGTATTTTGTCCCAATTACCACTGACCTCAATGTCCTTGACTACTTTTTTCCTTCAAAATATTTTCCAAGACCTTGCATACTACAGATGTCAAACTAACAGGCCTGTAGTTACTTGGATCACTTTTTTCCTTCCTTAAAAACAGGAACTATGCTCCAGCCATATGGTACAACCCCTGAGTTTACTGATTGATTAAAAATTCTTGCTAATGGGCTTGCAATTTCATGTGCCAGTTCCTTTAATATTCTTGGATGAAGATTATCTGGGCCCTCCGACTTAGTCCCATTAAGCTGTTTGAGTTTGATTTCTACCTCAGATGTGTTAATATCTACCTCCATATCTTCATTCCCATTTGTCATCCTACCATTATCCCTAAGCTCCTCATTAGCCTCATGAAAGACTGAGGCAAAGTATTTGTTCAGATATTGGGCCATGCCTAGATTATCCTTTAACTGCCACTCCATCCTCAGTGTTTAGCGGTCCCACTTCCTCTTTCTTTGTGTTCTTCTTCTTTATATAGCTATAGAACCTTTTATTATTGGTTTTAATTCCCTTTGCAAGGTCCAACTATACATGGCTTTTGGCCTCTCACTTTATCCCTACATCTTCTGACCTCAATATGGTAGCTTTCCTTGCTAATCCCTCTCATCTTCCACTCCTTGTAGGCTTTCTGCTTTTTCTTAATCACCTCTCTGAGATACTTGCTCATCCAGCTTGGTCTACAACTCCTGCTTGTGAATTTTTTTCCCCCTTCTTGGGATGCAGGCTTCTGATAGTTTCTGCAGCTTCGACTTGAAGTAAATCCAGTCCTCCTCCGCCTTTAGAGCCACAAGTTCTTCAGTCCAATCCACTTCCCTAACTAAATATCCTTAATTCTTTAAAGTTAGCCCTTTTGAAAAACCCTAGTCCCAGATCTATTTTTGTTTATCCTTCCATCTAGTTTGAACTGAATTAGCTCATGATCACTCGAACCAAGGTTGTCCCCTACAACCATTTCCTCTATGAGGTCCTCACTACTCACCAAAACCAAATCTAAAATGGCATCCCCTCTTGTTGGTTCTTCAACTACTTGGTGAAGGAATTTATCAGCTATTGTATCCAGAAAAATCTGACCCCTATTATTCTTACTAGCCCTTGTTCTCCAGTCTCTATCTGGGAAGTTAAAATCTCCCATGATCACACAATTCTCATTAGTGTTTAGTTCATTAAAAACATTAAAGAAGTCTCTGTCCATATCCAAATCGGATCCCGGTAGTCTGAAGCACACCCCAAGCATGATTTCAAGGGAGGCTATAGCAGCTTTCTTTCTCAATGTGATTTTTGCCCAGACTCTGTCTGATTCATTCCATCACTTTATTTCTTTACAGTCTACCTCATCACTGACATACAATGCTACTCCACCACCTTTGCCTTTATTTCTGTCTTTTCTAAACAGCACATACCTTTCAATACCTGTACTCCAGTCATGACTACTATTCCACCATGTTTCTGTTATCCTATAATATCTGGTTTCACTTCCTGCACCAGTAGCTCTAGTTCCTCCATTTTGTTACCTAGGCTCCTCGCATTAGTGTACAAACATCTTAATTTTGCTGTTTGGCTTCACTGACATTCTTTACCCGATTAGGCACAGACATTCTACCACCAGTATCACCTATTAGACTGGTATCTACACTACCCTTCCTCCTTATGTCCATTCTCCTACCCACGGCTGTATCCTTTCTTACTTTGTTTTCTTCCTCTCAATGTTAAATTCCAGCATGGAGATTACCTGGACATCTCCCCCAACCATCTCCCCAAATTCCTAGTTTAAAGCTCTCTTAATCAGTTGTGCCAGCCTCCATCCTAGAAGTCTATTTCCCTCCCTTACTCAGGTGAAGTCCATCCCAAGAGAACAGTCCTCTGTCCATGAATGCTTCCCAGTGGCTACATCCCAAAGCCCTCCTTATAGCACCACTGCCTGAGCCATCTGTTGATCATTGTTCCATAATCTTGTCACACCAGTCGGATTTTTTGCCCTTCTCCTTTAGGAACAGCCTCAGGTCACATCCCTTAAGCAGCACCAGCCCTTCTGTTTCGGATCACCTCTAGTTGGCATAGTCTCCCTTGATACTTCCAGCGAGATCTAGCTTCTCAGAAGGACAATCAAGGATTCCCCAGCTCACGTTAGGATCCTTTTCAGCCTCAGGTCCACATTCCATATCTTAGCACCCGGCAGACAGCACATTTCTGTTCTCTGGTCAGCTCTAGTTACAGGCTGTCTATTCTTCTCAGTAAGGAGTCCCCAAGTCCTGCTTTTCCTGGTGACTATTCTCTGGTCTATCCCCTGTTCCACTGGCTGCAAGTCCTCTCAATTTCTATTGTCCCTTGCAATCCTCTAACCATCCCGTATCCTCCTGGGGCTCATATTTGGTGTTATCTCCATTGACTCTTCCCCTCTTCCTATAGGACTAGCTGCTCTTCTCTTCTTCCTTGCCCTCTCACCTTCTCAGTGACCACCTGCTGTGCCCCTTCTTCATTTTCCAACTTTGCAAACCTGTTCCTGAGTTCTATTTCTCCTTCACTGGCCCGTCTTTTCCTCTGCCTGGTTCTCTTAGTCACATGCTTCCACTGTCCACTTTCCTCACCCCACAGTCTCCCCTCAGAATTCTTTGGTCCTGCTTCCATCTGCAAGTCTGAGTTTTTCCCTTCAGCCTCCTCATGTCTTTGCTCCATTATCTGCTCAAAGCCCCTTCTAAAATCAACCAGAGTTTTCACTTGCATCTCCAATCCTTGGATCTTTTCTTCCATCAGCTCTGTCAGGTGGCACTTCATGCAGATGAAACTATTTTCAGGTACCCACTCCAGGATCATGTACATGCCACAGCTTCCACATCCAGTCATCCTCATTGTGTCTTCCACTGCTGCCTCTGTATTGGTCATAGCCTCCCCATGTAAAACCTGTTAGTCCAGGAAACACAACCCAAGGCAAACCACCACCACCTACAGCAAAACAAACCCCCAACGGGCACCAGACCACTGGCAGATCACCACCCACTCCCTTAACTAGCCTGTCTATTCCTCTGCCTAGGTCTCTTAGTCTCCTCCGCGAACTCCCCTTGCCAACTCCCACTGAAACTCCCCTGTTTACAGCTCTGTTTGCTGGCTCCTATGCCACTGCGTCCCCTCCCCCTCATTCTCATAGCCCTCCTTAACCCTCTTACAAGGCTGGTGGATGGTAAGGTCTAAGCCATGGGTGGCTGGGGAACCTGGATGGAAACAAAGTGGGGGCTGGTGAAAGCCCTGGAGAATTTATATGAAAAGCATGGATTTGCCTGCACTGTACACTATCTGCCAGGTAGTCCCAGACATGTATATAATAAAGTTGTGGCTAATTAAAACCAATAAAAAGTCTCTTGTTCTTCTTGCAGTTACCCAGATAAATGATGCTTGGGTCAAAATATAGCAACATGCTTCAAAATATTGAGTTTTAACAAATTAGCTATACTCCTTACTAGTGGTAAACACTGGTTTTTCAACCATTTTTATCATTGCCACTCCACAATCAGATCCCCCTAAGATTGCAAAGGCTGACCAATTTCTCAATGGCTTTTCACATACCAAAACTAGAAACAAATGTAACTGCATGTCAAACTTTAGGAAACTGTTTGAAAAAACACACCTATTAACTACTTATTTCAGCCATAAATAGGCTTCAAAGCATTCCAAATAACTGTTTTAATGTGCTGACAGTTTGTTTTACTAGTATATTGTTTAAAAAGTGTAATTAGTTTAAACTATTCTTTCAAAAAATTAGTTACACTAGATAAATAGCAAGGCAAGTACAGTGAGTGTGCTAGCTTTGCTTAAAAAATGGTTAAATATTTCAAAGGATGCACGCTAACAGCTTTTGCAGTCTGATTGAACATAACATTTTCCAAGCAAACAAGTCTGGTGTTTTATTTGAGTGCTGGAATCAGAAACAGGAGGAGTGTATTAGAAAAATCGCTGTACACAAGGACCACCAGACCCCCCTGAAAAGATGGTAAGATTTTGCAATAACTATATGACACTTATTACAGTATTTGAAATCAGTACTGATTGTACTAAATCATACGTTCTTATGGACAAAATGCCAATGGCCATACAAACTTTTATCTCAAGTTATTGTAAGTTATCAGGTACTTTAGAACAGTGGTGCTCAACCGGGGTAAACATATACCTGGGGGTACACAAAGTTCTTCCAGGGGGTACATTAACTCATCTAGATATTTTCCTAGTTTAATAGTTTACATAGAAGACACTAGCAAAGTCAGTACGAACTAAAATTTTTACACAGACAATGACTTGTTTATACTGTTCTATATACACTGAAATTTAAGTACAATATTTATATTCCAATTGATTTATTTTAAAATATGGTAAAAATGGGAAAGCAAGCAATTTTTCAGTAATAGTGTGCTGTAACACTTATATTGTTACGTTTGATTTTATAAGAGAGTAGTTTTTAAGTGAAGTGAAAACTGGGGGTATACAAGACAAATCAGACTCCTGAAAGGGGTACAGCAGTGTGGAAAGGCTACATTAGAACTATAATTTTGATTTAGATGCAAGATGTTTTACAAAAACTAAGAACAGGTTCATGATTTCTCACTTCATTAAGAATATTGGGGGAGGATTTACATTTTGTCTATCAACAGTCTTGTGACAGTCAAGACTGAAAAACTTAACTCTTTACTGAACCTTTACTCAGTTAAGTGTCAGGTACTATATACATTTCATAAAGTTACCTTACAAACCAAGTCTTTTCAGGAAAGGATCATCTTTGTGTTATCTGTAATATTGTGATAAAGATAAAGGAGTTTTGTCCATGGGGAGGCACCACCAAAACACCAATATTTAAGTTCTCAATACCTTATGTTGTAGCTACTAATAAGTTAAAAGATAAATGTAGAATTTAACCTATCTCCTTTTCACTTCAGCCTATCCACTATCTACATTTGCTACTCTTTCCTATCAACATACATAAATGCATTAAGTAATGGGATATTATACAACCTGTGTGAAAACATTAATAGTTATAATGAGACCTATAAGGTCTCTAAGTAGTACATCTATATACTGCCGACAGCAGGGGTCTCAAGCTCAATTTACCTTAGTCCTCAAATCATCCCAGTGGGCCAATCATGTCACCTCACTCCCGTGGCCTCATGCCGCCCCTGCTGACTCTGCCCAGCGACTAGTGACACTGCCTCCATGGCTGACTCTGCCTGGCAACTAATGATGCTGCCTCTATGGCTGACTCTGCACGGCGACTAGCTATGGTACCTGTCCCTTTCCCCCAGCCAATGAGAGCTGTGAGGGCAGCACCTAAAGCAGAAAGAGCCAGCAGCTTGGCCGCATGTAGGGTGACCAGATGTCCCGATATTATAGGGACAGTCCTGATTTTTGGGTCTTTCTTATATAGGGTCCTACTGCCCCCCTCCCCCTGTCCAGATTTTTCACATTTGCTGTCTGGTCACCCTAGCCGCATGGATTTCTCCTAGTGGCGGGGGGAGGGGAGAATCTCTCCTGCCTGCTCCCCTCCCACCAGCTGGCAGCCAAGAGGGCCGGATGAAATCGGAAACTTTTTTAAAAGTTTCCACGGATCGCAGCAGGATCGTTCTCAGGCCGCAGATGGCCCGCAGGCTAGGACTTTGAGACCCCTGGCCTACAGGATCATAGTGCTTAACTGGATCCTGTGTATGGGTTTCACCTTTAAGCTGCAACATAAAAGGTGTCAAATGATTTCTCTTTAGACTAGGAGAAAGAGCTATCCAACTGAACCTGCATAGCAAGCTAGGTAGGCAGAACAACAGTATAAACTAAACAGTGAGACTTCGAACAGTGCTATAAAGAATTTTAACTACAGGTGGCCAGAGCCATGGTTGTGCATCTCATCTAAGTCTCAATGCCAGCTTTAGTACTTGAACTAAAGTTGGGGCATTGTTTCTCGTCTACCACCACCACCGCTAGATGTAACACTTTAGGAACAAGGAGGAATTACCTTAAGTAGGGTTTTCTTTCATGTACATCCAACCCTGCTCACCTTTTGTCATCAGAAGAGATCCAAGTTTGAAAGTGTATGGCTACAGGGCTCGTGAAACAGTATCAGAAACAATTTATTTTGTTTTATACTGCCCAGCCTACTTAAAATGTCCTGAAAAAGCACCCAATTGCAACCCATTACTTTCTCTTGCAAAATGTTCAAGAGCAACTCGCTAACATCTCTGCTCCTCCTCCTCTGTCCAACACTGATCCATTTCTCCTTTGATGACTTCTTATACTTGCAAGCAATACAACTACCACTAGTTAAGCAAGACCCTGGAGAGCATGCAGAGAGAGCACTCTCTCTTCACAGGAACAGTGCAGAGTGAACAGGAAAGGAAACAGAAACATGACTAAGGAGATGAGAGAACGATGAGTGAAAACAATACAATATGGACTTCTAGATTACTTAGTCCAGTACCTTGTCTGTTACCAGCTAGAATTAGATGCATTAAAAAATGTTAATAACCCACAGAGACAATAGTGTAGTAACACTCCAGTTATCTTCCTAACTTCAAGCAATTTGCTTCCATCTCTAAGCATGAAGGAGAAATGTTTTAGCTTTGTATGTCCAACAGCAGATTTTTATCCATAAAAATTAGGCAATAATCAGCATCCTATGGAATTCTTAGCATCAATAGCACTTCCTGATACCATGTGCCTCAGATTAGTTAGGCTTTATCCAAGAAGTTATTAGCAGTTTGATATTTTTAAAATTCTAGTTAAACAAGCCCTCAAAAGATAAGCCACAAATCAAGTTGCTCTCAACTATAAGTGAGCCTTAAATTCAAAGTCTTTTGTCCTTCACTTCAGCAAAATATTTAACTCCTTATATTTGGCCTGTGCCAGTCGACTCTGGCTAGTGGAACTGTTTCATTGCTGTGTTGACTTCCGGGCTTGGGGAGGAGCCCAAGCCCTGGGACCCTCTCATCTCACAGAGTCCCAGAGCTTAGGCTGCACCCCAAGCCCAGAAGTCTACACAGCAATGAAACAGCCCCAGAGCCCAAGCCCTGTGAACTCAAGTCTGCTGGCATGGGCCTGACACATATGTCTATTTGCTGTGTAGACACATCCTAAGAGGCCTCAGGTGTACCAGTTCTAAACTGCTCCTGCTGAGCGGGTCAAAACATTTGAGTAAGTTAACACTCATGGCGTTAAGACACACCTGAGCTATGTCAACCACAGATGCTTATAAGCCTGTTGCTGACATATGGTATTATGTTTGCTCGGTAGACAATATCTTTGTGCATCCACTACAAAGGCTTTAACCCTACTTGTTTAAATGAAATTGGTCAATTGAGATACTCTGCTCTAGATTTCTTTTTCATAATATCATTTATTGTGTCAAGAAACAGCTCTCTCAGATATACCTGTCTGTCACATTCAACCAGTAAACATTTGGATAGCTGCAGTCACCCTTTGATATTTTAGTCAATAGTTGCTTATCTCAAAAGAGTGTACCTCACTACCATGATCCAGATGCAAAAAACCTGCTTTTGTAGTTGCATCATAGCATTACTCAACTGTGAAGTCAACATTAGGAACAACAAATCTGTTTAACATTACTTATTTTTAAACAATAAGCTATACTATTTTAAATGTAGACAGGTCAGAAAGTGAAAAGCCTTTTTAGTGCCAATGTACATATACTTGGGTGCTTCTATTCTTCATTTTCACAATATAACATGTGAAATCATGTTCCTTTTTAACTTTAAGTTTTAGACAGTGAAGCCAGTAATATACTTTTCTTCAATTAAGGTGCCAATTTGTATTTCATAGTCACATTTTTCTTCTGAGTTTCTCTCTGTTTCAGAGAGAAACAAACAATGAAGAAACTGACTACACAGAACCAGGGAGACTATAGACAAAATACTTTCACATATAGGATTTTTGTTGTTGTTTTGGTTTTGTTTGTTTTGGAGTTTTTGTCTTGTTTTAACTCACAAGCTTAGGAAAGAAGAAGACCTGAGAGATAGCTCTGTGGTTTGAGTATTGGCTTGCTAAACCCAGGGTTACGAGTTCAATCCCTGAGGAGGCCATTTAGAGATCAGGAGCAAAAATCTGTCAGGAATGGAACTTGGTCCAACTGTGGGGCAGAGCAGGGAATGGGTCAGCCTCCACAGACAGTGGGAAGCGAATGCCACCCAGACCCATTCTGCCTCCGGTTCCACTCAGACCATGGCCACTCTCCCACCTACAGTTCTGCTCTCTGCATGATTCAGCTCCTGACTGCCTCCCCATCTGTAACACTGGCTCCGTGCCCGTGGAGGGCACAGATGATGTAAGGGGAGGCACAACCAAAAAAGTCTAGGGACTACTGCTGTAAATTATAGTCACATAAATGAAACAGAGCCACAAACCAATCTACCTAGTACATGCACAACAGTGAAATTCCAAAGATGAATTTCATAGCAATTTGATATGTCAGTCACGCAGATTAAGTTACCTCAGATTTGTTGCTGAGTAGTCCACCTCAACTGGGACCATGTCTTACAGCCACACCCAAGCACATTTTTAAAGCAGCTCCCATAAAGCTAATTCTTCCCTAAAGGTAGAATTCACCATCAGCCCTGGAGATGGTGGCACTGATCTTATACATATGATAAATTCTGATGAAAGTTTGGAAGAGGATTTTTGTACAATTGCCAAGTGCAGACTCCAGCATTGGTCGTGAAACAGTTTTCTTCCATGCTTAAGAAGGACAGGGATCTTACTCCTTAATCCAGTTGTTATATGGAAGGTTAATCAGATCGTGTTTAGAGTTTCCCTCTGCTGCCCCCGTGCATACTTTCTCTCCCTCTTACAGTGCTGTTGAGCTCAGGGTCCTGTAATATGGAAGCCTAGATTTAAAGATTTAAGTCAAATTTCAAGTTTTACAGAATGGCACTGTTTTTCAACAAAGTATTACCATATACAAAATACACTGTAAGATGCTGAGGCATGAGTCTTTATTGGCATTAGTTTGGGATGACTTGCATAACTTACTCAACTTGGCAGATCCTGAGTAACCTAATTATGCCAAAAAACAACTACCGGTATACCAAACTATCATGTACACACACAATTTAATTTCAGGCAACTCAAAAGTTATAGGTAGAAGTACAGTGGAATTCCCCTCCCCTCCTTGAAATACTCCTTTACCTTTATTACTTGTACAAAGAATTTAAGATTAAGGTGCATGAGAAACAACTCATTTGAAGCTCAGGGGACCAAATCCACTGAAGCAAGCATCTCCTCTCAGCTACAGTTTAAACCAAAGAAATTTAACAAGCTCACTTCTAAATTGTGCAGTAACTCTCCAGCTGAGCACAGCTTAATTTCCCCTTGGAAGGTCTGAGCCACCACAGCAGCCATCTGTAGCAAGTTGTCTTTTTATCCTACACCCTCCTCAGCTTGGTGTATATCAAGCATTCTGTACCCCCACCATCACCCCTGCAACAACAGGATGCTAATTCCCAAATAAAGGTGTAAAGGTTGAAAGCTAATATGCATTTTTTTTTAATACTGCTAGTTTTATAAGAATAAGGTTTAGTACCCGATCCTGCAAACCTAAGTTCCAGAGTAATTTTAGGCACTGAGCAGTTCCACTGAGTGCAAAGGGCCTAAAACAAACATATGGTTCTCACTGGCAAAGAAGTAAAAGAGAATGAGAGAAGGGTGCCTTTGAACAAGTATGTCTTGTTTCATGGAAGCAAATCTACCTACCACAGGCCAATACCTGGGATTTTCTCCACACAAATCTGAGCCTGGGAATAGTTTTGCAGATTAGACCAACTACAGGAACCAAGCAATACTCAACTACCCATCTCCATCATGTTCCTAACACTCATTTACATCTCTCCCTTATAGTGAAGCTAGCCACTATTTCCTAGTTCTGGACTCTCATAATACCTGTTGGCATTGAATTTCAACACATATTGCCTTACATTTTTTCTTTTTTTAGAATAAACATAATGAGAATTGAACAGTGTAGCCCCCTTATCACTATGTAGCGAGAAGACAAATTGATAATTCATCTAGCAGTCTCCTAGTTGCCACTATAAGGATCTGGTAAAATTTAGCTTTTTGTAAGTGCCCATTCCATCTCTTCATGGGGAACCCAACCACACAAACATAGAGGTAATGCCTGAAATAAGTAAATGCAGTTACTTTAAGAAACCATTTAAGTTCCACTGTGCAAAATGAACAAGATTTTAAAAAATGCTTAGTTGCTGAAAAGTTAAGATTTTAATACATTCTGAGTCTTCAAGTTAGCCACTGAACACCAAAGGTGACTTTAAAATTACTAATTATTTTCACATTTGAAGGGACTTTATGAAGTGCATTGGCTGCATATATCTATTTCTTGGTGTGTTGATAACCAAAGAATCATTAGTGTGGTCTTGGTCCCAGAACAGGTGTAGTAGTGTCAAGGTTATCCCCGTGATTAATTAGTTCAGCCCTGGTGTGAGCACGTGAAGCCACTTAAGCTGCCAGATCACGGCTGAATCCAGAGCCCCTTGGAAAGAGGCAGCCCAAACCAGGTTTGGGGGCAGATCCCCTACTTCTTGCTAGGAGTCAGCGTTCCTGTCTCGCGGGGGGAACCGTTCCTGAAGGAGCAGTGTTTTAAAGACAGCATCACGCGCTCCGCCAAGCCCAAGGCCCTCCCCGCGCCCCGCAACCGGGCGCTAGGGTTGGCGTGCAACAGCTGTCTCAGAGACCGGCAGGGCTCTTCCGTGCACGATACCCAAGGCGTGAGGGGCACGCACACCGCTCGGCAGCACCCGCCCGGCTCGCAAACCCTATTACCAATCGCCGGGGCGGCGGCAGCAGCAGGGACAACACCGGGACAGGAAGACACCTAGATCCGCACCGCATGACTGCTGCCCCGTGCCCGCCACACGTCCTCCAGCCTCCTCCCACCGTGCCCGGCACATGCCCGCCCCCGCCCGCGGTGCCCTGAGCCCCGCAGCTCCCTCACCAGCTTAGGCTTGTTCCTGCTCTCCTCCTCCGCGGCGCGCCCGCTGCGCTTGAGGTTCGCCCTGCCGGAGCCCGGGGTGTCCTCGCCCCCAGCGCCCGGGGCCGCCTGGTTCTCCATTCTCCTGCCCTGCACCCCTGGGCTACGGCCTCCTGTGCTGCGAGCGGCTTCCTCAGCGCCCCATAGGCGCTGCACGCGCCGCAGGGCAGACGGGCGACTCCCCGCAGCCTGCTGCTGCTGCCGCCTCCTCCTCTCCGCTCTGGCCGGTAGGAGAGCCCACAGCACCCTTCTGCGCATGCGCCTACCCTGAACACTGGCCTAGTGAGGATGCGGCCGGTTCCCTGCGCATGCCCCTTACGAAAGTGAAGCCACGGCGAAGCTACCGCCCTTACCTCGAGCTTCTTTCGAGGCGCCCTTTCCCTGAAGTCTCGTAGCAGAACGGAAGGGGCAGCGAGCAACAGATGCGACAGCAGCGGGGGAGGGGGGTCTACTGATCCGGAGTCTGCGGGTCACATCTGCTGCCTGAGGGCGCGTAGGGAGCCAGTGTTTTTGCGGCTGCTCCAGGGACACCCGGAGACAGCGGAATACCAGCCCCGCTTAGCCCAGGAGCGACTGCTGTACTTCGCTACAAACTAGAGCTCTGCCAGTGCGTGCTTCCCAAGCTGGGAAAGTGCTTTACAGCTTCCCACAGTGTAACCAAACCACAGCTACAATCCCACCCCACGCAACATCGGGTACACAGCCTCCCTCCCCAAACACATGGAAAAATTAATCTCATTCTCTCAGCAAGGAGCTAAATACCCTCCCCAGATAACTTCGGAGACTTCCTGGTCAAGGAGCAGCTCCTTTCACCTAGCATGTGTACTCAACCCCATGTTACTTTAATTTCAGCGAAACAACAAAGTTCAAAACAAACAAGCAATTGAGGTTTGCTCTCTAATAAATATAAACAAATTCTGAATAAACTAACCGTGCACTTCAATGTCCTTGTACCATTTTGTTTTGGAATTATACGGTAAACAATTATTTTCTCTCAAAGGTTTGCAGTCAAAACGTTTACACTAAAACTGCAGGGGGTAAGTGACTCCACTGGACTTCAAGTGGTAAAATATTTTCCTGGTTGTCGAACCTGAGAATCATGCTATAAGTGTATAGTTAATAGTAGATAAGGTTCTTAACCCTGAATTTTAATTTATGAGTAAGATTCAAAGTAATTCTTCATTTATTTTTAAAATTAGGGTATCCCTTTATCTGAGGTTTCTCTTTTAAATCTTTTGACTGAAGTTTTCTATCTAGCATGCAGTTATTAGTAGTACAGTTGGCAGTACTGTTTCCTTCCCTTCCCCCACTATGCTTCCTTCTTAGTAAAGATGCTGTATTTCTTATGAAATATGTTAACTTGACCTTGTTACTGGAAAGCAACATTAACAGAAATATTTAGCTTTTAAGACAACCTGTATGCATTCCAATCTATGCTGGTTCTAGGTTCATCCTCTATGGTAAACATTTTCTAGTACCATCTTCAGTGTTTTAAATTATGGGGATTTCACCCTTTCTCCTATAAGGCCGTTGCACAGTCTGATAGGGGATTTTCAAACTCCTTCTGCATAGAGCCTAAGTGCTGGTTTTAATTTTCCTCAGTGTAGCTGGGTATAAATTTAGTACTACACACACTTCAGTCCTCTCACAGATATCAATGGGAGACTTACACAAAGTTTTAATGTGGCATTTATGTAGTATATCAACATTTTCGTTATGCAAATCCTGGATTTAGTATCACTCAGTAGAAGAATATGTTCAACATTAAGACTACTGTTATTTCTGCCCTTAGTTTTTCCTTTGCCAGCCTCCTTTTTCCTGTTCCTCTCCCACACACACACACACACCACTCTTGTCATGCATCCCCAATTCTCACTCTTCCCCAGGCTTTTCAGTTTCACTTCTTTCCCCTTTCTATCTGCTAACTATTTAACTAAATACTTTTCAAGTGTCATCATTCAGCTTTAGGGGTAACATTCCAATGAGATTACAGGGCCGTCGAAAGTTTACTTGATTTTTTTTTTCAGGCTGTTTGCAGACTCAGGAAGATAAAATTGCATTGGTTTACACAATAGTTGGTGAGATTTCCACAACCAGGAAAGCTAAACCCCATTCTTAAAACTGGAGTTTCAGATTCTGAACAATTTGGTAATACCATGCAGGCCTTGAAACACGCCATTTCCAGCATGAAGGCTGACTAACACCCCATGTCTAACCTATTTTATACAGGATATTTCTCCTAATGTTTAGCTTAGGTCTTCCTATTTATCTCATTTATTCTAGGCATAGCCCCTTTGTATTACTTCAACTTTTTCTTCTCTTACTTCAAGGATAGTGTTCTATTTTAAGTTATCAAGGCAAGCTCCATGTACTTTAGAATTAGTAATTTTATAAAGTAATTTTGAATTTCATTACCAGTTTGCAAGCAGTGAAAAATAATTTCCAACAATCATTTTTAACAATACGGAAACACAGCACTTTCCAAATTAGGCTGGACTGGAGCATGAACACAGTTTAAACAAGCGTTGTCAGCTTCAGTTAAAATCAACAGCTCTCCTCTTTGTTCAGTCAGTCACCTTCCTCCCAACACACACTATTTTTGCTCAACAGTTTTTCTGTTTAGGTATGTCTTAACCACAGGTGATCAGCATGGGGGTAGCTTAGCCCAAGTGCGAGCAAAACTCTATTCCCTTTACTGTACACTCAGTGTTTATGCACTCACCAGGGTGTGTCTGTGGGCATATGCCAAGAGATTCTTTGCTGAGATGGTCTAAGATTCTTAGCTAGAATCATAGATTCGGATTGGAAGAGACCTCAAGAGATCATCTAGTCCAACCCCCTGTTCAAAGCAGGACCAACACCAATTTAAATCATCCCAGCCAGGGCTTTGTCAAGCCGGGCCTTAAAAACCTCTAAGGATCAAGACTCCACCACCTCCCTAGGTAACCCATTCCAGTGCTTCACAACCCTCCTAGTGAAATAGTTTTTTCCTAATATCCAAGTTAGACCTCCCCCACTGCAACTTGAGACCATTGGTCCTTGTTCTGTTATCTGCCACCACTGAGAACAGCCGAGCTTCATCCTTTTTGGAACCCCCCTTCAGTAGTTGAAGGCTGCTATCAAATCCCCCTCACTCTTCTCTTCTGCAGACTAAACAATCCCAGTTCCCTCAGCCTCTCCTCAGCCATGTGCTGATCATTTTTGTTGCCCTCTGCTGGACTGTCTCCAATTTGTTCACATCCTTTCTGTAGTGGGGGGTCCCAAACTGAATGTAATACTCCAGATGTGACCTCACCAATGCCATATAGAGCACAATAATCACTTCGCTCAATCTGCTGGCAATGCTCTTACTTTCCATTCACAGTGCCAATTGTGAGATAACTTGACTGTCCTTCTGGAGATAGAGGGGTGAAATTCTTAAAGGACATTTCAGAACTATCAGTGCTAGAGAGATTTTTCCTGCATCTTCACTGCAGATTGGATGGGTTGCATTCAGAGTTAAACCAGAGCTCAGACTCCAAGCTATACCCCCAGCCAACTATCTTAACCCAGGCTTAAAGCACCTCCAACCTCAGATCAGAGGATTTTCTGTGTGGATGGTAAGGCATTTGGGCTAAAACCCAATAAAAAAAACTTAGTTAACTGAGCAGTGAAGACATACCCTCTATTTTTTAGTAACAAAGTGCCCATAACCAGTGCCGGTGCAAGGATGTTTCGTGCCCTAGGCGAAACTTCCATCTTGCGCCTCCTCCCCCCGCACCCCGCCCTGAGGTGCCCCCCTACAGCAGCTTCCCCTCTCTGCCCTGAGGCAACCCACCCCCGCG
>NC_133776.1:69619834-69627636 GCF_003597395.2 Chelonoidis abingdonii
AGCCAATAAGAAGGCAGGCTAAGCCAGGCAGCCCTGGGTATTAAAAAGGAGCTCACTCCAGCAGGCAGAGGAACCAGCGGAGAAGGAGTGGTTGGAGAGTTGGGACAGAAGAACAAGGAGTGAGAGTAGAAGGTGTACCTGCTGGAGGACTGAGAAACACGTACGACCCAGCGAGGAGAATGTCCTGGTGGCGAAAGAAGGTATTTGGAAGGAGGCCGGGAAGTAGCGAGTTGGCGTGCGCTTTACGTGACCCCCGATACAGACAGCGCGATCACAGGGCCCTGGGCTTGAACCCGGAGTAGAGGCGGAGTCCCGGTTCCCCCAACCCCCAACTCTGTCAGACACCAGGAGGGCGCTGACTCAAATGTGGTCTTCGCAAGAGGGGAAGATCACTGAGCTGAAAAATCTGCATAGACGCGAGACCTAAGGTAGAGGAGGAACTTTGTCACAATGCCATAGCCATTAGAAATACTTGCATGTCTCTCAAGGGTAGTGGCTTGTATGTCGATCACCCTCTGAGTCTCTGTTTGGACCCATATAATGGCTCACTAGTAATGTATTCGACAGCAATGTTGGTATTGTATCTCACTTAATAGTCTTCAAAACTTGGATATACTAACTTTCTGCTGAGTTACATTAAGTAAACCCACAGGAATGTCTACCGTGGCGTGTTTAGTTGTGGTTTTCAATGCTATGAATTATTTTTGAAAATTAGGATGCAATCACTGAAATGTTTAATGAAGGTGCTTACTTTTAATATGAAATATATACGTTAGCTGATATTAAGGTGTAATTTTCAGCACCAACAGAAGCAACCCTGCTGTTAGGAACAGTCTCAGGTACCAAACAAGATCCTATTTATTATTAGACTATCCCTCAGCACCTGGACACCAACGAGAATATTGGATGATGGTATCGTAGCAGCCAAACATATACCTGAGGACATTGTGAAAGGGACTAAAACTGTTGGAAAAAAGAGACAAAACCTGCACTAGTAAAGTTGTGTAGATCTTATTGTATCAAAATCACACAGTAATGGGGATCACTGGATGAAGGTTTACAGGTCACTCTTATGTTCTTTCTGTCAAACTTTCCTCTCATTAGTTCTAAAAGACTGAATCGATCTTATATCATTTGATTAGTGACATCACAACAGTATCTTAGGTAAGCACACTGGCTACGATTATTCGATTAGCTAAACGCATATTACAAAACGATCTAAAAAATCGGTTTAGCGCGTCCACGGGACCTCCTGAAATCGATTTTGCGTCCATGTCCAAAGTACCATCGATTTCAGAGCGTGCACGTGGGTAGCTGTGTCTCCAGCTATGCCATAGTTCCCACTCCGTGTTGAGTAAGCACAGTGCCTGTAGGGCAGAAACGACATTTCGCCAGGTGGGCTGGGTAAGCCTCACCCCTCCTTGTGAAGGCAGCAGACAACCCCTTGCCGCCTTTCGCGGAAGGCATGAGCAACGCATACCACGCAATCTTTCCCCTTTTGTTGTCACGCGGTGGGGCGGGAATACAACTGAG
The DNA here is from genome assembly GCF_003597395.2 of Chelonoidis abingdonii. Classification (NCBI taxonomy): domain Eukaryota; kingdom Metazoa; phylum Chordata; order Testudines; family Testudinidae; genus Chelonoidis; species Chelonoidis abingdonii. The sequence continues at coordinate 69,621,368 of NC_133776.1, forward strand.
GAGCTGTTCACCGGACCCACCACAACACTGTTGTTGAACCGCGTAGACGGAGCTCAGCCAAGAATGCCAACTAATTGTCAGAGACGCTGTTGGACTGTGGGATCTAGCTGGAGTCCCGTAACCCCTCCCTCCCTTCCAGTCGCGCTCATTTGAGTCTCTCGATCCCGTTATGTTGTCACGCAGCGCTGTGTATCCCTGCAGTATTTTGTCATCACGCTTGGCATTCGTGCTATCTCGATACGGCTGGAACAACGATTTGTCCCCCAACACGCATCAGCACCTAGCTACTCCCGTCGGATCTTATGCTGGAGCCTCTTCTTCGATTCGCGACCTGCCATCGCCCGCCGTCCGATTCAGCGCTCCACGCTGGGCAAGCCGCGAACATGTACTTCAAAAGTTGCGGGGCTTCTCTGTGACCTGCCCGCTCGCATCGCATTCAGCATGCTGTCCCGGCGAAGCGTCAGTGCACTACTGGCGGATTGCACCCGCGAGCACAATATACGTCCCGATTTCGCCCACACAACCTAGATCGAGTTATCACTATCGAATTTTAGCCCTATCCTCTTCGGGGGAGTTCCGAAACTCGATTAAGGAGCCTTAACTCGATATATGCACGCGCGTGTGACACGAACAGCTAATCGTATACACGGCCAGTAACGCACTAAAGGTCGCAGTGTAGACCTGGCTTACATCATATGTAATAGCGTACTAGTAATGGTGACGTAACACAATCAGGATCTTTAAAACAAATGGAGAGGGCACGTCTATTGGCTTTAAGCAGAGGATCAGAACAAAGTGCTTATAACGGGGGACGAACTGGGGCGTGGCCCAGGAAGTGGAAAACATGCTGCAAAAGCAGTCCGCTATTGCTCAATATACTCGCGCCTTCAGGCATGTAAACAGAAGGTTTTTGCTACGACCTCACTAACTCATAGGTCAGAAAGGGACAATATGACCATTAGTCTACCCTCCTGCCAAGGCAGCGCCACAAACTCTACCAGTACACATCCTTGTACCAACCGCCCGAAACCCATGATGAGTTATTTGAATATCCCAAAATGAGATTTGAAGACCTCCAGCTGCAGGATATCCACCAGCAAGGACCATGCCACGCGTTGCAGAGGAGCGAATAAAACCTACCAGGGCCTCTGCCAATCCGCCCTGGGAGAAAATGCCTTCTGACCGCCAAAATAGGGCGACAGCTAAACCCGAGCATTCAAGACAGCCACCAGTCCAGCAACCAAGACAAGAAATTCTGCAGTTAACTCAGTTCATCCCATCCAACATCTCTCACAGACCATTGACGATAATCTCCGACGCTAATGCCAAAATCTTGCCACAATAAACGGTTATCCCATCATATACACCCTCCATATACTTATCAACTCTAGTTCTACGCCAATTAAGTCTTTGCCCCGACTACTATCCTCGGAAGGCTGCCAGAACTCACTCCCCTAGGAGATGGTTAAGAACTGTCAATTATTAAAGTCTAAACTCCTAAATTCCAGTTGTACCACTCGTCCTCGTGCCTACATAACGAACTTAAATAATTCTCTCCCTCACTAACATATCCCCTGATATTATCATAGAGCAAGCATACCCCGAGCCTTCTGTTGTGCCAGCCAAACAAGCAAGCCTTGATCTCCTTTTCATAAGGCAGATTTCATTCGGAGCTCCTTACGTAGCCCGTTCTGAACCTGTTCCGTGTGAATTACATCCTTCTTAACATGGGACACCCAAGACGCACACAATATTCAGGGTGGGTCTCCCAGCGCCGCTATATGAGCGGACACTACCTCCTCTCTTGCTGAAATACTCGCCTGAGACATCCAAAGACCGCATTTGTCCTTTTTTAACACATATTCACATTGGCGTTCTTAGTCATCTCTGCTATCAACAATACCCCAAGGTCCTTCCCCCTCCGTCGTCCAACTGATGCCATCCCGAACGATATCTAACATCTTATATGTAATCCTAATAATGCATGACCTTGTCCATCTTCACTATTATTTCTTATATCCACGTCCGTGTCAAGGGGTCCACTGACTGAATATTCCGGTCTTTCTCGGACGTTTATCATACAGGGTCATCCCAGCTTTTCATCCTGAAGCCTTTATAACACTCCCCGCTCTTTGTGCGCAGTCAGTGAATTAACTAAGGTCTACAAGATATCGGTCCCAAATACCGTTTGAGGAACCCGCTAGTATACCTGCCTCTTTTGGTTTATTTGGAATGGTTTGGCTCACCAATGATAACCGATTGAGACTTATTTATGAAGGCTGACATTTGGAGCACAATTAAAATATTACAAAAAAGGGTGTTGGTACCTTTACCACAGTCTTAAAACATTCAGACAAAAACAGTTCTCGTCTCCAACTTTTGTATGTTAGACCTTCTAAGCACTTCAAGCCCTTGCCCAAAACCACTGTCACCCATGTCCTCACCCACACTACATGGCCCCTTCTGGTTTACAAAGGCATAGCACAGTGCAGCAGCAGCTGCACTAAATTCTGCCCAAGTCTTGGGATGTTGCCATGTTTATATATTGCACTGGTTGCTTGTAGCCTAACCATCAGCCTGCCGCAGCATCGAATACAGAGAAAAGTCACGGGGCATGCAAAATTCTGTCCACCACAGAGAGCTGGTAACATGCAATCAGACTATCAAATGCTTTTCTCTAAACTTACACAGAAAAAATTTTATAATAGTCTTATACTCCATATAGTAATGAGCTAGAACGGCAATTTTTTTTTCGTGAATATAAATAACTGAAAACACACTTTATTTTCGAGCTTTTAGAGCACCAAAAAATATTTGCAACCTTGCTGAATTTGCAGGATTCACAAAAAAAGGGAATAAATCAATATGAAAATGGTTGTTTGACATCTGAAACTAAATACTCAACTTTGTTTCAAAATGGGGTGTTGAAATTAGTCAAATTTTTAAATCAATTATTTTTCAGCTCTAGTCAAGAGCACTGCTCATAGTACATACATGGATGTACAACGCGCAGAGTGTATTGTGTTCTTTTACAAACTCATCCTTCCCTGCATCTAGAAATTTGTCGCAGGGAATATCTGTCTTTTTGATAGATATCTCCACTTCTCTCTCTCTGCAACAACACACACACGTTTGAGAAGACATGTTCAAAAGAAAGACACCTGCACTTGGAGTGGAAGGATGAGGTGTATAGGCCCTGTTCCTGGGGATTTATTCAAAGTCTTAGACCATTGTCCCCAAGACTACTTAGTCTTATTCCAAAGACTCTATAGTTGCCAAGTATTTAAACAAAAATAAGAAACTGTACGAGTAAACTTCCCGTGTCCTAAACTTATTTAATTTCTTTATCATATAAGCAAATAAACTGAAAGTAAATTGATGTCACTTCATTTTAAAAATAATTCGCTAGGCACCTTCATAGCCTCCCCATCGTATGGTGCTTACATTCAGTCCCCACTTGACTCTTTATTATACCTTCCCTGCGCTCTATATCTAGGGAAGAATCCAATTATAAAACCCACAACAAATTGGGCAAGAGGTTCCATAATACCCAGGAGTATTAGTTCTGTGCAAATGTAAAGCCTGTGGGGTGAAATAAGTCCAGAGCACTTGAAATGGGTTGAATACATATGATCTACAGAATGCTCAGGAGCACTAAGATCGTGCATAGAACTTAGGACCCCTTGAAGTAACCCCGAAACTGGACTCTGGGTGACTGCACCCGTGTTTGTGTAAGTATAGGGGCAGGCTGTCAACCATTTAGGCACCTAGGCGGGCCTACGGGCCGGGATGTGGGCGCCCACTCTCCACCCTCGGCAATTCCCAGTGCACCGTCTCGGCCCGCCGCTGGTCGCTGCTGGCATTAGCGTGAGGACTGGCAGAAGAGTGCGGGAGGCCGGCCTGCAGCAAAGTAGGGGGGGGGGCAGCACGCAGGTGAACTCCCGCCCAGCTAACCCTTGTTTAGGCCGCCCCGTCCAGACGTGCCTGCTCCAACTTCCCGCCTCCAGGCTGGGCAGCTAAGGGTGCTTGGCTGTGACGCGGCAAGCAGTGAAGCTGGTGGGGGGGTGCCTCAGGTGAACGATAGGGGCGGGAGCTGCCGCGGGGTTGGTGATGCCAGCATCCCTCCGGCTAAAATTGCCAGCTAGCGACCAGGGGCGGCGCAAGATCGGGCTGCCATGGTCTATTGTACCGAAGAAAATGGCGCCCGCCAGAAGTCCCAGCGCCCTAAGGCAATCCGCCTAGGTCGCCTAAAATGGTTGGCACCAGCCGTCTTGCCATAAGCTGGAACACAAGAACACGCAGGTGCCTGTCACCCAGAGTTCCATGTTTATGAGGGATTACTTTCCAACGGTTGTCCTAAGTTTCTATTGCACAGATCTTAAGTTGCTCCTGATGCTTCTGTAGATTCATTTTATGTATCCAACACTTAATTTCAGAGTGCTCTGGAACTTCTATTTATCCTGACGTGACACAGGCTTTACATTTGCACCAGAACTATCCTTGTGGTATTATGGAAACCTTTTTTTGATTTTTTTTTCCCTTTGCTTATATTTTGGGCCCAATTGACATGTCCTTATATTGGATTCATCTCCCTTAAGACTACCTAGAGCAAGCAGCGGAAGGTATAAATATAAGATCAAGTGAAGGAGAGGCTGCATGAAAGCACCATACATGGGGAGGCTATGAAAGCACTTGAGAGCGAATTAACTTATTTAAATGGAAGTGAAACATCAATTTACTTTCGAGTATAATTTGGTTATATGAAAAGAATTAATATCAGTTTAGAGACAGCTGAAAGTTTATTCAGTACAGTTTTTGTAATTTTCTTGTTTATAACATAGCGTTGGCCGTTATCTAGAATTCTTGGTGTAATTTACAGGTAAAGTAGTCTTTGGTGACACTTGGTCTAAGACTTTGGCATCATACCCCCTAGGAACAGAGGCCATACAAACTTACTGTGCCTTCCCATCCAAGGTGCAAGGTTTGCATTTCTGGTTGATATGTCTTTCTCAAACGATAGACACAGCGTATGCTGGTGTGTCATATGTGTGTGTTGTGTTGAGAGAGTAGGAGAGAGAGAGAGAGATATCTATCAAAAACAAGACAAGATATTCCACTGCACACATTTCTAATGCAGGGAAAGGATGAGTTTAAAAAAGAAACAATACACCTGACAGACGTTAGTCACATCATGTAATGTACTATGAGAAGATGCTCTTACTAGAGCTGAACAAATAATTGATTTAAAAATTTGACTAAATTTCAAAACACAACATTTTGAAACAAAAAGTTGAGATATTTAGTTTCAAGATAGTCAAAACAAACCATTTTGACATATTTGGATTATTTCCCCTTTTTTGGCTGAAACTACCTGCCAAATTCAGCCCAAGGTTGCAAATATTTTTGGTGCTCTAAAAAGACCTCTAAAAATAGAAGTGTGTTTTTCAGTTAATTTACTATTCACGAAAAAAAAATTGCCCAGTTCTAGCTCATACTATATGCAGTATAAGAACCTATATATAATAAAATTTTTTCTGTGTAAGTTAGAGAAATGCATTTTGAATAGTCTTATTGCATGTACCAAGCATCTTTTGTAGGACAGAACTTCTTAGCATGCCCAGAATGACATTTTTGTAACTGTATCGATGCATGCAAGCAGGCTGAATGTTAGGCTAAACAAAAATGTGCCCAAAATATATAAACACATGCAAAATCCCAAGACTTTGGGCAGAAATTTTCAGTTGCCAAGCTGCTTTGCTGCCTGCTGGCTATGCCTTTTTGAAAACAGAAGGGGCCATGTAGTGTGTGTGAGGGAAGTGGGTGACAGTGGCTTTGGGCAAGGAGGTTTAAGTGCCTTAGAAGGGTCTAACATGAAAGAAGTTGGAGACAGAGAACTGTTTTTGTCTGAAATGTGTTTAAGACCTGTGGTAAAGGTCACACAACACCCTTTTTGATAATATTTTTAATTGTGCTCCATAATGTCAGCCTTCATCAAAAAATTCTTCAATCTGTATCATTGTGAGCCAAACATTCCAAATACAAACCAAGAAAGGAGGTTACTAGCGGAGTCCCTCAAGGATCGGTTTTGGGACCGATCTTATTTAACCTATTTATTACTGACCTTGGCACAAAGAGCGGGAATGTGTTAATAAAGTCTGCGGATGACACGAAGCTGGGGGGTATTGATAACACGGAGAAGGACCGGGATACTATTCAGGAAGATCTGGACCACCTTGTACACTGGAGTAATAGTAATAGGATGAAATATA
>NC_133776.1:69650440-69653724 GCF_003597395.2 Chelonoidis abingdonii
CCAGGTGCCTTGATTAACCTGGAGCAACTGCCATTTGGTTACCAGGGTACTAGGGATTTGTTTAGCCTGGGGCTAACATACCTGTTTCTCAGTACTTTACTGTAGCTATCTGGCCTTGCCCCATCACACTGTTTAATGTAAGAGCTTGAGAAAAGAGGCCCTGTTTAAAATGGCTGCCTGAGGCCAGATCTCTGAAAGGGTATCCTTCTTCAACCCTCTAAACACACTTAATGCATCCCTAGAAAACAGAGCACAAGATACCAGAAGATACATAGCCTGAAAGAATCTAAAATTTGAAGAAGTTTGCAAAGTAGAACTCTTCACATTTGCAGCATAAGCTATCAGCTGGTGAAGCCATGGATCCCAAAGCCAGTAATGCCAAAGAAACTCAGTTGATCACTAAAGCAGATGGTTGCTCTGCATTTGAGGCTCTGAGGAATAATTTGTTCTGTAAGTTTCTAGTAGTAAAAGAAGAAGTTACCACATTGAAGGATGGAGTCATCAAATTGGAAGCTGGTTTGGGAGAAGCAGCAGAGAGAAAGTTGCTGTGTTGCACGGCACTGCGGAAGCAAAGAGGACACATTATATTTAACTTAACCACTAACAGGAAATGCACAATCAAGTCTGCCAACAATACATGACCTCTGCTTTTTCATCCAGAAACTACTCAGCATTAGCAAAAAAGACCTCTACCATAGAGAGCATACTGCAACTATAACTGTGCCCCAGGGATGCCAGCCTTCCAGCCCCTCCTTCCTCAAGCATTCTCAACAGCATCACCACAAATAGACCATATTTTTTTCTTTGCACCCCAGTATTTCCTGTACATTTCTAGAAGAATCACACATTCAAGTTTGGGGGAAAGGGTGCTGAAAAGGTATGTACATTTGGTTGTCTGAACTTAACATTTCCTTGCTTTAATTGGTTTTAGCTACACTAAGTATTAGCCAACCTGAAATGACACAAAGCAGCATTTGAGTATGAGTAGCTACTTAGCTATTTGGTTACCCTTTATTCAATATTTGACAAAATGACCTAATCTGCATTTTGACAAGTTTTTATTATTAAATTGTCTAGACTGAGTAAATTATAATGAAAACAGAATTCACTCAGTGTTAAGGTAGTCTCCAGAAAGATTCATGCTGCTGGATGGCATAAGGAGGTTTCTTCTACACCATAGTAATACCCTGCATAATCTCTCTTTAATTTAAATTAAGTGAAAAGCCTTCCTAGGAGTTAATATTTTATTTCTGATAATGGTGTGTTGATGATTTGTAAACTCCTGAAGACTTCTAATTAAGTTATAAAAATAAAACTATTCTTACTATTCGAGCTATAAGAAATGAATTGATCATACAAGTAGTCCTGGTCATTTCTAAAAGGGAAGAAGGAAATAAATACAGGCAGCTTCCTTAAAGCTAACTCAGTTGGCTTCATTTTCTGTGGTCATAACTCCTATTTTGCTTGTAGCCAGTTAGGAGGTGGCTGGGGAGCAGTCATAATGTACTGTGATTAGGCACTCAACTGGTCAGTTTTGAGCTAAACTGGCAAAACTGTTGAGTAATTGATTTAGTCAGTCCCCACTTGTTTCCCCCTTATATTTAATTGCAAGAGGAAGCTGACAAACACAACCCATTGTATAAAAATGTTTACATACTGCGGGTGCGGATGGAGTAATAAGTCATGTGAAAAGTCACAACACATTTGCAGTTGAATTTTATTTGCTATGAGTACGCATAACAAACCCCCAAGGGATTGACGCTGGACAAAGAATAATACTCTTAAATAGTATCTTTAAAAAAAAAATAGCAGCCTATGTTGGGTCACTGCCTCTGTTAAGAAACAACCGTAAACCAAGGAATATACTCTATGCTGGTTCTAGTGGGAGTCTTAATTCCAGGATAGTGTAATTTAAGTGTGAAGTTATTTATCTGATGTTTCAAAATCAAGACCTGATATAGATATTTAGTAAGTCTCTACTACTCCCTCCAATTAGTTGTTTTTCTTCCTACAAGCAATTTCTACCTCCTTGAAACAATCAAGATTAATTGTGCATACCCACTGAATGCAAAGTTAGAGGAAGATGCACTATTTTGCCAGCAACTGCCATATTTTGGACCATTTGCGCTTCTATTTTAGATCATGACTGAATTTCTGTTCCTCTTCCCACACTCCTGCATATTTTCATAGCAAGAGAAAATTGACATGAGGCTATCAGATGGTCACTAGCATATGTCAATATTTGTGAGCCATTCAACTTTTCTAAAAAGTGATAGTATTATGAGAAGTTTGTTGGCAAAGAGATAGCAAAGACCTGAAGGAAACATATTGATTTTTTGTTTGTTTCTAAAAATAACAATTTTCAACTTGCTTTTCTTTTTACAAAAGATTTTTCATTGCAAATTTTGTTTACCCAACAGAAAGCTAAATATTTAGTTGAGTGTAGTTTGGTGAGGTCCTATGCCTCTCAATTCAACATACACATTGGCTCCAGTCTAGAGAACTACGCTGTTTACATTCAGGTTTTCCTATCGCACAATAATAAAACTCCCACAAACTACAGACTACTTTAACTACTACTAATGGCAACCCAGCTTTCAGCTGATGGCATTCTGGTGGGGATGAATGAAAGAAGAACCCTTTTATAGGAGCATGCACATTTTTTTAAAACCACATCTCACTAGAAGGTGTTTATAGCTGCCATCAAGTGAGTCTTCGATTTAGAGACCTGTTTAAAGCTAATAGAAGGGCTAAGTACCCTTCTTTCTAAAGATACTTTTATTGGTGGAAGGGTCCACAGATCTTGAACTCACATCTATGGGTTCTGAGATAACTGTCATATGCTGGTTGCTATGATTAGAGGCTGCTGCCCAAGACAGTCAGCTACATGGTAAAGCCTAAACAACCTATGTAGATTAACAGGTGTTTCCCTGATTGTAAGTGCAGACTGAGTTTTGGGTTGGATTGTCTGTGTGTGGTAGCAGTGAAAGACAATGAAAGGATGGCTAACACTTAGAGAAGTAGTCATAAAAGTGGTGTGGAGAGGGAACAGATAAACAAAGCTCCTTGGGGGCACAAAACTGACTGGAGAAGCTGTGGTAAATATCTCCTGTCCCCGATCTGGACTTTAGCGTCCAAAATCTGGGGGCTTACCTGAAACTCCCCCAAGCTCACTACCAGCTTGGATATTCTCGCTGCCACCAGGTCAGGAATTATAGGGCCTGACCCCCCTTTCCTCTCTCTGGTGTCCCCAACCCTTCCTTTGGGGGACCCCCAAGACCCAG
>NC_133776.1:69654403-69756903 GCF_003597395.2 Chelonoidis abingdonii
CCTCTGGTCAGGTGTTTGGTTCCCCTTTACAGGCAAAAGAAAATTAACCCTTACCTTACCTATCTACTTATGACAGAAGCAGATGTGGGCAATGAGATCAAGGAAATTGTCTGCTGTTGTTTATTTCTACAATGTACAGGCAAACAGGATTTTTTAGTACATTTTTGTAAATAAACAGGATTTCATGCAAGAATACACCTGGCTCATATTCTAGTACTTCTCTCAACAGAAAAAATCCTATATGCCCCCAAACAGTGGTTAAGAGTTCTGGTCAAATGGCCAACAACCATTTGAAATGGATCCTGAACAGTTAGAGAAATTTTAAGAAACTCCTATTTCTTTGGTATGGAAAAAGTGTGTTTATACTCCAAAAAATCAGAACCATTTTGCATAAACTCACCAAGAAAAAAGAAAAAAAAGATACATTTAGAAATGTCACACAGAAAGGGGAAATTTTCCGCAAATTAGAAGAATGAGTCATTAATGGATATGTATGCAGCTTTTAAACACACTAATGGGTTACATCCAGATGCCCTTTCTTTGCTTCTTGATACTGTCAGACTAATTCAGCAAGATGAAAAACTTACAGATAGCAAGTCAGAAAAGATGGAGTCATTTAAAAATCACAGAAACCACTTTTATTTCTTTCCTAGCTCACTGTGTCTGTAACTGGTCTTATTGCCTTCAGGCTTCTATTTTTCCTAGACTTTCATGGAGAGTCTTTAAGATTCATGACAGAAAGTTAGATCTGGCAAGTGACATGACAAAGAAAGTTGGTTCACAAAGAGAGGAAATAAATTGATGGTTGCTTCAGATGAAAAAGTAAATAAAAACCTCAAGAAATGGTAATGCTCTAGATTGAATTTTGGAGACAGATTTAAATTTATTATACAAGATAATCTAGTGAATAAATGTCTACCAAGGAGGTAAGTGCCCTTAGGTGGCATCTTTTTGCCACATTAATTGCATGGAACTGAAAGTAAGAATCCTTAACATTCAAAACGACTAAAACCAAGGCAAGATTGCAGTTAGTTACACAACATCTCTCCTAAGCGATATATTCATCTCCCAGGGACATGTAGAGAGTAATTTTGACAAAAGTAATGAAAGCTCTAAAATATTACAACACCTCTGCAGAACAATATTTCCTCCCAGGCACAATATATTCTCAAATTTACTTTTGGAAGAGAACCCAAGATCCCAAGAGGATGAGTGATTCAATTCTCAAGTGTGATCTATTTCATAAGACACTTTTGAAGGCAAGACAGCAGAAATAGATTTTTGTTTTTATGTATCCAACAGGTAGCAGCAGTTCCCCCTTTTGAGCGGGGGCTGGGTGAAGGGGAGACGTAGCTACAGATACTATTTTCAAAGGTAAGAGTCACAGAGAGAGGTATCCTTTCCCTTAGTTGCAGTGACAGCTGGAATGCCACAATGTATGTTGTCCATTTAAGGACAGCCTGGGTCCAGCCTCTCTTTGTTCCATGTTCTGGCCCTTTAAGGACATGACAGAGTTATATGATAGCAAGATTATAGAAGAACTGCTTGTAGATCATTGGACTGAGGGTCAATGCAGCAGGATTATAAAGAAGTTGCTCCTGATTCAGATAATGGATAGACAAAGAGGAGCAAATTATTTGGAGTACTATGTTTTTCTGAAGTGGTCTAGGGGAAAGGTCTGAGAGACAGTAAAAGGGTAAAGAAAATAATGTTAAGTAGGGGCTTATGTTTAGATTAATAAACCAGAGAAAGTGTGGTTGTCAAGCTCCCCTTGGGCACTCACCAGGCTTCTGTATTTGGATTCCAAAGCTGAACCAATATGTCCCTAAGCGTCCCTGGCTCTGAGTAGACTACAGAACTATCTTTCTTTAGCCATTATGGCATACTTCCTGAGCACAGATCATCCATTTCATACCTTCCACACAAGGGAGACCCTGTGGCCCAGTTGCTTCAGCTCCCCAATATAGTTGCTGACCCTGCTAGTACACTACAATAGCTTAAATACACCCTTTTCCTGGGCACCACCCTAGTGGGCACTCTGGTTTACAGTTTACCCCTTCAGGGACGCTTCCTCTACCTAAGTTTCCTCACCACTTGTGAGCGTTCTTTGGGAGCTGGGTCAGTGTCTTTTCAGGGGCCCAATTGCCACTCCTGCACCTCCCTCTTGCACCTCATGGTTTTTCCTCTGGATCATGGAGTGTGCTATCTTTCCACCATTATGCTTTCTTCTATTTCTGGTCTCTTTTCTATTTCTAAAATGGCAGTTGAAAGAACCTTCCTTTTGTAACTTCCATTCCCTTTGTCAGGTGACCTGCCTTGCCAGCCTCAAATACCCATATCAGGTGATCAGTTGTTTGGTTACCAGACCATCTGTGCAGATTGGTACTGCTGGATGCCTGCCAACTTATTGTCCTAAAGTGCCTCCATTTGAATAGAAGACCATCAAGGTTTAATTACCCCATGCCAGGATTAATAGACCATAGAATTTCAGTTCATGATGGAGAGATTTTTAAAAACAAAACAAAACAAAACAGAACATAACAAAAACAAACAAAAAACAGAGACAGATTCCCTGAATTATGATATCAGTAGAGGCTCAAAATAAATGACTGAGTCCTTAAATCAAAGATGAGAGAGTCTTCAACCAAAGGTGAGAGTGCGGGATAAAGTATTGTTATATTATATGAAAAGTTAAAGTTAAAGAGAGTTAGAAAAAGAATCGTTGTAGGACAGGTCATGTGCAGAAGTTTGAGGTCTATTCTAGGCAAGTGTTCTTTTTCTAGAACATTTTTTCCATGAGTGGTGTTTTGAGGAAACAGAAAATCCATTACTCCCATTTACTCCCCTGCAATCAAGTGAAAACATTCACTCTAGGAAGAGCTGAGGGACTGCTTAATTTGGTTTGTGTTAGGTTACTCTGAAAGAGATTGTTAACATTCATTGGAGGATAAGAAGTACGAATATCACTAACTCACTAAAGTACACAAATATCTGAAAGGAAAGGAAACAGATGGATGTGTGATCTGATGTCAGACCAGATCAACTACCATTACATAGTTCAAATCAGGAGATGAAAAGTGATAGAAATGTCTGAGTTGGATAGGTTTCACTGATAGAAATCAGGATGAAATCTCTCAGTGTAGAAAGTAGACTGTATCTTTTACTGCTGGAAAGTACATGAAATGGGGCCAAATGTCATACTACAGAAAGGTACAAGAAAGTTAAAAGTTGTTGGGTGCTGCTGCAAGGCCTACAAATTTTACCGGAGCTTTCCTTTGCCCTCACTCAACATGCAGAAATCAAGATGGGGTTTCTTTCAGCTAGAGAAAGCACTTACATTTTGTGCTTATACATGTCTTCACTAACTATCTTGTCTGCCTGCTCTAATGAGCCCATGTGATGGAATATTCCTGAATGGCAAGTTTACTCAGGATAGGTCTACTCCCTTATTCACAACTTTATTTATTTCCCTGTCTCAGTGTGAGGGACCTTTATTAGTATTCTAGAGATTCATAGGGGAGTTTGAAAGGACTTGACACATCTGATACACTCCAGAAACTTTTTTTAAGTGTTTTGGTTATTTGTTTTATGCTTAACTGTTCACTTTTTAAAAGAGATTTTCAGTAAATATAGGTTCAAATCAATAAAATGGTAGAGTTAGTCCAAAACTTTAAAGTTAAACTCTTCATTCATTTTTGTAGACTGTTTGATATAATGGGTTTGTGTTGAATTGGTAACTTCATTGTGTTAGCAGGTTTTACCTAAGTTGCTATTAGTCACTACCATAGTAATAGGCATGTCCAGCTTACAGATGGGAAACTAAGTCTAATCTAGTGTTTTGCAACCCGCCAGCGGATTTTTATCAAGTCAATATTATATGAAATTCACAGAAGTAAAATATTTCTTCCCCTCCTCCCTTCTATTTTATTTTCTCTCATGACTGGAATGCTTTCTCTTTGCTATGTCAGACAAAAAATCCTTAAATATTGCTCACAGCAAAGTTATTTGAAGAATGTAAGCCTCAAGGATAAGTACTCAAAATTGTTTGCATGTGAGGTTAGTCATCTTTGTAAATGGGTAACGGTGTATCTTGGTAAAATAAGAACATTTATTTGAACTATAGTTAAGTTGGTCCTCATCCTGATTCTGCAAACCAAAACATACTTAACTTTAAGCACACAAGCTTCAGGAGACAGAGCTTTCCCAGAGGCTGGCTCAAACCTGTGGAAAGAATTTGCCAGGCACAAGGTACCATTACAAAACCTGACCCCCTTCAGCTCCAAATGCAAAGCATATTTCTTTTATCTTGCCTTCTCAAACATTAATGTATACCTATGTGTATATGTTAGAGTGAGAGAGAGCATAAGGGCTGTTCTACACTACATGGTTAGGTCAACATAAGGCAGCTTATGTCTACCAAATTATGTCAGCGTCTACACTACAGCGTTCCTCCCACCGATGTAAGTGCCCTATTACACCAACATAAAAACTCCACCTCCATGAACGATGTAGTTGGTGTAATTAGGGCAAAGCAGTGTTTGTGTAGGCCTTGCATCCCTTATATCACCTTTTTTTTGTCAATTTCACAGCAGGTGGGTAATGTGGACATGCACCACTGCCGTAATTACTGCCGTGGCTGTAAATCAGCCTAATATATAGGTTGACTGTAGTTTAGACATACCCTAAATTCTAAAACAAAACACTCCATGGCACATACTTCTTCTTCTGAGGAGAAAATGAATAGAAATACATGACAAATGTTAGTTATGTTGCTTAATGCATTAGTGGAAAGCACTCAGCTGCTACTGTGGTAAGCCTGGTATAAGAACCCAGGTAGAATGGAATGAAATTATAGAACTTCATTTGGGCCACTCAGGTCAGATCAGGGTTCACTTTATTTCCATAGCTACCCATTAAAATACTTATTTCTTAGATGATCAAAGTTGCATGAAGAGAAATAGAAGATTATCAGTTTTATAGTGACAAAGAATTACCACATCAGAGTTTAGCAATGATCCATTTAACAGGGTATCCTATCCTACAAAATAGGTCAATAAATGTAGCTATTCTGTACTGAAAGGTGTGTACTTGGATCCACCTCCCCTTTCCTGAGTGCATTTCCTGACGGTTCTGCTGTTGAATTAAGTCAATATAGGCATATAGTAAACATCACAATAACCTGGTCAAGATCCAGCATTCATAAAATATTTACAGGCAGCTGTAAATGAGTCACAATTTAACAGTCTTATTTTGGTGATAGTTGCTCAAAGGGAAACCTTTTTGCTTATAATCATGGTGTGGTTCCCAAAACTGTCTCTATCCCTATTGCTTTTTTGATAGGAGACCCAAACTGAACACAGTATTCTAGGTGAAATAATGTTCCCCTGTCATCCAGTGATCTTTTTCCTTCATGATAGAACCTAGAACATGTCTGGTTATTTTGGTTACTAATGAGCAATGAGCTCCCTTCCCCAATCTAACCACAGAAAAGCTTGGAGCTGTTTCCTGGCATCTTATTACTATTTGATAACATATCAGATCCGTCATAACTGAAAAATCCTTTTCTATTTGCATTCTAGTAGCTTACACTGGTCAGAATTTCACTGATCATTGTTAGTCAATTCTGTGGGTTCTTTTAGGAGTTCCTTACTTCCTGGCTTGATGAAGCTTAATGACAGCTAAAAGATTCAGCCATCTCATAAATTAACATCCCTTTCTAGGTCAATAGTGAAAAAAAACACACGTCCCAAGACAAAGCCTATGTGTAGGGCACTCACTATTAACCTCTTTAAGGACTGGAAATTAGCCATTAATTCTGTTTTTGCTTCCTATACTTAAGTTATAATTCACAGCTAAATTCAGTTCAAGCCCTTTTACCATGTTCAGACTATGTTCTGAAACAATTTGAATACATTATCATTGCAGTGAGGCAACACCTTCATTTTACAGACTACCCTGGCTTATTATGGTAGAGAAGCACTCTTTAAAACAGAAAGGAAAACCACCAAAGTAGTTCTAACCTTTACTGATGAAAACTTCCATCATTGTGTCATGCCAAGTAGCCCTGTGTTCTAACCTAGGTAGGGATGGCTCAGCTTCTCAATCTGAAGTTGCATGTATTGATGCAACTATGCAGCTGTTTTGGTGGATGTCTTAGACAAGATCCTAAAAGCTGAAGTTGTCAGCTCTGTATGAAAGTTTTCCCCTAGTTTATACTTAGACTACTATTACCACAAAACTTTCTCTTTACAATTTTGTGTAAAATAAAATGCTTCTTAGATTTTTAACTAAGTATTACTATTTAATATTTATGTTTAAAAAGCTCTTTGTAAAAATAATTAATTGTTTGCTTAGTTTAGTTTGTTCGCTCCTTAGAAGCTAATGCTCCCCATTGGAGGAAGTACATGCTATGATATGGAAAAAATTAGTAATAAAGAACATGAAAAGTCTACTAACAGATGAGTTAAACCAAGTGCTGGCATTATGCCTGCTCAGAAGGGTAAGGATAGGTCAGTTATTTTGGTGCATGATTTACCTCAGAACTTGGCAAGTTATCGAGTGTTGTCTTTATCGTTGCTGGAAACACTGTTACTCAGCATAGCATTAGTATTAATTACACTATATTGCTCAAACTCAGGACTGCCTTGTGGTGTAATCTGGGATCATGTAATCTTCACTATTTAGGTATGCCCAGGCAGGGCAAACTCAGAATGTGGGGTTACCAGGGGGAATTTTCATTCTGCTTCTATTGGAGTCTTATTTCATATCCTAGACAGTTGTAAAGAATTACATGAGAAATAGTTTAATTCTTGTACCCACAATTCTTTGGTCATTGTAATCTATGTTTATGCTTCATGAAAAACTCATGTCCTCAAACACACTATCCTCACCGCTTCTCTGATGCAATATTTGTAGGCAAAAG
This sequence comes from Chelonoidis abingdonii, assembly GCF_003597395.2. NCBI lineage: Eukaryota > Metazoa > Chordata > Testudines > Testudinidae > Chelonoidis > Chelonoidis abingdonii. The sequence continues at coordinate 69,661,326 of NC_133776.1, forward strand.
ATTAGCTAGTCATCTAAGGAAGATGAGTCACTGAGCCAATTAACATAATTACATAGCCACTTGTTTGTTCTTGAGTAGACTGAAGCAAAAATGTTTTAACCATAGATAGTTGACCATGACTTTAAAGGTAAATAGTGCATAATTGATAAATGCTCTAAACTTTTGATAACCGAACCATTAGTTTAAATCTCTTAACTGAGACTTCTTCTGTTGTGATTTTGGTGTTTTTCTTGGTCCGCATGAATTATGTTATATTCCCTGAAACACTAGACTAATTTGCATAGACTGCAGTGATATGTTATTTATTGTTTGAGCAGAGTTAATCCACTGCAGGCTCCTCTGCTGTTAAATACAGCCAACAAGCAGCTTATGAGTCATGACTTTGGCAGATATTTCTGCTTTTTATACAGATAGGAATGTTATTGACTAGCTCCCACATTATTTGTATGAACAAACACCAATGTCTGTATCCTAATAATTTTTGTAACATTTGTATGAAGTCCATATTTTAGCAAACAATATTTAAGTGAACTCTGTAATAAGCTTTTGTTTTAAAGGATTGGCAAAAACACTTTTTGAAGTGCAGTCATTCTGGAGTATAACAATAAGTAAACTTGGAAACATGTGGCGCTATATCTGTGCTTGATTAGTAATTAAGCTTTCAAGTGTTCATGAAACTAATTTCCATACAGAGCAGTAGTTAAGTGCAAATTACTAGATAAACTCACTATTTGGAGCCAAAACTGTATCTACATATGATTATTAATGGTACTCTCTATAGCATTTATGAAAGTGATTTCCATTTTATAGCAGTAGTTTAGAATAAAGTACACTGTAAACTCATTTATATTTGTAAATAAAAGTATATCTACACATGAATATTAATTATGCTCTCTATAGAGGTTGTGAAAGTAATTTCCTTTTATGGCAGTAGTTTAGGGAAAATTAACATTTTAATCATTTGCATGTCAGTTATTACTTCATCTTATGCTACAGTATCTTGTGCTGCTGCCCAAATAATGGGCAAAAGTGAAATTGTGAAGTGTTAGATGTGCTTAAATTAACTGTGTGTTTTGAAAAGCACAAGTAAACAGTTCAGTTTTGTTTAATTTCTAGTTTTTCATTCCTATGAAGGTCATGTCTCATATGAACTACATAGGAATTGTCCTATCAGATGTTAGAACCATATAGTGCAATGTCCAGTGTCTTATAGTGGTCAGTGCCAGATAACTAAAAGAAAGATGCAAGACCAGTTATGAAGTATCTGCTACCAAAGCAAATTTCTTCCTAACATTTTTTTCTGTTCAATTGGAGATATACCTATTGCTTAGAACTGGAAGGGACCTTGAAAGATCATTGAGTCCAGCCCCCTGCCTTCTCTAGCAGGACCAAACACTGATTTTTGCCCCAGATCCCTAAGTGACCCTTTTAAAGATTGAGCTCATAACGCTAGGTTTAAGCAGACCAATACTCAAACCACTGAGCTATCCCTCCCCCATTATCATTAATGGATTGCTTTATGAAGGTAAATAAAGTCTATAGACATTTTATACCTAATGTAACAGTATGTTCCCATGAATCAATTTAAATCTTACTATACTCTTGGCCCCAGTGATACCTTGCAGCAATGTGTTCCACAGATGAACTACTCAAATTTTTTGTGTGCATGTATTTTGGTAGGGGTGGGGATATTTCAGTTGTAATCTTGCTGCCTTTTGAATTCTATTCCACATCCTCCTGAGTGGATATATAGAGAAGATAAGTTGACTACTCCTATCACTCATCACAAACTGTCCTTAAACTGCTAAATGGAGAGATGACAAGTAAGAATCTGAGTCAGACTATTAAAAATCCTTCATTTGACAAAGATTTTCACTGAAGTTTGGACACTTAACCTCTCCATCTCTTTCTCTCATTAAAACGAGTATAAAACAATTTCACAATAAATGTTTTTACAAAGCTTTTAAGATGAAACATACTAAGTGTTAAGTAACTGTGTAATAATAATCCTGACTAAAATGTACTAGCACCAATGAATTTCTTCCAGTGTATTTAACTTATATTTCTGGATACTGTAAGTTTCTTTTCTAAAGGATTAATATCCTTATCAGAGCCCTGAGACAATCTGTATTTCCCCTCCCATTCCATCCTTGTATCACTGTGTTTTGTAAAGTATTCTTCCAGCCTCAGACTATCTATGGTAACTTGCTTCATAGACTGTCAGCAGCGCTGATTAATTAGCTAGCATTTAAAGAGGTCACTGCTGAGCAGAGCACTTTCTGTTCCTTGCCTTTCTGCTAGCCAGGGAGTGTATGCAGACTTCCCCTACCAGCCTTAAGCAAGAGATCAGGACTTATGTAACCTTGTTATTTATGACTCTGCAAAATTCTACCATTAGTTACCTTAATGGCTGCATGATTTATGTAATTATAATGGCCTTTGCCATCATTTTCATATACTATATTTTGTAATTAAATGTTAGAAGGATAGTGGATTTAACAAAGGAGCCAGTAGGATATTGCATTCCCATAATCTGATTAACGTTAATACATGGGATTAAATACTTTTATCTTGTTTGGAAATTAATGAGGAGTTCACTTAAAATGATGCACAGCAGGCAGGATGTGTGCTAATCTGGTTTTAGTGGCATGAGTAGGAGAATACTGGAGCTACTTTTTTGGATGTTAAATAATCTTCCAGTTGAAAAGGAAATAAATGAGCTTGATTACTAAAATCTAGCCACAGTTAGGTAGAAACTGAGTCTAATTCTTACATTAAGTGAATTAATATTTGCATGGCAATATATGCTGTGCAAAATCCCTTCATTTTGCACAGCATATAGTTTTTATTCATACAGTGACTTAAATAACACCATGTAAATAATCATGTTCCAAGAAAACCTAATGTCAACATCTGAGAGACAGCACTTAAATAACTCATATTTGACTGCAGAATAGAATTAGGTGAATTTTTTTGAATAGTTTATTTGCTGAAAAACGAAGCTGTAGGTCAACAAAACTATTGGTGAATTTGACACATTTTACTGCATAGTTTCAGCCAAAAGAAGCGCTTTTCAGCCTAAATTTACAAGGGGACTTAGATGACATTCAAAAAACTACATGAGAAGAAGCTAGTGTTGCTACTGCTGCCTGCTGTGCACGGGCCAGACCAATAACCTGCAATATAGGTAATCTGGGTTCAAGTCTCCACTCCGCTGACGTAGACCCAGGCACGTGAATTCAGTTTTCCCAAGTTGCAGGTGAGTGTCCTACCCACAAGGCAATAGGGTATTCTAGGTCGAATCTTTCTTGTTGAAGCTGTTACACTTTTCATAAGTACTTAACTATTCAGTTGGCTAGAGAGAGAGAGCATGAATGGGAATGACTCTATACTCAGATGGCTAGGGGACTTAATTAGGATGGAGAACACTTGGATTCCTCTTCATGGACCAATGAATTCTTTGTATAAAGGGGAACAACTTCAACAGGAGAGGCTGAGAAACTTGTTCCAGAATATGCTATAGTCCAGTGATTAGGGGACTTAGTCTGCAATGTGGAAAATCAAGGTTTAACTCCCTGCTCCACATAAGGCAGAGTAGGAACTTGATCTCAGGACTCCCTAAGGAGCACTCTAACCATGGGCCTATAGGGTATAAAGGCATAACTGCCATCCATTTTGTTAATGGTATTTCCAAATAGCCTCTGCTTTTAAAAAAAAATGCAGTTAAACTCTCCAAATCAAAAGTAAACCTTGTTTTCTGGGTCTAATGAAACGTTTCATTGGACCCAAAACACGGGCATTCATTTATTGTTTTGCTGCGAAATCTGAAAACTTCTTATTTAGGGTTAATAAAGGAAATTTTTCTTCAGTGTTTTCCCCCCCCAATTCAAGCAGTAAATCATAAAATTAATTGTTCACAGAGCTTTATCACAGAAATAATTCAGAAAAATAATTGGTCAATGCACTTAGTTATCTTACTGTTTGTGTGTATGATGTAATTTTTTTCTCTGCCAAAGGTCTGTTGCAATGGTAACCTAAAGTAACTACATCAAACTTTTGCACTGCCAAGTTTAAAGGGTTCACTAATGTGTTATAATAGGATGACTGTTGTTTAGGGTGACTATATGTCCTGGTTTTGCTAGAACAGTCCCCTTTTTAAGCAAACAGCACAAATGCCCATTTAAAACTATGGGATGCAGAGGCACATTCGTGGGACTGAGTGGTGATGTTTGGGGGGGTCATCTCCACATCCTGGCAGTAAGGCAGCCCAAGGTTTGTGCCCCACCCCCCACCAGGAGACCGAACAGGTGCCTGGCTGATGTGTCCCTGCTATGCAACGAGGTGTCACATGCTCACTCTGCAACCCAATGAGAGGGCAGTGCTACTGGGTCCCTAATTCAAACTCCTTGATTTCCATGGAGATGTTGGGGCCAGCTGGGCCATGGAGCTGTGCCCCAGACCCTACCAGACAACCTGGCTGGTAAGTGCCCAGCTGGGTCTCATAGCATCTGCATCTGCCAGGGCATAGGGCACAGCCCATCCTCCCTATCCCCTACTCCAGCCTCGTGTCTCCTTCCCACCAAGTGGTTTCTGGAGCCCTCCACCCTGGCTTCATTCTTCCTGCCCCTGAGTTGTCCTCAGAGTCTCTGAGCCTGGCTTCATGCCCTCTTGCCCCAGAGTGGTTCCCAGAGCCCCTGCTCTGGCCTGATGTCCTCCACACCCCTCATCCTTCAGGGCCCCTGAAGCCCTCACCAGTCCCTCCCAGCCAGCCTCTTTCCCTATCCTATCCGCCTCCAGTTGCCCACTTCTGCCACATCCTGTCCTTCCCCCACCTTCTTAGGGCTGCTATCTGGACTCTCCTTGGTCCCTCCTGCTACCAGGAGCCTCTTTCCTGCCCCTCTGCTATCTCATTTCCTAGCTAGATCATAGTCCAATAGCTTTACCTCCTGGATCTGAGCCCAAAAGTACACACACTTGCACGCTCACATCTTGCTTAGCTGCCCAGATCCCAGCCCATATCCATTCCTCTTCCCCACTAGCCCCATCTCTGATACTCGGCTCAGCTGGGACACGGAGGAACATTTGGTGGGGAGGGGCAAGCGGTGATGCCAGATGGCTCAGGCCAGCCCCACGTATCCTGTTTTCAGTTTAGGGATATATAGTGATCTTACTGTTGTTTCATAGCTAAGGTTACAAATATATTTGCATGTAAGCCCTCTAAAAACACTCACAGACATGCTGTTCTCAAATGGTTGGTAATGTCTGTGACAGAAATAGAAGCTTAATAGAGAAACTGTGTCAATTGCACAACATAATCTCAAATTTAATTTACATGTCTGTAATCCAAAAATAAAACTTTTTTACAGATAAGAAATTCTGCAATTCTAATTACAGACAAGAAAGTGCAGAAAGAAGAGGAAAGAAGTTAGCTTACTGAGCCACTCTAGAAATCTAGTACCCAGGACAAAAATCTCTTTTAAACTGCAATTTCAAAAGAGTGTGTAATGTTGCTACAGCACATTGGCTCCAGTGATCTCACTATATAGCCTCAAGTGGCTGCTTGAGACCTTAGCTGATAAAAAAGCAAGTCTGCAAGCAACAGGGATAGAGAGATTAAAATGTAACCTGCTTTCAAGGGAACTTGTCAGTGGAAGGAGATATTACAACCTCTCATTCCCACATCTCTAGCCATTCTCTTCAAGTGTATGTAAGCCTTGGTCTCACCTCCCGGTAAAATACTCAAAGGAAAATCCATGAGTTAAAACTCATGCATTAGATACATCTCTGCACATTATCCCATAGAAGAAAAGAGGACCCCAATTTTAAAGGAAGCAGCATATATAAAAGCTATTAATATTTAAGAAAGTTGAGAATTTGTATTCAATTGGAACTCAAAGATACTGCTTGTTTTCCTTATGTGTTTCAAGTTAGTTTGACTGAAAAGTTGACCCACCAGTACAGAAATTGTTTTCAGAAAATATATGCAAGAATAATTACTTTGTGAACTACTTAGACTGCACAATTAAAATCCATTATTAAAGAAACTACTCAGAGCAACTATACTTCTACACTACAAAATTAAGTTGACTTAAATTATGTTGATGTACAGCCACTGCAGTAATTAAATCACTTTGCATGTCCATGCTGTGCTCCTTGTGTTGGTAGTGCACGTTCTCACCAAGAGTGCTTGCACCTATTTAACTGTCAGTGTAGGACATTGTGGGACAGCTTCTGAAAGGCAGCAACAGTCAATGCAACCAATGCAGTGTCCACATTGACACTATTAGCCTTTTTTGCAACTGCATCACATTGTTGACTCATATTTAATTTGTGATTCACAATAACCACGAATCCTTTTTTGCAATACTAATGCAAAACCAGTTATTTCCCATTTCATAGTTGTGCATTTAATTTGTCCTTCCTTGGTGTAGTACTTTGCATTTGTCTTTATTGAATTTCATCTTGATTTCAGACCAATTCTCCAATTTGTCAAGATCGTTTTGAATTCTAATCTAGTTATCCAAAGTGTTAGCAACCCTCTCAGCTTGGTGTCATCTGCAAATTTTATAAGCACTGCACTTCACTATCTGGTCTCAAGCACATTGCCAGTGGCAACCTGCACAGCAGTTTCCACTCTTACATGCAATGGAGGCTGAACTGGTCTTCAGATCATGATTGATATTCTTTATTTGGCTGATGAAACTTGAGTTACTGCTGTCAATGCATATTAGAAAATGGAATTAATTATACAGCGATTAAATAAATAGAAACTTCTTTTTATGTTGTATTGCCAACATGCAAACCTCATAAAATACGTAGCATAAGTAACTCTTGGCAGCATCTAACACTCTTGGACAATAAAATAAAAAATTATCTACGCTTACCAGAAATGGTAGATGCAGGTCTAAGCAAACTATAATCTTACATGGAGATATATGGAACACTGTACAATTCAAGCAAATTAAACATGGTTCAAACTGGATTACGAGATCCATTTATTTTTAAGGAAAGTGGAATCTGTTTTTTTCTTAATTTTGAAGGGTTTTTACTGCCCCTTGTTTACTAAAGTTAGGGGATGCTGAATTCGTCTTTCTGTAAATATAGTACAAGCAGGGGCAATATTGGAAGATAAGGGAAATAATTTGCTCAAGGTTGAGCATACATGTTTCACAGGTGGTTTCATGTGTTCATGTATTTTACATGTGTTCATGTACAGCTTGCAGGAGCAAACAAATGTGCATATGTTTATAATGTTATCTTTTAGAACCAGGGACTGGAAACCATATGGTTTCTCTCAGCATCTGACAATCGATGTTTTAGGAAATTTATTAGGTGATCTGTCTCAAATTACTGATGTAAATATTTATCTACACAGGAATGTTGAGGCTAGGACTATTGGGATGGGCTTCACCAGAGGCTTGTTTCCACTGGTGCAGACCCTGGCGCAGGGACTAAGCAATTTCTCCTTTTCCTAGAGATGTATGCCCCCCTAACATAGTCCCCAAAAGAAGAAACTCAGGTTGAGGAGAGTACATAGGGCAATCTTGGGAATAGGTGAGATTTTTGTTAAAGGCATAGAGGGTAGTTAAGCACCAAGGGTCCCTGTAGTCTAGTTTGGGGCTTGAGACTGTCACACTACCATGAAGTAGTGGGAATGTAAGTTTAGAAAAAAGCTCATCTTGCCACTGGCACTTATCACATTGTTTCATGGGGTTATTTTGAGCAGGTTAGATGACAGAGATAAAAATTCCTTTGTCTTATCTATATCAGAGCTCCCACAGTTAGGGTGATAGTAGGCGTTACCATCAAACATCTAATGTGGTCCCTGTCTTACATGTGAAACATACTGGAAGCTAAAATACCTCACTAATGTAATATTTAAGAATCTTAAGAGTGACAAGTAAGCATTGGAAAGCACCATTTGAACTTGGAAATATCAGTTTCTCAGATGGAGTGTTATGAGAAGAATATAATTTAACACATGCTTTCATAAGAATGTGTTTTTAATCAGTGAAGACCTTTGTTGTATAAAGAATTTGAAAGTTGTAACAAACAGGAGATCCATATTGTTGGAGCTACTTGTACTTAATTCAGAACAACTGCTCCAAGAGAAAGCTTTACTAATTTGTTAGTTCATTTGTCTGAACCAGGGCTTTAATGCTGGCTTGTGCTTCTGCTTACTTCAAATCTTTGCAGGAGCAAGACAATACAAACTGTGTCCGTTGGCCTGTGTTTCATATCACCGTTGGTAACTCTATGACTTTTGTTAATAAAACTAAGCAACTTACGCAATGGCAGCTTAACATCTGGCATGTATTTGTTCCACTGGACTGACGTAATTTACAAAAAAGCAATGACTTCCAGATGTGCAAGCATATATATCTCTTGGGTATCTCTATTTTCTTAAAGGGTTCAGAACATCTGATAAGCTAATAGAAGGACGGGCTGCCCAGTTATGTGTGACTAGGCTTTAAATTGCTTTTAAAAGTAGTTAGTATTCAGAGCTGGGTTTTTTGACCCCATCTCTTGACACCCTTTACTGAGTTTAGTGCAGTTGATGCAAATAGAAAAAGATTTTATTCTTAGGCAAATATTAGTCAGTGCTTTAGCACTCCCACTGAAAAACAATCAAAAGAACAGAAGTATAAAGAGCATACATTGAAATCAATACTGTGCCTATCATTCTGAGAACACATCAAGTTTGAAAAGAGGAGAATTCTGACTTCCTTCTGAAGTGAGAAGGATAAATGTTCCATAAATGTAGGGTCACAGAGCAATACCCTTCATCTGCAAAGCTCAGGTTCCAAAAGCCTCATAGGCTCTTAACTACTGTATGAGGGCGCAAAAGTCTATAGAGAACCAGAAATTCTAAGGTATTAAAAATAGTGTGAGTATTTCAGAGAATGAATAACTCTTTGAGGTAGGACCTCTTAAACTCAGAAGTTTGACATTGCTGCTTTCATTAACACAGTGCAGCAGACAGTACGAAGAAGTGTGAACACCTTGGAGGCAGTGAGTCTTTGGGGCTTAAAGGCTCCACAGTTTATTTGTTGATGTATATTAAGTGGATGGGACATAAAGGGGAAGAGGATGTCCCTATCATAAATTTAATCTCTTTGCAGGATTGTTCATGCTATTTTGAATGTAGTGGGTTTCTATAATCAGTAGTATTTAAAGTCCCAGTTCTAGTGTGATGGAGTGTAGATAACCTACTACTGGGCAGGCTAAATAACATTTACAAACAGCTATATATACCTTTTCCTCAGCCTATGTACCTAATTATACCACTGGACTAGAAGTGGTGAGCATCAGCATGACCACCTCCTCTGGCGGCAAGATTCTGAATGGGACCTGATCTGGTAGGCAGCCTTTGAGCACGTCTACCTTGATTAGGCCCCTCATTTAGGCAACTGAACATTATCTTCCTCTGATTCATGAATCACTCTCTGAGGCCAAGTCTGACAGCTGCGATTCTTAAATCGTTTAATGGCTCGATATACCGATTTACACCGCAGCTGATCCAGTTCACACTGACGTCTGTCCTTCAAATATTTCGAGTTAACCGGCATCTCCCTTGAAAATCGAGATTATCTCGGAACTCCTCCCCAAAGCGAGGAGGGAAGTAGCTGTCTTAAAATCGATTAGTGATAACTCGATTAGGTCGGGTTTAGCAGATGCGTGACGGAATGACATCGACGTTCCATTGGGCCTTGTTCACGAGCGCGCCACTCCAGAGATGGCTCTGTGACCGACTCCGTGGCAAGCAATCTTTGTACCACTCGGGTGCAGCGGGGCAGCGTAACGAGGAAAAGGCTGACTACCCCGTGACTTCTGCGATCTGATGCTGCCATTTTTGCCTCTAAATGTACCCAGACGCGGTGGGCGAGGCGCTGATCTTGATCAAGCATTCGCGCTGGGACTGAGTGCAGTCTCCAAATCCACCAAATTAGAAGAGCTCAGCGTATAGTCAGTCCCGTACTGTCGAGATTACTAGTCTGATCGCTGTTGTACCCACTGCTGTAGCTGTCATGAGTAGTCATTGGGGTTAGACAAGATACTGTCTGTATCCTGGAGGCTTCCGTTACAGAACACGAGGAACCAGCCAACGGTTTTGAATAAAACACTGCAGGGATACACCACGCCTTGAGACCATGAATGGCGGTAACGGAAGCCAGAGATCTGCAAATTGTGTATTCTTCATTGCAAGGGACTGGGTCGTGTGAAGTTCCTGGTACTGAGGATCCTTAGCGTAATCCACAGTCCCAGCAGCACGTTCTATGAATTATTTGATATGGCAAGTCGCCCAATCGTCCTTAGTCAAACGACACGGCCGGACAGCGGCTGGCGTGGTTTCATGGACACAGCTCACTCGACGTTTCTTTCCCAACCCCTCTCGAACAACGCCATGAAAACAAGGTGAAGACAATCAACCTTCCTTAGCCTCTACCTACTTCCCTATCGGGCAGCGCCTATTTTAACGCTTGACATTTGTCTAGCCTAGGTAACGGAATACTGGACAAATCATAACAAGCACCTGAAAGAGCTAAGGTACTCCGCTCTCCCTCGTCGGTGTTTCGCTAGGATACACGTTCTGATAAACCTTGTGCCACATCAGAGAAACCACCTACAATGCTAACATTGCACCCAAACAGTAATGCTTACCGTGCTAGCAAGAGCACTAGGCGAGACGGCAATACAAGCTTAATCAAGAAACTGGGCTCAAAATTTTTTGCAAATCACATGGATTGATCTCCTTTGGACAAAGCAGTCCAATCCTCCCTTATGGTATCTAAATAAGATCCATTCTGCCGGCCTTCATAGCCCCGGGACCGGCTGCCTCCAAGTGCCTCCCCCCGACGATTCATTTTCTTCAACTAACAAGTCTCTGATTCTTATTCTGGTGATCCTTAATAACTTCATGGACACAAACGGGGAGGGGAATGACCGTAGCCGGCAACCGAAGGTCTTAGAGGAGGAGGAAAGCACGGGTGCGCTTTTGCAGGGGCAACACCCTGTGAATCTGACACAGAGATGTCACCTGAGTCGCCTCCCTGATTACTACTTGATTGGGAGTCTTCTGGTACACTTTCCTATTACAATTCTCTAAAAAAGCTCAGCGATTGGATCCAGTGCACCACTGTGCGACTTGCGCCTGCTTCCGCGAATCCAATCGAACTACGGTGGAGCAATCTGCGGGATATACTAGAGAACCGAGGTGGTGAGTTCAGAGAACCAGATGAGCACAGCATGCACGCAATGTCGAATCCCGCAGAAAATTAGCTGCTATGTGGCATTCGTAACAGGGGAATCCCCGACGAGCTCTCACAGGTTGACATTTCTGCTCTTTCGACGTGTCGCAGCGCTGGATCATCCACGGTGTAGTCTAGGCTGCATGATCGTGTTTTCAAATGCACAAAGTAGCTCTCCTCGGCATTGCAACCGTTTACGGGCAAGGGGTCCGATTTAGCGATGTTTATCGCTGTATTGCGTGAGACAAACTCTTTTTTCAGAGCTCCGCCTTTCACACAACAGTATGACAACAATGCCAGAAGACCTTTGACAAATAAACCTACAGGATACCCACAGCTGGTGCGTTGGACCCAACGCCCGAGTTATAGGGGAGCCACACACTCAAACGGATGGTCCATGAGGAGGAACTATTACCACCCATGTTTCCCTGAGCATGCAGGCTGCGTTTGCTGGAGCGTGGGAACCGTGGCAGCTGTAAGTGTGAGACTCGACAAGCGGTAGGCTGCTTCTCCCACCAGCCTCTTTCTTTGCACGGCCTATCGCGGAGACAATATTTCATGCATTTATCTGGGACTGCTTGCGCCCTACCGATGTGTGGATGTGACATGGCGTAAGTAATAAGATACACGATGCTGAGGATATTATAGAACCGAAAAGCTTCATGAGCGCTTTGTGTAGTCGAAGACGTAAGATGTTAACAGCATCGGCACTGTGGAGTCGGCGCCTTCTTCCGAGCTGCTGTGATAACGTCTCAGCGCCAGTGACATAAGCACATCCTTTACCTCTTGTAGACCATGAAGGTGGGGGCGCTGACTGGAACTCAGCCCACAGTTGCTATGATGAGGACTGAGGTACCAGCCGTTCGCTCTACCATCTACGGTAGATGGGATATGACCAGGCACTCATTCCTTATTTTACCAGGCAGCCCTAGGCGGTGACCTCACCTCGAGCCAGCCAGACCTCGAGCACCTTCACGGCTGAGTGGATATGGGGGGAAAAAAAAGTGAATATAATAATCTTTGCGTACTGTTAAATTATGGATCCTCTGTGTACTGAAATCTAGTGCTATATGCTCGTCTCAGAACCGGCCCGCTCTCTCGACTCGCAGCGGGGAAGATGCAGGCTATCCTCCTCTCGCCCGTCCCAAGGGAAGGGTGAGAGGCGGCGCTAGTGCTGCCAGTGGAGTGTAGCTCCTGGGCCTGAGTGTGATGAATGATGCATGGCGCGGATTCGATTCGTGACTCCGGTTGGCATCAAGAAGGGCATGACTCCCTTTTGCTCACTGCACAGTGAAGTGAATGATACAGTAACGCCGTCTGGTACTAGTCCTTCTCCTCTATACGACCTCAACGAGTGCTGAGCTCAATCAGACCCCCTTACCTCTCTGTGTAGTACAGAAAAGTATTCTGAAGCTGTGGACTGGATAGTCATTAAGCCCCATTGGGTGTGGCTTCCTCCCTCTCTACTTTATCATTCTTGCCCGTAAAGATATACTTAACTAAGTCATTGACGATTTCTATATTTTATGCAATTGCTTCTTAACACACTCCTATTGTCCCATACTAACTGTGAATTGGTGGGGTGTGGAGGGAGTCAGCACTGCTGTGTCTTAGCCAGGTATACACGGCGTGTAGTAGGTGGAATGTCAGAAACGAGGTCATGCTTACTTTGGCAGCGGCTCCCTTCTATAGTGTGGATACGCAATACTCGTACGGCAAGAGTCACAGCAGCCTGGTGACACTGGATCGTTACAACTATCTTACCATAGATACCAGGCTGGTTATTGTATTCTTGGTCTGACTGGTACTTCTATTTATGTTGCATTAACCGTAAAGGGCAGACTGACTCCTGCGGATCCCCAAACGTCGCGAAGTTTAAACTACCCCTTTTCCTGTCTTCCCCAAACAATTTAACACCCGGTTATATGCCGCGCCCGTGTCCCATTTGACTGCGGAGGTTTGGTACAAATACGGAAGGAGGATGGTTAACAGGGCTGTTGGCGCACTGCTCTGGGTCTAGGTACTCACCGGTCGTTAAGGGCGTACCAGCTCCATCCCTAGCCACAGCCAAGGGAAAGCAAGGCACAAAAAGATTTTCCCGGACCCTCACCTACCTGCATACGACATACTTGCCATCGAGCAGTTATGAGGATCTGAAGAGCCACCATCTAGCGCTTCGTGTGAGGGATGTTGGAGACCGTTGGCCCGAGAGGCATCTATTTCCAGTGGCCTCACACCGGATCGTAGTTCTCCAGGATGCTGCCTTTTCCTGGGTGTTAGCTCCTGCCGGCCTAATGACCAGCCTCCGGCGCCTACTCCGGAGCGGGGACTCCGCCAACAACTTGGCACATGAAGCTGGGGATTGTGTAGGCAGTGGGGCTCCCGCAGAGTTGAGTCTGGCCCCCGGTCGGCCGCCCACGGAAACCTTGGTCGCGGAGAAAAGAGCTTCCAGAGTTTCCGAAGAGTAAGAGGTCTTAGGTATAGAAGCCGCGACAGCCCGAGAAGAGGATCTCGCGGAAGACCTCTCGGAATGGAGTACAGAGCTGACGGATTAGTAGTTCGGAGTCCCTCTCTTGTTCAATGCCGGCGGTGCCTACCAGCGAACTTTAGGCGTGCTTGCCTAGTACTACGTCCGTCCACGACACGGACTACCCGCGCAATATTTTGCAGTAGCCTCTGCATGGACTCTGAGAACCGTGTTAGCCACGGACCTGATTCGAAGCTCTCAGGCCCCTGCCGCTCTTTCCTCCACGGGCTCTGGTGGAGGACCCTGCAGAGACCCAGTGCGTCCCTGGCCAAAAGGGAACTCCAGATCCTCATCGGAGTGGTGCAGGGAAATGCCGGGGCGGCGACCGCGTAGGTAGAGTGAATAGGAGGTGTCTTTGGAGTCCGGTAGCCAGTAGCATCGAGCAGCGACTCTCACGTTGAGTTTAAGCACCAGTTCCCTCCCCGAAATGGTGGAAGAGGCACCGAAAGACTCCAGATTTCTCGAAATCCATATTGCCACGGTGTTGAAGGCTCACCCAGTCGCCCACCCTCTGCCCTTCCATTAAAGGCCGCTTCGCAAGATGTCTTCCGGCGGAAACGGAAAGCAATGCGATAGGTCGGTAGTGGTAAAACGCCGGAGATAGCAGCAGCAGGACCCAGCCGTCCTCCCGACCGGATAGGCCCTGTAAGGGGAGCTGCGGCGGAGTGTGGGTAGGGACGCCTCGTTCTCTGCCACCCATCCTCGACCACCAGCGCCAAGCTCTTGACCCAGTAACCCGGGCGGAGGAGGGCGGCCGGAGGAGGAACTCAAAAACCCTTATGCTATATGAGAACATTTCTGGCCAAGACAGCCTTCTCCGTTCCCCCATAGTAGGTAACTTTTCAACGCCTTGCATTTTGCAAGACATTTGGTACTGCAGGCATTGAAGGCATTGCACTGAAGGCATTGCATAAACAAACGATCTGCCTCCTGCGGTGCTATTGTCAGGAGAGAGATATCATCCATTGTTACCTTGTAGAAACATCAGGAATGTAAACAGGGGGCAGACATGGCGATTTTGCTACTGGCCAGAGCGGGGGGATGGGAGGAGGGATAGCGACGAGTTTTCAGCGTCTGGCAAGCAGGATTCTTCCCTGCTACCAGCAACGCGATGCGGGGGGTGATGTAGGGTGATCACTAGCAGTGATCGTATATGATAGGAGCCATGCGCTGTTGGTGGATGTGAAAGAGGGGGTTTGGGCTTTGCAGGTTCCTCTTAACAGGAGCAAGGCATCATATAGATCACTGTGTATATGAACGGCGGAGAAGTCAAAATTTTAAAGCCTCACTTACCATCGCCGCGTGGACGTACGTTGGCCGTACCTGCGTCTGTGTGTGTGCCACACCAGTCACACAGACACTGAATATTTAAACGATACAAAATGCGACCTTGTATAGAGATCACATGTGCTCTGTAAGGTGGATAGTGTTCTATGTGAAAGAGTACTATCATTGCTCTGTAAAAAGGTATCTTTCCACATACTTATCACCCTGGTTTGCCTTCCCCATGCAGCTGCACATTTCTCAGAAGTCCCTATGCCATCACGAGGGCGTGCTGTGATACGGCGGAGGAAGAAGAAGACGCGAGATGAAATGTTCACAGAAATTATTGAAGTAACACGCAATGAGAGGGATAAACAGAATGATTGGAAGGATGTGGTAGCAAAGTACAGGAAAGATGCCAGTGAACGATCTGAGAGGGCTAGGCAGGAAGACCAGCGTTGGAGAGAAGCAACGCTGGATCTGCTGCGTTCTCAAACTGAATCCTCCAACGCATGGTGGAGCTTCAGGAAGAGCAGCACAGTAGCAGAGTGCCGCTGCAGCCCCTGTATAACCTCCCTGCAAGCCCACGTCCCATATCTCCCTCACCCAGACGTGTAAGAACGCGTGGGGGAGGCTTTCTGCACCCGCCTACTCCTCCACACCCCTGCAGAGTTCAAGGAAAAGGCTGTAATTACGCTACAATGTGCTTAGTAGCTTTCCCTTCCCCTCCTTCCAAAGCACAGCAGCCAGGGACACCTTCCTAATTCTCTGCCTTTTTTTATAGTTCCTTTGTAATACAGAATACATCGAAAGGGGGAGGGTGGGTGCTTACAGGGAAAATCTAGTAAGGAAAAACTCATGATTTTTAACAGATGCATAATTACTTTTAATGAATAATAAATGATTTTAAACGATACAGAATTTATTTCCTTCGCCAACCTGTAATGAAAAGGGGGAGGGTGGGTTGCTTACACTGAATAAGTCCATCAAGTGCGGAGGGTTCATCAAGGGGAAGCAAACAGAGTCACACCGTACCCTGGGCCGTGCTGAAACTCGTTTTCAAGGCTTCTCTGATGCGCAGCGCCTCCAGGTGTGCTCTTCTAATCGCCCTGGTCTCTGGCTGCTCGTACTCAGCGGCCAGGTGATTTGCCTCAGCCTCCCACCCAGCCATAAATGTCTCCCCTTAGTCTCACAAAGATTGTGGAGCACACAGCAAGCAGCATAGCAAGCGGGACATTGGTTTGGCTGAGGTCTGAGCGAGTAAAGTAATGATCGCCAGCGACCCTTTAAACGGCCAAATGCACATTCTACCACCATCCGGCACTTGCTCAGCCTGTAGTTGAACAGCTCCTGACCACTGTCCAGGCTGCCAGTGTATGGCTTCATGAGCCATGGCATCAAGGGGTAGGCTGGGTCCCCCAGGATAACTATAGGCATTTGAACATTCCAACGGTTATTTTCTGGTCTGGGAAGTAATTCCCTTGCTGCAGCCGTTTAAACAGACTAGTGCTCCTGAAGACGCGAGCGTCATGAACCCTTCCTGGCCATCCCACGTGGATGTGGGTGAAACGTCCCTTGTGGTCCACCAGTGCTTGCAGCACCATTGAAAAGTACCCCTTGCGGTTCACGTACTGGGTGCCCTGGTGTTCTGGGGCCAAGATAGGGATATGGGTTCCATCTATGGCCCCACCACAGTTCGGAAAACCCATTGCAGCAAAGCCATCCACTATCACTGCTGCGTTTCCCAGAGTCACAACCTTTCGTAGCAGCAGCTTAACGATTGCTTTGGCTACTTGCATCACTGCAGCCCCCACAGTAGATTTGCCCACTCCAAATTGATTTTCCGACTGACCGGTAGCTGTCTGGCGTTGCAAGCTTCCAGAGGGCTATTGCCACTCGCTTCTCCACTGTGAGGGCTGCTCTCATGTTTGTATTACGGCGTTTCAGGGCAGGGAAAGCATGTCACAAAGTTCTAAGAAAGTGCTCTTACGCATGCGAAAGTTTCGCAGCCACTGCGAATCGTCCCACACCGTCAAAACAATGCGGTCCCACCAGTCTGTGCTTGTTTCCCGTGCCCAAATTCGGCGTTCAATGGGTAGTAGATGCCCCGTTAATAGCAGTAGCTCCAAAACGCTGGGGCCAGCGGTTATGGAGAATTCTGCCTCCATCTCGTCATCGCTGTCCTCGCCGCTCAGCAATAGCTGCCTCCTCCTCTCCTCCTGCCTTTGCAGTTCATTGTTCAGTATAGTCAGCACGAGAGTACGCGAGGTGTTGACAACGGTCAGGATACCGTTTGTGATCTCAGGGTCCATGATTGCTGTGCTATGGCGTTTGCTCAATGCACTCCGCGAAAAACGCGCCAAAGGGTTGTCTGCTGCCCTCACAATGCACTCCGCAAGAAAACGCGCCAAGGGTTGTCTGTTGCCCTCACAAAGGGAGGGGTGAGCTGTACCAGCACCACCGGAGGCAATGTTTCTGCTGCCCATCAGGCACTTGTGACTCTCACCCGGAATGGTAACTATGGATAGCTGAGGGAACGTTACCCACAGTGCACCGCTCCTGAAATCAGTTATGGTAGCGCAAAACCGATTTTATAACATCGGTTTCGTAATATCGGTTTAAACTACTTCGAAATAATCGTGCAGTGTAGACGTACCCTGAGGCTTAAGTGAGAGATAACGTCTGAATGCCTAGAGGGAGGTACCTAGGGAACTTGTAATTTAAAACTTAGGTACTGAGTGAGTTTAGACACCTACAGCATTGAGAAGGAATTTTGTGGATTGTAGTGGGGTCTAAGTCTAGGGTTGGGCACCTAAGTACCTTTGTGCATGTGGGCATTCCAGAAACCCCCTTATGTTAAATTAGCCCAGAGAAAATGGCTATTGGATTCCTTTCTTAATAACTGAAGTTTGAAGTAAGGACAAAGTCCCTTGATTATTCTTCATAAGATCTGCCTTTCAACCTTAATATATTCTACACACATAAAAAAATTACGAATGCTTCACAATAGTGCAAAAACTAAACCAAAACAAAATCTCCTGGCTAAGATCTTGCATACCAAGTTTAGTGGCTTAATGGAGTTATAAATAAGTCACTATGGAGTTATATAAATAGCTTACCAAGGAAATGAGAATAGGCAGTATATATGGCCATAAAAGAAGGCATTCCTTTTCCAACTAGCAGTCTTGGTATCTGCAATCTTTAATGAACTTAAACAGGCAGAAAACTCATTCAAACTAATGGGGATTAGGACTGAGTAAGGGACGCAGGAAACATCAAAATCAAGTTACTAGAAGCAAAGACAACTGAAAGAAAAAACATAACGCTACCCCATATAAGAAGACATTATCAAATGCGGTTACGCTCCAGGTTATAGATGTCTGAAAATGATAAATGTCTATCATGTACCAAAGAGATAACATTGATTAAATTGCTTACATCTGACAGAAAGCTTAATAATTGGGGCTCTTTGTTCTTTGTGAAAACTGCAGGCCCATCAGATAGCTATTTCCTGTGGCAAGAGGGAGTGCACTATCTTGCATCTGTTCCCTGGCATTAACTCTCCTCATCAGAATATCTTTTCCAGGATCTTTTCCTGCTATCTAGAGGACTTTGTAGCCTGTCACAGATTATGGTTAATCCTACATCTGTCCTGGGTTCACCCAGGGCCAGTTTTACACTTTATGTGCCCCTAGGCACAGCACCATCAGTGCCCCGCCCCCGCTTACAGCTGACCATGTTTTCCATCAAAAATGAATTTTTTTTAACTTTTAGGTGCCCCTAGAATGCTGGCACCCCTAGGCACATACCTACTGTGCCTAACTGGAAATCCATCCCTGGGTTCACCACTCTAGTATCATACTTTCAGACATTTTGTGCATAGAAACTGCATTTTCCGAAGAACTCAGTGAACACAGGAGATCAAAGGTCTATTCTTGACTCTGCCACTAACTTGCTGTGTGATGTGTTGCAAACCACATCACCTCTGCTTGTTTCTTCTCCAGCCCTTAGTCTTCTCTCTTTAAAGAGTAAGTTTTTGTAAGCACACACCTTACTATGTGTACATACATTCTTAGTTCAATCCTGGTTAAGGCATCTGAATGAAACTGTAATATAAATAAAGATGGGAAAAGAGCTGGTGCAGAGTTTTGGTAGGTATTGAGATACTAGCTCAGAGTCAGATCACTAGGTACCACTAGAGAACTCACAGCTTCTAAATCTGTTAGAATTACTTAGTTTTCAAATTTTATCAGGACCTTTTGGAGGGAGAGGGAATTTTGTCAAGCGGGATAGAACGTCTTTGACGTACAAAACTATACTAAACCTCAAGAAATGCAGTGTTGAAACTCTGATATGAATGCTTGCTATATTTACTCTTTCTTTAGCTCTTGTATCTAAATATAACTAATAACGAATGTTTGTTATGTTATTAGGAATACTGAAGTCATATCATCAATACTATTGATAATAATGTAGAAACACAGACCTTTAAAGAAGCATGATAGCAATATTCCTAATACATACAAGGATGTATGTAACTCTTTAGCAAATGAGTTAAGAACTTTTCTTTACCTAGTACTAAAAACATTCAAGTTATCGTCATATGAATTTATTCCCATTACACTAAATACTGGTTTTAGAACTACATCAGAGAAAAGTAGTTGCACAGTCCTTATTTTTCGTTCCTGTACAAAAATTAAAGTGAGAACAATTTAAATATTTTTATATACACTGGCCAATGTGTAACATGTCCACATTATTGTCTATCTGACCTATGGGAATAGCATTGTAACATTGCTAAGTGGCTTTTGTAAAAAAGGTAAAGCCTTTAGCTGAGCCTTTACTTGTGATTCCTGGACTGGCATTAGATCCCTTTATGATGCAACGAGTCTTGAAAGAAAGGCAAAATAATCCACCTATTTTCCCTTTCCTTCTGTATCTAGAAATGAACTATGAACTCAAGTTTTTTCTGAGCTGCTTATTTCCCTAACCCTACTAACACTGTTTGCCTGAAAAACCCTATCTCATTAGCAGGTGTCAGTCCTGCTGGGAAAATGTTAGACACATTGGATCAGGCATCTCATAACCCATCTGGATTTAAGATGGAAGTGGCTTTGAAGGAGAGAGGGTATAGGAGGTGGTCTGAGCAGTCATAAATGAGGAACCCTAGGAGAAGCCAAGACTGCGAAGAAGGTCTGAGATGTTTTCAATTCTTTAATAGTGAAATTTTGAGTCTGACTTTAAACATTGTGGACTGTATGCAGAGCGGGTTGGGAGAAGTGCTTACTCACACCTTCCCTCTCTATGTTTAGGGCTTCCCTCTATCTCTAAAAAAACCCTTCTCCCTCAAATACTTCCATTCCCACTCCTTCCCTCACTTCTCGTTGCTATTTAGAATGCTGCTCTTCTGCTGAAAGAAGCATTTTTCAGAACAAGCATCTTTTAATGATGGAGCAGTGCAGCAACAGTGATCAATCAGCCCATGTCTCGAGGTTGTATAAGATGAAGTTTCTGTGCTGTGATGGAAAGGTATATCTAAATAGCTTCTGCAAGGCAAATGGTCCCATGTATCGCAGGCAATTGTAATCCCTGAAATCAAACCATCTCTGAAGCAAGGCAATGACATTGTTATAAAATGCCTTAAATTATTTCTTGAGCATTAGAGCTGAAGATAGTGACAGGTTCTGTTAAGGATTTTACTCACTGAAAATTCATAACATTTCTCATTCAGTCTGTGAGTCATCAGCTTGTTCCTATCAATTGGCCCAGTCTTGAACAGATGGTAAGAACTTAAATGCCTTCTATTCAGTGTGAGGATGGCATGCTGGAACCAAAAGTCCAGTAAGTTAAATATGGTGATACCTTGTCCTAGTAAATCACAATTGTTTCTTGGGTGGTACAGGGGAAGAACCTGTTGAATTATCCCTAACTAGAAAGATGCTTCAGGTTTGTTAAGTCACTATGAAAAATCTTAATTAACTGACTGATCATATATTATAGTTTCAGGTTGCACCAATCTATTAGTGTGAAATGTACTTCTTGTTTTTGGTGTTCTTTTAACTTGAGGAGTTACTGACCAAGGTTGATCCTTCTTAGTCAGGTTTTGCAGATTGTGGGTGAAAGTAAGAGCATAATATGCAATATAATGTACAAAAGAGATATCTGTTGGGATAAGGGGGAAATAAGTAGGCAGTAACAGCATGGAGACTTTACATTTTGAGCATAGCAAATAAATGTGACTATTGCCCTACTACTAAGAACGTCACTGTAAGGGGAGACATATGGGAAGTCTGATAATTTGATCAGTTTCTTCTTGTCTTCAGAATGTCAAAGGTAAGTCAGTCAGGAATACGTTCTTAACACTGTACTCACACCCTTACTAAAAAATGTTTTATTTTAAATCTGTATCTTCTAAAAAGTCTGAACATCTTAAAACAGAAGGTGCTTTGTCAGTGGGAAGACCTAAACTGATCATTGTGGTGTTTGGCCATATCGTGAACAATGTGGCAACACAGCTTGCTGAAACCAGGAAACAGCCTTTTTTGTTGCACTTCCTTTTTCAGGGAATGATACACAGCGATATTTTCCAAAATTAGTCATTGGCCTTGTCTGCTCTAGAAGATGCCATCTGTTGCATATTGGTTTGTGTGCATTTGTTTTTTTCCAGTTTGAGTAGTTGGGATTGCATAAGTTCCCCCCAACTCCCATGCACTTGACTGTGTTGTATGTATTTGTACAGTGACTACTAGAAATGATTTAATATCTCGAAAAGCATTTCTACGAACATCAGAATTTCAGCATGCAGTGGGCTTTGGGGGATGATTTTGATGAGCACAGTTGGATGCACTGAGTTGCATTTTGTCTGACTCACATGATTTGTTGCAGGACCAGGGAAGATGATGCTAAAAAGGCATGAATGATTATAATGCAGTTCTCTGAGTTTTGTAGACTAAAATGGGTATATAGCAGCACTATGGCACCTCAATAACTTCTGTAAGCGTTCATGTAATTTAAAGGGACTCAATCATTTTGAACAAGTCTTTTTAATAATTTACAAGCAAGATGATAGAAATTTGAGCAAAAGTCCTCTGAAAACCCATGTTTGAAAAAGATAAAAATGTTGACATTAAAGGTCATGAGACAGACAAGTTAGGTGAGGTAATATATTTTATTGGACTAACTTCTGTTGATGAGGAAGACCATCTTTTGGGCTTACACAGAGCTCTTCTTCAAGTCTCAGGTACTCAGAGCATCACAGCTAAATGCAAGGTGGAACAAATTGTTAAGCGAAAGAGTTAACACGTTTTGCAAGAGACAATTCACGGTGAAGTGGGCAGTTAACATCTCAAGGAGGGTTAGTGGGTTACAGTCTGTGGTAATGAGCCATAAATTCAGTGTTTTTATCAAGTCCTTGATTGTTGGTGACTAGCAAAGTTATGAATTTAAGCTTCCAGGCACATCTTTTGAAGGTATTGTAAAGGTTTTCTCTGAGGGCAAGGATTAAGAGGTCAGATATGGAGTAATCATTTGTGAAAAGAGTTCCTAACATTCTGTTAGCTTTTTTGACTTCACATTGGGTTAGTGTTAGTGTTATGGTTTTCTGCAAACTATCCACAATGACTTCAAGATCTCTTTCTTGAGTTGGTAGCAGCTAATTTATACTCCATGATTTTGTATTTATAGTTGGGATTATTTTTTCCAATATGCATTACTTTGCATTAATCAACATTGAATTTCATCTGCCATTTTGTTGCACAGTCAGCCGGTTTAATGAGATCCATTTGTAACTCTTCATACCTGGCTTTGTACTTAAGAATCTTGAGGAATTTTGTATCATCTGCAAATTTTACCATCTCACTGTTGACTTCTTTTTCCAGATCATTTATGAATATGTGAAACAGTGCAAGTCCCAGCACAGATTCTTGGGTGACCCTGCGTCTTACTTCTCTCCTTATGAGGATGTTTAGAGGATTAGTTGTTCTTTGTAGGACACTCAAATGTGTAAATGCTACTGGTAATTTAGAAGTAAAACTTGAGACTTGATTGGGAACAAATTAACTGGCTGTAATCCCCTGTAATACTAAATACTGTAATATTAAAAGATCATCTTCCAAAGACTGATTTAGCCGGAAGGTAAGGGCCTGGTCCCTAGTAGTTCTGAGTGCACAAATCCCATTGATGTGCATCCCAGTGATCTGAGGGTGTATTGAGATATGAACTTCTAAAGAACTAAAATCTTTCAGTTTCACACTTTGGTGAGTATCTAGTCACTTAACAATAATGCTTTAGAGAACAACGGAATTTTCTATTTTTTCCTAAAAATAATACATACTGCTTTTGCATAGAACATGCAAAATGCTACCTCTGATATCTTTCTCTGGCTTTCATCACTTAGTTTCGTAGGGTTCTTCTAGCTAAACTACTTTAATAGTCCTAATGAATTTCAAATACACTCTTTGATAACGTCTTGCATGTTAGGACACTTGTTAATTTATAAACCAAAACCAACACAAAACAGTAATTCCCCTTGTGAGTCCTAACTAATATATTGCATGAAGTAGTCAGCTGAATTGATCTGTCAGCTACTATAGATTTCCACTGCCAGCCTGGCTCTCTGACTAGAAGGAAACAAGTGGGTGAAAAGCAAAAATGAAAATTTCAGATTAGCCCTAAGGGTGTTTGAGTTTCCTGAATATATCTATCCTTGACTGAACATTATAAGCCTTATGTAATCCTGCTGTGAATAGTGGGGAGGGGAACTGTCTAGGCATGGACTCAGGGGAAGATAATTTCTATAGAATTAGCAGGCATGTGGTCACAGCCATACAGTAAGGTTTGGGAGTTGCGGGTAAGATAATGTAGTGAGAATTCCAGGAGACTGGATATTAGTAGAAATATGTGGGGAACCTGGAGGAGAACAGTATTGAAAGCTGTGAGGGAGGGGGATGAAGGTGGAATAACATCTGCAGCTGTACAGGAGGCTCAGTTAAGCTCAGTATTTCTGTGTCAAATCACCGAGGATAGGACTAACCAGGGGCTCCTTGAGGGGTGGTCACTGATAAACTGATCCTTCAGTGTGAAGATGCTTATTTCACCAAAATTTGGTTCCTCGGAAGAGAATACAATAGAACCCTGTTTATCTGACCTTCCATTTGCCAGCTCTCCGTATTAACCGAACAGTGCACATAGGTCCAGAAGTAGGTGATTTCTCCTCTGGGTACTAGATGGTGCTGCAACCTTGCACTTTCTCATTCTCCAGATTATCTGAATTTTTGATGATCCAATCTGGCCCTATTTCCAATGAGATCAGATAAACAGGGTTCTGCTGTAATTGTTCAATATGTTATACACACTTGTGATTGAGTAACTTCAAATGTTTCCACAGTAAGCCAACTATCATTGCTGTTCCGAAGATAAGCTTAGAAAGCGAAGACAAAAAAAGGATAAAAAATGTGCAATTTTAAACAAACTAAAAAAATAACAAAACAGGAAAGTGTAATGTAGTTTCTGCGAAATGTACTGTGTGTGTGATATAAATATGTTATAAATGCTAATACTTTAGTGATGTTTTTGCATCTTTACTACAAAGGTAACCTTACTCCTTTTTTTTAAAGTATTTTCAGGATGAAGGGTCTAGAAGTAAGGACTTGATGTAAGTAAATGATAAATTATGAAAATTATGTAACGTGGAATAATTACATATTTTATACTTTCTGAATTTTCAAAGAATTAATTCTGAATAATTAATGCATATGAAAAGACTTGGCAAGAACTCCAGCATGCTAATCACTTGTTTCAATGTCAATTATAAAGAAAAGCTTTTTATGCCTGATAACTAGATAGAATTTGTTTCATTAACCTCAATGTTCAAACTTGATCAAATGATGAAGGGGGCATATGAAAATATATGGCCAAGTAAGTTAAACACTGTAATGGAATTATTCATTGTAATTAACTAGGCAAAATCTCTTACCCAAACCTCCTAGAAATGCCATATAGTATTTAACTTCTAAAAACTGGAGGTCTTAACAATATGCAGTGTATAAACATCGGAAACAATTACACCTCTGATCTGTATTATTTAAGTTAGATTTGCTGAAAGATTTCAGCTGACACCAAATGCTGGAAATAAGAAAAATAAAATACATTGAAACCCAGTGAATGGTTTGGAGACAACTACATAGGTGAACACAAATGAAAAAAATGTTGGTTCCTACTTTGTCTTTCCTACAAAGACAAATTAGCTTACTCTATTAGAGAAAGCATATAACTTGTTTTGCCATGTTTATTTTGACTTTGCATACCTCTGTATACAAATAAGGGTAACATAATTAAAATGCTTTAATGTGTTGGCTGTTCTATATGGAATTATAACTCTCAACAATACCTTCTGTTCAATACCCAAACTTTATTTATTCTTAAGAACACTTTAATAAGGTAATGGATAGTAGAGCATAACTTACACAGCTGAAAAAATGAATGTTAACACTTGAGTACAAAAGGATATTAACGGGTGTTCTTCTGGGCATTTCAAGGTAACTTATTGTCAGTTACCAGAAAATGAACCATACTGTGATGTGTGTAAAGGATCAGTACATCAAATATAAAACTATTATTTGTATACAGATTGGACATCTTAGAAAGAGAAGTAATCTATTGATTCCTAGGCTGTGGTGAAGCCACAGAGGTACCCAGCTCCCTAGGTATGAGACTGTCTGATCTTTATTACTCAGCACAAAGGTAAAAGGTTCTTAGCTAGAAGCTGTCCTTTGGGAAAGACTGCTGAAGAACCCAAAAAGGAATGGATACCAAAGTCTAGCAAAATTGACTCTCTTGTGCTCACAGAAAAAAAGTAAAAACCAATGTTAAGCTTGATTTGCATCTCTTAAAAATAAGGTAACAAAAATGCATTCCTACATACTACATAACTCTGAGGTAAATGAGAATTACTTGAAAGGATTAATTGCTTTAAACAGAATGAGGCAGAGAGCCTGCTGTGCTTTTCAATTACAGATAGTTTCCACCTGGACTGAGGAAGGCAGGTGCTTAAGCCTGCTTTGATCCATTTGCTCAATTAAGCCAGCTAGGTAGAATTGTAGATCAAGATAGCCGTTTTCCCCTCTGTGTTCTTACTGTAATTTCAGTATTTGCTGAAAATACTTGTCAAAAAAGGCATCAGGAAGGTTTTCCATATTCTTTCAATGAATTCTCTATCAAACTTGTTCAGATTATAAGTAGAGACTGGTTTTTGTTGGCTAGTAATTAAGATGGGATCTGAAAGTCTAACAGTTATTTCTGGGTAGTGTCTAACTGCCAGTAACTGAACATTATCTTTTAAAGAACCTAACAATTCTTATTCCACATAATTAATATTACCACATTTGCTGTTGATCTAAAGAATGGGAGAAAAAAAGGGGCAGAAGACAATAACTTTAGTTGGAACATTCTATCTCTGCACAAAAGAAGGGGACAGGGCAAATCAGTTAAAAGAGCCCCCAAACTTTGTGTGGATCAGACTAGTTACTGGACATGCTCAATTGTGTTTTCTGATGCTGTATAGGAAGCTTTAATTGTGTGCAAATCACCTCACTGGGCAAATCTGGTTACCCTCTAAGAGCTGACCCAACTGGACCTTAGCGTGGGAAAGATTTTAAATAGGAGTTAAAAACAGCTGTATGGATTTAGTGACTATTAAACATAAGGGTCTGTGAGAGAGTTGCTGTAAGGGCTGGGTCCCAATATTTGTACTGCTCTGGTTACAGGTGAATAATTTCTGAATTATTTGTTAGGGAAGCTCTCCATGAGGCTGTCTGGTCCAGCATGGTTTGATGGAAATAGAGGAAGAGCTGGAAGGGGAGCAATGGTTACCTCTAGGGATATATCTACACTGTACCTGGGAGTGAGGATCCTAGTTTGGATAGGCAGACATATACTGGTGCTGCTCAAATTAGCTCACTAAAGATAGTAATGTGGATGCTGTGCTATGCATTGTGGCTTGAGCTACTCAGCTGAGTCCAACCCTGTCTGACCATCTTGATCTCAGCTTGGGTGCTTAGCCCAAGCTCTTGCCTGTGCTGCAACATCCATGCTGCTATTTTTAGTGCACTAGGGTGAGTCTTTCCATGTCGTTTCTCTACCAGCTACAGCGTAGACACACCTGAGGTGGCTGTATATCCTGTGGAACTTAGATTTAGCTACTAGCTAACTGCTCTAAGATGTCTTTTTTTAAAATCTCTGTTAAAGAGAGAATGAGCAGAGCCTGAAAGGTTTGTAAATTCTTACCTGACCTTGGTTGCTTTTATGGGGAAAAGATAGTGCTTTGAAAAGTGACAGTCTTATGAAGACCTAGGGAATGGTTACTTTCAATGCTGATCCTGATAATGGCACCACTTTGGATACAAGGCAACAGATTTTTGTTTCACTAGTCAGCTAACCCAGGGACTGGAATGCTGCTAGCTGTGGAGCTCCCCAGGCTGTTTGTTTGCTGAGACAATGTGGGTGAAATAATATCTTTTATTGGACTAATTTCTGTTATATGTGGACAGGTTTTTGAAGTGTTTGAAAGGACTGAGATGCTCTCAAGCTCTGAAAAGTCTGGGTGATGCACACTACATATTATGGCCACACTATATAAAGACTGAGACATCATTTCTGAAAATTAGGAGGGGAATGTGTGTGCCATAGAGGTCTAAATGTTATGTTGGAATGTTATATTTGAATATATGTAACACCAATTAAGCGAGGAAGACAGTATAAATAATACAGGGAGAGAGAGCTCAGTGGCTTGAGCATTGGCCTAGTAAACCCAGTGTTGAGTTCAGTCCTTGATGGGACTACTTAGGAATCTGGGGCAAAATCAGTACTTGGTTCTGCTAGTGAAGGCAGGGGGCTGGACTCAATGACCTTTCAGGGTTCTTTCCAGTTCTATGAGATAGGTATATCTCCATGTTTATTTATTTATTTATTTAATACCAATGGACTTACTGCCTAACAGTTTTCCTTTAGAAGTTATTCATAGTATTTCTAAGACGATTTACAATATTTGTAATGTAACTTCTATATGCATTGGTCCTCTGCTAAGCAGGAGTTGTAACTGGTGGGCCTGGAATTGATGGGAACTTGGGTGCTACTCTCCTTTTTCCATCTCAGGTTAGGGAGGAGTGAACAGGACTTGGGAATGGCCAGCAGGAGTCCTCCTGGCAATGGGGAGTTGGTTGGCTTTAATAAGGCCTGAGCTCTGAGTCTGTGGCACCTGCTTCTGCTGCCAGTGGACAACTGGGAGAAGGTGAGATGAACTGGATCCTTCATTCACAGTTTGTTTCTGTCCACTGCTGGCTTGTAGGTATTGTTTTGTTCTTGCACAGCATATTAGCCTCCAGTACCAGCTGCTAGCATGCTTCCAGACACTCTGCTTCTGCTGACAGCATGCCTGCCAAATGCAGTAAGTGGGGCAGTAACCATAGCGAAGTCTGGGGAAGGCACTTGCTTTGGGGAGCAGTGGGTGACCCCATTCCACTGGGTGACCTCAATATTGGATTCAAAGAAGCAATAAAGGTTAGAAATGCAGAGGCTGGCCTGGAGCCTCTAGTCTGAATGATGTCAGCAGCTGCCAAAGTGCCTGAAGCCTCTGGAATGGGTGGCGAGGAGTTAGAAAGCTCCAGAGGAAATGTGGAGGGGAATGTGAGGAACCATCTCCAGGGAGAAAAAACCGGCTGGATCCCCAAAGGCAGTGGAATTCACTCATCCTTGCAAGGTTTTGTAGTTCAGAAGTTACTAGAAGGATGACCAAGTTTAAAGGACTCCAGCATAGATTCCAGAAATATGGTCACTATTTGGATGTTGAGAGATTTAGTCCTTACACTCCCTAAGCTTTGTAGCAGTGGCAATGGTACTAAGATAGCCTTCCTGCTGGCCTTTTGAGTTGGTTTTTGGATCAAAGAATACGTCAGGCCAGGTGTTACCTATTAGAGGCTTACAGTGGGAACAAGAAAAGTTTGTTTTGACCTTACATAAATTGAAAATAGAATAACTCAGTCATGGTACAAAGATCATCATGAATAAGAGTGGGGAAGTGGGTCTTTGCCTGGGGCAGGAATTAAGAGCATTTGGCAATATGTCCAGTCCACTGGTCATCCATGGAGATAAGATTTTTTTTAAACAAGGTTTCAGTTTACAGCAGCATTAAATGGAGAAGAATTTCTCAGTTTGTCATCAGAGGATTTTTTGCTCCCTTTCATTTAGAATAGGAGTGGCTATCTTTGCTGCAGTGTTAGCCATGGGAGCTAATGAGTTATGATCTATTGTGCTTTGGCAATTGGGGTGTTTTATAACCAATATTTGGCCACTGCAAAGGGACAATCTGTCAAGCTAAAATTTCCTAATGATATATGTGGTCTGTTGTTTCAGGATTGAGCAGGAAGGCTTCATCTATGGAGATCTGGATATGTAGGAATAATATTGTTCACTGGACACAGAAAAAGGCATCTAGCAAACCTAGGGGACCTGGGTGAAACTTCCAGAATTGGGCCAACCCACCTGTCATGGCAGGGAAGTGGGGACATGGTGTGGGACTAGCTGACTTTTCTTATCCGCTCTGTGGTGGACTGTTCCCATTCTCTGCAGGTGATCATTATTCCCCCGGGGCAGAATGATTTAGGCACAGCAAAAGAGGCTGTTTTAACCATTAGGATAAAGAGGAATGGCAGCCAGATTTCTGCCGTTTCCCTGGTATTATCTTGGTCTGCTTGGGGTGCTTCAAAGATTGTTTAATGACCATTCACCAGACTGGCAAGATCAACTGAATAAGGAAGGAAGCGAACCAGGAAACTTAAGTATATTACTGTAATAGGGAAATTGAACAGTGACTTCCCATTTTTAAATGGAGGAAACTGCTTCAGCGCTGTTTAGAGAGCACAGAGTACATCATCTCACATGGGATCAGATATTTTCTTGGATGACCTCAGACAATAGGTAGATGATTTTCTAGATGCTCAGTAGGAAGGGTGTATCTGTCTAAGCTGATTGCTGTTGTCCCCTATTACAGGTTAGGTGGGTTAAGAAATGGTGCTATGTGAGGGCCATGTAATGTGATTGGCTGCTTGGGCACAGGCCTCAAGCACAACATTGCACAGTGATGGGAGTACGCCCTCTTAATTTGTGCAGCATGAGACTCCCCTCATCTCATCTGTTCTTCCTGTGGCATAGATGAGGGGAATGAATTGGGACACT
The DNA here is from genome assembly GCF_003597395.2 of Chelonoidis abingdonii. Lineage (NCBI taxonomy): Eukaryota > Metazoa > Chordata > Testudines > Testudinidae > Chelonoidis > Chelonoidis abingdonii. The sequence continues at coordinate 69,691,593 of NC_133776.1, forward strand.
GGTTACACATGATATTGCCTCAACATCCCCTACTCTATCTTGCATTAATGAGAAAAAAATCTAGCTCTTCTATTCTCATAGCTGTGCGTTCTATGATGTAACTAGGGGTAAAAATGTAGGCAACTATAACCTAGTAACTGGAACAAGCAGATGGAAACCAAAATATTCTGCACTCATCTATTGAAAGAAGTGGCATCCTCATTTCTGAGTCATGCTAGAGTTATGACGCAACTGAAAGTATTGAGTGTTAACATATGGATGGTGAAGTAGATCCCAAGAAGTGTGAAGGTTTGGTTTCAGATGAGTCAAATTTGAGTGCAGAAAATAGTCAATATATAGCAACCAAGCCTAGTTTCAATTGTTATCTGAATACTTAACTGTCATATTTAGTATCATGCAGTAAGGAAAACATGCCTACCACTAAAACCACTGCTCTGCATGCTCTTCATTTTTCCTTGTTGTTTTCTCATCTTTCTGTTAGTCTTCTTTCTTACCTGTGAATTTCCTTTTCTGCAGAAACTCCCAATTCCAATCTCCTTTTGCACTTGCACGTCATTATCCCCCCATCCCCATCCAAACATCTAAAATAACCAATGAAGAGGTTAATGAAGTCTTAGAATATATCATCATTAGGTCTTGGTCCCTACTGAAGGGAAATAAATAAGCCAGGAGAGTTCATATGTTTATCTTGTCTACAGACAGGTTAGATGACAATACCTCATTTATAGGAGCTTCATACTGGTGAACTTGGCAACTGTGATTAGTGTTTAAAATTAGAACCTCTATCTAGCAGAATCTGAATGTGCCACAAGGGCCATGTAAATACATTAAATGAGATGGGTCACCATTATTTCAGATTTCAAAGTATAGTTTGGACTCATACTGATTGAAAAGTTATTATCTGAATATGAGAACTATTACAGTGGGTAGAAGCAATTCCTTTAAGTAATACTTGGCCAGACCTTTAATATCTTTCCAAGATTTTCTTTTCATTGGTGTCAAAATATTGCCTGAATCATGCTTCATAAGAATATGAAGTTGTTAATGATTGTCCATTTCATGACTGACATTACATATTTTTTGAACTTGAACTATCTAGGTTTTTAGGACTGATGTGCCACCAGAGTCTTTTACAGGTTCTCTCATGTCCAAGTTTAGCTTATGTTAAGAAGTTTCATTTAAACCTTAAAATACTTCAAATATATCTAAATTTGCTAACAATAATCTCAAGTATCTTTCATGGATAATTTTTCTTTAATTCCTGGAGTCAAAACTGTTGAATTGCTTTTCCTAAGTATGTATTTGAAGTATGTGTTTTCACACTACAACATGCATCTACTGTTTTGTAGAAAAGGCTCCCTAATGTATTCGGGGGGGTTAATTTGAAAGCAATTTTGAAATAGAAAGTGAAGAAGAGATGCTTGTTTGCTGCTTGTAACTGTCAGGACTATGACAGTGGGGGTGTGGGTGTGCAAAATTCAGTAATATAGTCTTATTCCTTGGGAAACAACACTTTATAGTAGATGAATGTTCTGGAAGTAAAGTCAGCTTTACTCATTAGGTCACCTTATGCTGAACAGAATACAAATGTGCATATTTGACTGAAAGAAACATAATATACTGACACAATTTTGACAAATAAATGAATCATTTACCATACCCCAAAATAAGGTCTTCCTTTTTTTTTTTTTTAAACTAAACCAATGGAGTGGTGATAGAGAACCACAGTTCATTCATAACAGCAAAAATTCTGAAGACTGCATGAAATTCTAACTGCATTGATAGATTGCAGTATTATGATGGTAGACACCTGGGCAATTAATTCAGTCAAAAATGTGGGGTGGCACAGATGCTGCGAATGGGTGCTTCATTTTAACTACTTTCTGTCTTGAACAGCAAATAACCAAGCTATCAAGCTATTGCAAGGTATCTCATGTGTCTAGCAGAGTAGTGATTAATATCAGTTTGTCGGCAGCAGTTTGAGGAATTTTCAAAGTGAGACATCTGATAAAATTACCTTTTCAATTGACTATTCTAAACATGAGCCATTACCATTGACAGAAACCAGATAAAATATGATATCAGTGTAAATGATTTGTTGCACTTGCTGCCTCAGTGTGTCTTAAAATTGAAGTTGTTTCCGCTCAAAGTGCTGAAATACATACAAATGCTAACTTGAATTTCTATGACTATAGTTGGGAGAAAATGTTTGAATGAAATTAAAAGGGGAAAACTGCAAGCATGAACACTTATGTTTGCACTCATCAGATCTCCAAATTAGACTATATGTGAGTTGTCTATAATTATGTAATAGTGCATTTTAGATTCAGATTAGGAAATTTTTGTTTCAGGTACTGTGATTTGTGGGATGTGTGTGGAAAGGAAATCTCTCAACTACAAATTCAGTGTGCAAGAAGTGGGGATCCCCAGACACAGTGTGTGATGCCTTATGTTTTCCTTGGTGTACATCCTTGATTTCACCACTATTCTACAATTGCAACATATCTTGTACAAAGTATATCATATAAGATGTCAGTGGAAAAGTTATGATTTGCTAAGTATGCATGTATCATCTTTGTATCTGAAGTTATGAATATTAGTTGTGTACTGGTATTTGCACATATATTGCATTCCTGGGTAACATCCCCCAGATACAATTTACATTAGACCCAGACAGCTTTGTGTTGATGACCCATTAAGTTCACTCAGCTCACATTTAAAGAAATTCATCCTGCCCAATACGCATTAGAAGGACATGTTAGAAAGAATATGGGCAATGGCTCATCTGTGAGTTATCAAAACATGTAAGGGTGTGTAATATGCTCTTGTGACTCCATCTTGGGCCAGTAATTTTCCATGCACCTGGGATGTGGCCATTGTTCGGGAGAGTAAAATTCTATACATGGCAGAGAATATAAAGAAGAATCTGAGACATCTCCATTTTGTCTTCATTTCCTGCTTCATTTCTCTGGTCTGGATTTCTAACAAGGAAGCTTTCGATAAGCTTTGAATACCCAATCTGTCTGGGTAATTCCAGATAGACTTTTGCAAACTAGCAGTTTATCCCATCACTGCTTCACACCTGGTATAAGAACTTTGCACTTGTATGTATATGATCTATTAATCATTTATAACTCTCTTCTTCTTTTCTTTTATTATTAAACCTTAAATTTTTAGTCTCTAAAGTATTGTTATCTGCGTAATTATTGGGTAAGATCTGAGCTATATACTGACCTTGCTAAATGGCTGGTCCCTTGGGATTGGAATGCCCTAGAACTGATTAAACTGGTTTTCAGTAACCACTCGTCATTAAGTCTAGGGTCTGAGTGTAAAGGTTATAGAAAGGTACGGATAGCCAATGTCTCCAAAAGCGGGTGAGAGCTGCTAGTTTTAATACTAAAACTGAGTAATAATTTGGATTTGAAGCATATCCTACCATGCGGAAATGATTCCAAAAGTAACTTGAGATTGACTTTTAGTAATTTTTGTAAGTTTTTGAGATGATTTGAAGGTGTTTCTTGCACAACAGTCAGAATAAACATTGACTCATGAACTTAGTCTTCTGAAACTCAACTGAACATGCTCTACTATGAAAGTCATAACACTCGTAAAAATAGAAAATGCCACTTGTAAAGGAGACAAAACTTTGAATAACAGGATACACGTTTTCTAATATTACAGCAGTAAGAGAAATATATACTGTAACACTTGCTTAAAATGAAGAATGAATTAGTAGTATTCTAGCTTATTTGACTAAAGCACATTTCCCTTCTGTCTTGTAGATCTTCTGTGGCAGGATAAGTTTATCTAATTACAATCAAAAGAATGAAAATGTTAATTTGTGTAGTGATATCTAATTGTTGCCACTACACTGGTGAAGAGGACTGTTTAGTTCAATTTCTGAAAGTGAAATAACTAGCTGAAACATGAATTAAAATCTGTCCATAACTTTCCCATACCTTTCCCCTCTTCATTCTCACTGTTTTATAGCTATGTTCCTCTCTTGCCTTCAGTCATCTATTCAGGACTTCATGTTTTCTTCCATACTACTTGGTGGTGTCCTTGGAACAATATCCTGTTTTATCCTACGCTATATTACCGCCCTCAAAAAACCTATTCTGTGTAACAATTTGATTATGAAATTACAGTTCCAAGCATAGTGTAAAGAGTTTATATTGCTGATTTGTAGGTTACTGTGCCTTTATGCCACAGGGGCCTGTTAGGTGTTAAACACTTCACTATTGTACAGAAATCTGGTTTGACAGCACTAAATAATTGGGCTCATAAAGAGAAATATTAGTGGCATCAGTGTCCTGAGGCATAAATTAACATAAAATCTGGATCTTAAAATCACTCTTTTTTTATTGCTCTAATAATGCTATAGCTTTTCTCATCAGTGATCAGTCATGCAGGTCTTTCAGCTTAATAAAAGCTTCTAATTCAAACCTAGAAGGCTATACAGAAATATTTTGATCCTTGGAAGACAAATGATTTTTAGTCTCATTGCTGCATTTAAAGGTGGTAATCTAAGACATCTCTTTAAGGGTGTAACAAAAACGTGATCTGTGCTTTGGCAAACTAATACGGTCACTTACTGGAGGCGACCTTATCGAGTCAACAAGATAGCAAAATAGTCTGAAGCCTGATGCTGTTAATGTCCTTAGTGAAAACTTAACTTTTCCCTATAGTATGCTGTACTATCAAAGGCCAGTTCTGACAGGTGTCTATGATATATTTAAGATCTTCTCAAACAAAGATGAGGATAATCAATTGCATTTCTTTCCCATACATTGTAATAATTGATGGAAAAGAATAATCCGGGGATGAAAGGGAGCTGGAGAGCATAATTAAGTCAGCTGGTAGCAACAATGTATGTCACTAGGTTAACGCTGAGATCCACCTGGGAGGAGCTCTGTGGCTACTATAAAAGAACTTCATGCTGGAAGAAGACAGGAGGCTGTGGGGAGAGTAGGCTTTGGTGGTGGTCTCCTCTGAGAAGGGTACTCTGGCAAAAGGACAGGAGAGAGACTGAGAAGCCACAGCGGTGGAGCTAACTCCTTCAGTGACCCTTGATAGAAGGGCAAGAACTAGACCTGTGAAGCATTGCTTTCTACCAGAGCCAGGGAGAAATTGCAGAGTCCTGAAAGATACTGGGGAAAAGGGCCTAGAGAAGAGACCAAGGTAAAAAGTAGTCCAAGGAAGCAGCAAGGAGTCTGAGGAAGCAGATCTTAGCTACTTGCTACTACAGGGTCCCTAGACTGGAACCCAGAGTAGAGGGAGGCCTAGGTTCTTCTACCAGCCACCAAAGAAGGTGGTGTGAAACCCCGTGACACAAGGCGTGAGATACCTATGAAAACCTGGAGTTCAGAGGTGTAAGGAGCACTTGGCTGTGTGATCACTGTTTGTGATGGGGTGGAACTGAAAGTGACCTGGTTAGGGGATGTTAGATGGGATCCTGCTATACCATGCCTAGCCATGAGGGTGCTGACTGGTGACTCACCCTTCTATATAGGGCTGGAAGTTGCTGTATGACACTGAAAATTCACTTGGACATCTGGGCAGAAAGCATGTGAAGCAATACAGTGTTATAAAAGATCCAATTCTAGTTTGGACTGCATGTAGTCTTGCTTTCACGAGTTTTAGGCCTTATAAGGGTTATGGAAGAACTTGAGTGTTTATGGAGAGTGAATTTTCCATACTAAGGTCAAGATTATTTGTTCAGTTAAAGTACAAATAAGGATGAAAGAACAAACTTGGTCCAAGTTATTTTACTTCAAAAGAACTTGACAAGCTGAAATTCAGCTTGAGGGGGAAATGCTAGTAGAAGATGAATAACATATTCATATGCTTCAGCACCCAGAAACTTGGTCATCATTCTTTCTGCTTTAGGGCAATTGCTTCCCTTATTTCAACTAATCTGGAATCTGAAGGTTAAAAGCCCCATTTTTGTTAAAACTTGAAAAAAATCTAAAGCCCAGAGCATTAAGAAGCAAATAATCATAAGAAGGGCTGATGGCAGATATCTTGTCATTTTAGCAATTAATGTTCAAGAAGTTTAAAATTTCAAAATCACTCCAGGAGGTCTTTAATTTAAAATATTGTATTATTGTGTGAAAAGTAAGAGATTTGGGCAAAAAGGTGGTGTGAAGTACACATGAATTATATTTTCTGTTAGTCCCACATCAGTCCATCTAGCTTGCCCTTCAGCTCATCAAAGATGATGGATGGCTTTTAGAGGTGAGTAAACACTTCTGACCTATGTTTTAGTGAAACAATAAGCACTGGAAAATTTTCTTCAGATTCTTTGGAGGATAAGAGTACTTCATTCAACTATGTTCCTGCTGGATTACTCTCCTGATTTGCTTCATGGCATATAGATCAACATGATACTTTACAGACTCTAACACTATCCATAATTCTATAGCAGCATCTCCAAAATATTCAGCATCCCTCACCCTAAAATAGCAGGAAGTGGAGATCCAGCTAGTATGTGCCATTGGCTCTTGAGAGCATTCATATCAGGCAGGCGAGGGCTCATGGACAGTTAGCAGCTAGAGGTGGAAAATCAATTAAACATTTTCTTGTTGGAAAATGCTGATTAATTCACACCAAAACTTGTTGTTGAAACACATATTTTGACTAACATTTAATTGGGGAGTGGGTGACATTGTAAATAGTCTGCAGGCTAGTGGTTTGGGCACTTACTGGGGTAGAGGAGGTATAGGTTCAAGTCCCCATTCCTCCTGATTTAATCAAGAACTAAACCTAAATGCCCTAACCATTGTGGCATCAGTTATTCTGAAGGCACACACTACAGTTTTTCACGAAAATTTCAGAAAGTCAGTGTTGTTCCAATGCAGAACAAAATAAAATGATGAAACCTCAAATCTTTGTGAGAAATGGATTTCTTGTTGTCTGATCAGCTCTATTATCAGCTTTATTTTAGTAAATAGAGCCAAAGAAATCTATAAACTAAATTTCAATCTAAATGTTGACACATCAGCCAGTCACTCAGGCAGTGGGGAAAGAGGTGAGAGGGAGAGTTGGAAGATACCACTTGCACAAGCTGGCCAATCAATGTTGGTGTAAAACTCTTTGCAGCATGCAACAAAAATGGTGATATGGCAATTGCCAAACTGAGTCCACCTGCAACTATATAATGAGTCAAGGTCTTGCTGGGATTCTGTTTAGCTTTGGAAACACTTCAAGCAAAGGTAGTTTAAGTATACTGTCTTGGCTATTCCAGGTCCCTGGGTTTGTTTCTGGCAGCTCTGCCACTGTTTCTTAAGCCTTCTTCCTGCCTCTTTCTTCTTGTCTCTTTAATTAGCAGAGCTGTCCAGAAGCTCTTGGAAGGGTTTTTAAAGTTCCCTCTGAACCCTAGTGTGTTCTTTTCTTAGCATATGCCTAGCTATACTATTGACAAACCTAATTTTATGGAATTTCATAAGATGACTCTGTTGGTAAGTTTGACTACAGTCCCTGCATGCTTGTTGCCAAACACAAATATTGGGCTGACAAAACAAAAAGAAGTTTCACAATAAACTTACCCTTCAAATCCTGTAGCAAGTAGTAATCAATTTTTAAAACCAGTATTTGTTCATGGCATATTGGATTTCTTTGTAGTTCCCAACACCTGATTTAGTAAGTGAACACTTGCTTTACAGATTAGTGTATGCAAGCTAACTCTTAAGTCCAGAAAGAAATAGGACTAATATAACTTCAGAAACATTTAAATAAAATAAACTTTATCTTAGTAACAATTACACTGTCAAGCAGACAATTTTAGTTGCAGTGGATCCATTTTAAAGCTTGACGTTAGTTTGCTCTCTTTTTGGCTTATTGTGGTGTCTTGTGTATTAAGTACTCACTAGGAGAAAGTCAGGTATCTGAGTTTTCATTGGTACTTGGTGTTTTTAAAGGATAGTGTCTAACTTTGTTAGAACAAGTACCATAAGGTTGTGGTAATGCCTCTATTTTTTCCAAAATCTAGGTATTTTTGCTTTTTTCTTACAGTTGAATAGCTACAAACTTGTGACATTCAGATGTCCATGAGCAAAATGGTTTCTGGGACAAAATGTCTACAGAACCTGTGAGCAGGGCTGTCCCTAGTAGGGTGTGGGGCCCAGGACAACGCTCACCTCTGGCCCATGCCCGGCCCCCACTTTACCCCTTATCCCAGGCCCCCTCGCCTCTTCCCGCCCCTGCTCCTTCCCCATTCCACCCCTTCCCCCAAGTGATGCCAGGCCGCTCGCTAACCCCCAGGCTGTCCTGAAGCTTGGGGGCCCACAGCAGTTGCTCCGGTCCATGGAACAGCTCTGCCTGTGAGTGGGGAGGGATGGGTAGCTCACCCTTGGTGGCTGCAGCTTATTGAAAGCCATCTTTCTACATAGCTGGATTAATATGGAGGCACAATCTTTTTACTGGAAGATGATATTCTAACCAAATTGGTAACTTACTATGCATGGCTGGGATCATTTTTGTAAGTTAAATGGATGAAGAGGTTTTCTTACAACTGAAAATTGCTTCATGACTGAAATTATGAAAGGAATGCTTCAGTCCTAACATTTTCCCTCAGCAAGTGAAAACAGAACTGTGGGAATTAGATCATAATCTTAAATACACTTTAGGATATCAGTTACTAAATCTTCTAGAAAAAGGCTATAGTATTGTGCCTCATACTCCAGATGGAAATCTGGCCCAAATTTGAGAACAGGATTAAGATGTGTGGCTTTATTTGGGAAGCTGAAGGGATCAACTTTGATATCTTTGGAAGGAAATGTAAAAATCTCTTCCTAGTCTAGTCTTTCCTCAATTACTCTTCCTCCCCTCCCTCAAACAATCCAATTAGAAAACTAAAGAAAGGAGAGGTGCTCATGAGTCAACTTCAGTAAGTGCATAATATGCTGAGATACCATTGTGATGTTGCAATCTATATGATTTTATAAACATTTGATGAGTGCATATAATGTAACTGGAATATGCTTCATGCAAAAGGTCTCTTGTAAGGTATCATTACAAAGCTTATTATCTACTGAGTGTGATCATCCTATTTGTATAAATGTACCACTCTTGTATCTGAAACTAGAAATATGAAATATAACTCTGAGGGCCATTGTAATTATGCAAAGTGTGGGCCATTAATGGTGGTTTGGAATCTTGATGACTCCCATTACCAGAACAATTGTCTGCAGATGAGTGTGTTTTACCTGTAAGTCTTCCTGTATACATGTGTGCTGGCAAGTGGGCAATGAAGTCTTGCAGTGACATGCGATCATGTAACCTGAACTGGAATCCATCTTTAACCTGGTATCTTTCCATTGAGAAAGAGGGAGTGGAAACCCAGAGAGGGACAAAGGATTCCCGCTTTATGCAAAAGATATATAAGGGGGTGGAACGGAACAATACGGAGAGAGGACCATAATGAAAAATCCCGTAGCTACCTCCTGCTGGCCAGTGAAAGGTCTGTCATAGCTGGTAGCTGTGAGCTAGATCAGAGTCTCTTTCTCTTTTGGGGGACACAGGAGTGTCTGCCCCATATGGGATCCCAAAACTGAATTTTAGGTATACTGCCTCCGCCATGGTCAGTGTCCAAGTCTCTGGCTGTAAGCTCAGGGGAAGGGTGTGACATTGCAGTCTATATGATTATATAAGTGTCTGGCTCAGCAAGACAGGGTGCTGAAGTCCTGAGCTGGCAAGGAAAACAAGAGCAGAGGTAGTCTTGGCACATCAGTTGGCAGCTCCCCGGGGGTTCCTGTGATCCAACCTGTCACAACCATTCTGTCAGGTACCATTGATGAGTGTATAACTACTCCTAGGAACACACGATAGCATTGTCTAAAGATTTTATCTGCTTGGCTTTGATAGTATGTTACTCCTGAGTGATTATAAACTGGAAAACCACTTGACACATTTCATTTATTTTGCTCTTCATCTGCTTCCTTCCCAACCTCCCATTTAGCTGTTCCTATGTTTTGGCTAGGGACTTATTTCATTAACTAATCACTTGGCTGGTCTTCTCCAAGTGCTGATTACTAATCTGGAAAGTCTACTTGGCCCTCTTTGAAGCTGACACAAATTTGACTCCAGTGCTGACTGTGCTGTCCAAGGTGGCTGTCAGTACAAGGTGACAGGCTGACGGATTCCGTGTTTACAAGAAAGCGATAAGAAAGGAGGAATTACAACAGAACACTTTCTTCTGGTACATAGCAGCCTTTCTCTTAAAAGGTAATGGCCAGAATCTTGATCTTATTTATACCCAGGCAATTGTACTGAAATCAGTAGAGTGGCACAGGTTTAAACGACAGCAGAAGAGTTTTTTTTTCCTCTTTGACACACATTGGTTGTGCAAATAACCTAGGATCATTTTGCATACTTACAATATTAATTGCCAGCTTCTAATGTTTTCTCCTCATTTTTGATTATACAATTAGATAACGAGAAATGATTCTGAAGTCTCTAATTGCACAATAATACTTATTGTGAGTCTCCCTATGCCAGTAGTAATAACAGCAACATCTAACCACAGCACAGTTTCCTGAGAGAGGAAAAGAGACATTACAGCTAATAATGATTCATGAATAATCTCACGATTTATGTTCTTGGGGCCTTTGAAAGCAGAAGAGGCAGAGAAAACAGGAAGCTAGGCTTGCATAAATGCATACACAGGTAATTAAATACAGAAAAGAGAGAACTTATTAAGGATATTGCAATATACTTCTCTCCATGAAACATATTAATGCTATTATTGTGAACAACTGGATAGCTGGATAGTTGATAATGAGGCAAGTCACTTTAATTTGATACTACTACTTTGAACTTATGAGAACTAGGGAGAGGGGAAAATGAACTCACAGCTGCTGACACCCACCCTCCCCCCAATATTTTGGCTTATGGCTTTTACCCTAGAATTGGAGTCTGAGTCTTCAGTCCAGCAAGTCTTCAAAGGCAAAGATGACAGAGCTAGGTCTAAATGCAGAGATAGTCACAATAACGTCAGCTGTTCATAGGGATACACTGAATGTTAGTAAGAGGGCAATAATGTAGTTACATACTATAAAAGCATTTGTATCCTGCTAATATTTATACATGCAAGTTCAAAACTACTACTGGCATGAGAGAATTTCCAGGATCAGGCTGTTAGAATAGTGGTTTTCAAACTTCTTTTCATTTACGGACCCCTAAAAAATTTCAAATGGAGGTGCAGACCCCTTTGGAAATGTTGGATATGGTCTGTGGACCTCCCAAGTGTCTGTGGACCAGGGTTGAAAACCACTGTTACAGTGCTTAATGCTGAGTAGGACTGTAAAAAAGCAAGTATATAATAATGATCAAAGTACTCCTTCATGTCCAGACTCTGAGAGATTTCGAGCCTACTCAAGATGTTGCACACGTCTTTTTAAATGGCTACCATAAGTACACACTTGTTTATCCGATCATTTCAAAAAAGCTTACAGAGGTGTATAAGGATCATGTCTTTAGAGGCGCTAAGTGAGTTGCCCAAGGTTACATAGAGTCAAGTTTCAGCCTTTGTGCTCAATTCACAAGACAGCAGCTGCTCTTTAGTATGATAAAGCTAACTACTAGGTATGATAAAGTTGCTGATGACTGTAAGAAATAAACATTGATTCTCAGTTACCCTGCAAAGGTACTCCATACGCTCATATATAAATCACAGTAACCTCAATACATAATGTAACCCATCTCAGTTTGCATCCTCAGATGAAAAGCTTTACTTTCTTGTTGCATTATTCAATTGAACAATGTGTGACAGGGCAGCCTATCCCATGGTGGAAGGATATGAATCAAATTGAAGAATACAGGCAAGCTGAAGACTGAGCATTGTCTATTTTGATGCCACACTGGTGACAGACATTATTGTTGAAAGACAAATGTGATTATATTCTATCCCCCACTCCCCCCTTTCCTTTTTACAGGAGTAGATAACTGAGCTGTCTCAAACCACAAGGACTGAAACCTCACTTGAAGTAAAAATATTGGAAAACAAAGCCAGAGTATTCACAAAAGGTCCAGGGAGAAGGCAAATACAGTAAGAACTTGGCAATAGCTCTACCATTCTACCTCAATTCTGGTTCAGTAGAGTTCACTAAGGCCTTAGGCCTGGTCTACACTAAGGGGGGGGTGGGGGAAATCGATCTAAGTCATGCAACTTTAGCTACGTGAATAACGTAGCTGAAGTCGACGTACTTAGATCTACTCACTATGGTGTCTTCACTATGGTGAGTCGACTGCTGCCGCTGCCCCGTTGACTCTACCTGTGCCTCTCGCCGAGCTGGAGTACAGGAGTCGACGGGAGAGTGCTTGGATCGATTTATCGTGTCTAGACTAGACATGATAAATTGCTCCCTGCTGGATGGATTGCTGCCTGCCGATCCGGCCAGTAGTGAAGACATACCCTATATCCCAGTTTTGGACCTCCGCTAAGTAGAGTTATGAAGAGGTTTGAGATGTATGTAGATGAGTATTAAATCTCCATCCCCGTACACTGCGATTAAAAAACAGGTCTCCAGAAACTAAAAGCTGGTGCATTGACTCTTTATTCTAATGTACCTTCCAGACCACATCACATAACAGTATTCACTTTGGATGGTGGTTGTATTCATCTTGACCTTCGTAAAACACACGTGGAGACATACAAACTCGGTAACAGTTAGATAGCTATGGTCAAGTGTTGAACAGGGCTGCCCAGAGGGCGGGGGGCAAGTGGGCAATTTGCCCCAGGCCATGCAAGGGTCCCCACGAGAGTTTTTGGGGCCCTCAGAGTGGGGTCCTTTACTCGCTCTGGGGGCCCCGGAAAACTCTCGCGGGGCCTAGTCCCCTGGAGCTGCTTCTGCTCTGGGTCTTCAGTGGTACTTTGGTGGTGGGGGTCCTTCCGCTCTGGGAACCGCTGCTGAAGTGCCCCAAAGACCCGTGGTGGGGGGTCCTTCCTCCCCGGGACCCACTGCCGAAGTGCCAGGTCTTCAGCGGCAATTTTAAGACCTCAGGCTCCCTGAATCCTCTGGGCGGCCCTGGTATTAAATTAAGAGTCTTTATTATTTGAGAGTGTTGCTGTCCGCTTTAGGGCTACTATTTGTGAAACTTAATGAATGGACATTTTGGTTTCAGAATAAAGTACTCTTATTCTGGAGTTTCCCATGTACGCAAGCCCTTACAGAACTTGTGTTTAACACCTAAGTCTAACTGCATGACTACTAAGTAGTAACTCCAGTAAAGGTATTGCATTACCCTTAAAGGAGATATTGAGTAGAGCTTGGCAGACTTCTAGTAGCAAGCTACTTGTCAAAGTTCAGCCTTTCTTTGACTTATTAAATTGTTTATGAAAATAATTTCCAATGAACTTAGTCCACTCTGGCCAAAATTCCAATGTCTAAACTATGGATTGTTGGTGTACTTTTAATCTAATGCTGCTAGTGTACTGAATGGTCACCAATGTCTCATTATCCTCTTTGGCTGTCTGATGGTTTCCATGAAAACTAAAAAAGATTGCATAAGTCATTGGATATATTAATTGCTTAAAGTGTTAGAGTAGTTAAGGGACAGGCAGGAGGAGACTATCCTGGGGACATTGTAGGAAATTTAATGTGTGTTTGTTTTTTTTCCCAACTTCATCAGAAGAGGATTCTGCTTGCTATGTTAGTGGTTTCTAGATAAAAAATGCTAAATTGTTCCCAACTAAGACAGGGATGAAGACACAACACTATTTATAAAACATATTACTTTCAATTCTCTGTTTACACAGACACAAAGTAATGGCTTAAATGTAATTAAAAGGGAAGGTGGTCCCACTTTCCCACAGCAGGCACACAGGCTCTCACAAGTAAGTTGACAAGGCTGATGGAGAGGACATTTTATCTTGAGAAGACAAATGACAAGGTTTTTCTTCTGAGAAGGTTACCACAGTGTCAGATATTTTCAAAGTCATGATTTTGTGGTTTGCTTTTCAGCAGGTGCTCTACTCTGTCTACTGCTGCTGGCTGGGTGGTACAGTCTGGAAAGAACCGTGGCAGCCCCTGGCAGCTGTTCTATGCCTGCAAACATTTGTTCTTCAAGCAGTAGCTATCTTTCTTCCATCCTTATCTGACAACTGTCTGTCAGTAGCTGGTTAAGCATGGAAATGACTGCAGTGTCAGCTAGGAACCAGAAATGATGTGCCAAGCTTAGCTGAATATTAAAGTCTGAAGAACAGAACATGCTGGAACAGTGTGGGTCAGAGTACACCTGACTATGAAACTGAGACCCATGATCAAAATACTGTTGAATTAATAGATAAACACCCTGAGATGGCCCTGACAAGCGTTGACCAGACATGCCAAACCCATGTTAAAAAAAACCAGAAACTGGGCTTGTTTCTGGCTTCATTGGCTTGTGAGTTGCTTGTTGCTGCTTTTTTTTTTTTTTTTAATCGGCCCCTGGCAAGCAGGGGCAAGGAGAAGAGAGCATCAGGGACACACAGTGGACCCACCACAGTCCCACACTGTACGCCGGGGGGATCTAGTCACATAGAGTGTTGGGGTTCTTCAAAGCTGGCTTGTTTTGAAATGGGATTAGCTTGATTTTTGGCTTATTGTGAAAGTTGGGGTGCTTATTTACTGTGAGAAAGTTGGCAACTGTGCTATTGACCCAGTCTATTTCATCCCACCTCTAAACTGTTAATTAAAAGACCTCCAAAACACCCCACACAGTTTTTTGTCATTGACTGTCCTCCTTTACAATAATCTGGGCTTTAACTGATGCTAAAGAAAACTTTGTGGGAATCACTAGTTAAAATATTACACAGATGGTGAGCCACTATGAACAGCAACAATCCTAGCTAAGGGAGGTGGGACAACCTTGAGGACTAGGCACTTCAGCTGAGCTCCAGGAGGGTTAAAGGTTGGGGTGATCTAATATCTGTCAGATCACCACAGGATTCTGCTATCTATTACCAATGCTTGACTGTTATGGCAGTGAGTTTATGTAGCTGTACAGAAGATATCCTGAAGTAGACCCCCCAGAAGTACTATCTGAGAAACTTTTCAGTATGGTAGGGCCTGTTGACAGTACTACAACATTTTTGTGGCTGCATAAGAACTATGGGGAAAGGAGTGCTTTTAATATCGTTAGTACAGCACCTACCCAACAGAGCCTTTGCCCTGAATCTGGTCTCTTCATGCAACTGTAATACCAAAAATGACAGACATAACACAGCCTTAATTATGGAGTAGCTGCATACTGTATATGAAATAAAGGATTAGTATGATAGCCTATTGCCAAAAATATTCAAAATTCAATATAACTCTAATTTGAGTGTAATATATGTACTCTGGAAGGACCCACCTTGGTCTGTTAGCAAAACAAGTTTCCTTCTGTCTACATAGCAGCATATGTTGGATTAGATTGAAATGGCTAGCTTCATGTAGGCAGCCATGAGCATTAAGTTCCTGCAGAATGTTTAAGCCTCTGTCTAAAAAAATGTTGGCCTGCTTTATTCTTCATTGTGTGTAAAGAAGGGTAAGAGAGGTATATTACTTTGAACCATGTGGCTGTAGAGGACTAGCTGTACATACTGGAATCCTCTTGAGTCAAATAGTTTTCTTTCTCAGTACCAATTGTCTGGATCATTGTCATTAGTGGTTTGACTTATTAATTTCACACTGTTCAGACCTTGGAAGCTTGATCCATTTATTTTTTTCCTGCTAGTGTTGTACATAATCATCATGCAGGGAAAAGTTGAGAACAGATGTTCAAGGCAAAAGGTATTAGACGATTGCCTACAAAGTAGTGTGGTACATATTGAAAATTTGTTTTCAAATTGCTGAATGTGTGTTCAGATCTCAGAAGAATATCCTAGAAAGAGATGGCTAATATATACCAATCATCATTGCTAACATAGTAACTACATAAGCTAGAATGTACTGAAGATTTTTAACTAGTAATCTTCACTGCAATCTATTTAAACCTCCACTTCAGAGATGAAAATTTCACAGAAGTGCATTAAAAGAAAAATTTAATAAATTAGGAGTAATGAGGGAAGCATCACACTTCCTATAGCTTGCCATTTATAACACATTCTGGGTCACAGAGGAGTCAGATCACGTACAGGAGGATGTCATGCAGCCTCTTGAATAAACTACTGTGGATACAAACACAACTAATTATGTAAATATGGGGTTAAGTCACTTATGGAAGCAGAGTTACTGGTAGCAGGTTAGAGGGATTTGTTGAAAGTATTCTCACTCCTAGATGAGAGAAATTCAAGTGTCTGGGTTTGTTCCCACTTTAGATCTATATTTGACACAGCAAAACAATTAATCTGTTTTTTCTGGTGAATACAAACTTTTTTTGTTTTAACTGTGAGTTTCTGTTCCTTTTAGCCAGGCAAAAAGCAGAATCCCCAAGAAGTATTTCAAGGCTGTTGACCATAGCTGGGAAAAAAAGATACTCTTAGAATACTTAAGCTTTGTTTTTGTATCTTTAGTAATTCAGAAAACTAAATTAATACATGGATTATTTTTCCTAACTACTATTCCTAAGAATACTCTTACAGATGTGTGTCCACTTGTGTTGTGGAATGTAGGTTTTTTTCCTTCAGGTGGAACATGGATACAAAGCATGTCCTATGAAAATACTTGGAAAATTGGTACAGCAAAAAAATGACAAATAGTTTAAATGCAAAGCTAACCACACTTTGGATCAAATTATTTAGGATAAATGTAATGAAAATTGAGCCACAGTTCTGTATTTGTAGATGAAAAATTACACTTGTAAATTTAATTGATATAGCCAAAAATATGGCTGAACAGCTTAAAATAGAGTTTTTTGGCCTAAGTATAGTTACTTGGATATTAGAGCTTCTTGGGTACTAAAGCACGCTAGCAATCACCAGAGTAACTTGGTGTGCCAGAAGAAATTGATGATGTGCTCACAAAAAGAGCAGGGTACAGTTTCTAAAATCAAATTGCTGTGGAGAAAGCAGTAGGAGAACTTTCCAGGTGATAAATCTGGCTTGTAGGAATTTATTGAGCTCAAGGCTGTAACAAGTAATAATGTCTGTCTCTCATGTAACTCGTTATCAGATATTAGTGCTTCCTAATGGTGGATAAGTATTGTACTCGTTCTACAGGTGAGGAAGCTTAAGGCCCTAGAGTTACTGGCCTGACTAGTTTCAGAGGCTGGGCACTGCAGCTCCCTTTCTCAGTTTCAGTGAAGAAACTGTGCAAAAATTCCTTTTTTCTCTGACTTGACAATGTCATTTATAGGTCAAGATAATAGGAGTTACTCATAGTAAATGCATATGAAATTGTCAGTAGTGACTTTTTATGAAGCAGATATAGCTGTTTGACAGGAAAGTCTGCAAGCTGGCAAACCTGAAGTTAGCATTCTTTTAAAGCAGACTAAAATAGACCTTATGTCCTCATTTGATAAACTAGGTTGGGGTCTTGTACTTTTGTCACAAAATAAATGACTAGGACAAGGAGATTCTACATTACCAAAAAAACCCAGCCAACCCAGGTTTGCTAGACTTATATGGTCAATATTTGCTCCTAGATGGAAAAAATGAATTTAAGTTCTTTGGACTCATCTAACAGATCTAATACCCATGATTATCAAAGTTGAGTTTAAAGCCAACTAGATTATCAACTTTGAATTTGCCACATGGCTATAGGCTGACCTGGAAAGCTTAGTATAGGGCAACGAATGTCTGCTAGAGACCCAAGCTCTAGTCAACAAGTTTCTAGTTGCTTTGCCTTGCAAAGATTGCAAAATACATACAAATCCCCAGGAGCAAATACAGGCCATTAGGATGAAGCTTCACAAAGCAGGAGCCACCACACATCATACAGGTTAGTGCAATGGCTGGTGGTTGTGAATTCCTGACCCTTTAAATGTTCTTTCCCTCCCTCGGTTTTATATTTATTTCCATTTTTGCTGCCTGAGCAATATAAGCTGCCAACACGGCAGACGACTGTGTTTCTGCCTCCAACTCTCTGGTCTATTGGGCCTTAGGAGGAGGAGGGTATGACTTCATTGTGTGCCAAGAAAGTATTCTTATCTCCAGTTAGGTACCTTAGGTAAAAATTGCAGAGAAGATGTGGGAACTGTGCTTTTAATTCTGATTCTCCGCTCATTTTAAAAATTAGGTGGGAGCCTGGGGTTGAACTCTAGCTGTTAACATGAGCTAAAAACCAAGTTGCTGCATCTTCCCTGCTACTGTAATTTGGCTTAGCTAACCCACGTCAACTCACTTTTTTTTCTGCACCAAATACATAGCTGCTGTTAGTTGAGCTCTAAATAACTCCCTCCAATTTTCAGAGCACCTAGTGGTAGCTGGAAGAGCCACCTGGATGATCTGCCTCCTGAAGCTCACTGTTCTTAGCAAGTCCTTTTTCTTTGAGCACTTCACTAGGTGCATAGGAAAGGAACCTGCAAATATCTGGAGTCAGGGGGAGTTTAAAGGCATTTAAGAGAATGGGGGTGCATTACTTCTTTTTCTGGGGATCTTCTGAGCTCTGCAAGAGGAGAGAACCCCCAGTGAACAATAAGAGGATTGGCTCCTCTTGTGAGCAGTGGGCTTGTTGACCCTTAAAAGCACACACCCTCCTTTGAGCTCTTGGAGGTCCATGCTCTGAAGTTTCTGCTGGTTCACCAAGAGCCATTCAACTTTCTGTGAGCTAAATAGCTTTGTTAGTCTTGGACAAGCTCTTAGGGATTGGCAGTAAGGAGGAAGGGGTGCGATTTTGGAACTCCCTGAGAATTTCTTTGCAGGACTGAAGGCACCCACAGGGAACTGGACAGGAGTTTGTTTATTCCTGTGCCCTCTGTATTGGGACCAAGGCACCAGGGAAGGTACTCTCAGTAATAGCATCAATGGTGGAGGGAGAGAAGTGGCAAACTGAATGTTTATAGGTACAGCATTAAAGGGTAAAAGTCTCACTTCCTTTAAGAGGGTCTGTGCTGCAGAGAAGCTGTTCTGAGCTATTCATTCTATAGCATGACTTCCAAGTGCTAAGAGAGGTACAGTGTGAAGCAATACTTTGCTTTGTCTCCTTCCCTTCCCCCGAGCCTAAATCTGGTATTGGAAGGGCTGATGTAACTCAAGACTACGAAGATGCTTGAAAGATTTCCTTGACCTAACTGAAGGGAAGAGAAAATGAAATTACTGGGAGGCTAGGGGAGGAGAAGAAGAATGATGATTCTAAAAGATACGCAAAGCCTCTGCTTCAGTGAGCATAGATGACCAAGCAGACACTGACTGACACATGGTGCTGTGTTTGACCCTGAAACCAAACACTGATGATAATCAAAACCATGCCAGATGCAGAGGCTTTTATGACATCATTTTTTTTTCTTTTTCAAGCCGGATCGTGTAGCTGGCTGGTGATGCAGCCATAGAGGGACTTCCTGTCTTTCAGTTCAGGTTTTATGTCTTTGTATTTGAATGTTGGAAAGACTTCTCTGTCTTTCATGCAACCAAGCAAGGATGCTAGGCCATATAAAGTCATTTTCCCATGCCCTCAAGATAAAACACTCAAGGTTCCATCTGCTAATTTTGCTTTCCCTTCAGTTCACTAGCTCCCAAGGGAGACCGGTGACAAGCATGCGGTTTGGAGAATTCTTAAAGCTGAATGTTAAAGCAGTAGTTAAGTCTCTAGAAACAGCCTATTTGTGCAAGAGCATTGTGGAACACACATACATTGCATTTGGGTTTTATGACTAGTTTCCCAGACTGGGAATTGCAAATTAACTTTGGAAGATTTTATAGGATGGAAAACCAAAACAATGTCAAGTCTTTTCAAGACATTTGTCTTAGTTCATTCGTCCAGTTTGAAGCACATTAAGGCAAATGACCCCAGCATTATGCAGCGTACAACAGGGAATGACCATACTTCAAATTGCATAGAAATTTGTGGTGGTAAATTAGGATATACATAAGAAGTTAGGACCTGTGTTGTATCTGTCCCTGTAAAGGTGTCTGCCAATTGTAACTAGAATTAGCAGTTAAGGGGTATATTAAATCTCTGCCTGCTGCTGTATAATCTTACAGCAGCAGCATCGGAATCCTTTGATTCTATATCTGGCATGGATAGTGACCATTTCTTTTATAGGTAAAAGGTGCTACAGTAGTGCCTCAGTCAGCTAGAAGCAACTTCAATATGCTGTATATGGGCCATGCCTTAATCCAAGCTGGAAATGTAGGCCAATGTGGAATGCAGCTGGTATGTGCTGTGCTGAGCCAGAAACATTTTTCTATGATCTGCACTAGTTACCCAATTGGGTTTCAGGTTTATTGGGAGTTCATTTTCCTCTCTTCCCCTTTGTCCAAAAAAGCCTGAAAAAGTTTATCATCTTGACATGCTGCAAGACCCTTCCTTTACCATTAACTAGGGGTGAGAGTCATAAGATCATATAAAGGTATGCTAGTGTAGTGGTGAACATTTATCTCTAAGGAAACATTTCTAATATGTCAAAGTAGCCTAGCAGCCAGGATAGGTGTTTATTTCTAGCAAGCAATATAAACATAGTGAGCACTGTTATTAAACAAAAACACAGATCAGGGTCAGGACAGAGTTAATAAAAGGACATGTTCAGTGAGTATGGACCAATTCTCTGATTTGCACGGAGATCTTGTGAATTTCAAAGTGTCTTCTGGTTTCATTGCTCAATTTGGTATAATTTAGGTACTTTGTTTTATCATAACAGTTTTAATCATGCATTGAATTTGAAATTATAAGTGAACATCTCTGGGTACAAACCCAGGTATGGAAAAACCAAAGAATATTTGCATGGAACCCAGCAAAGCAACACTGTGAAGTGTCATGTGATGTTAGTAGCTAATACTGTACCAGCAAATTTTACCAACTCATGCAGACAATTTATCAACTACTGATTTATTTATTTATTTTATTTAACACCCCCCCCCCCCCATAGTGCAGGGATTTCAATGAGGGCTGCACAGAGGTCTTCCTGGGGGTATATCAACTCATCAGGATATTTGTCTAGTTTTACAACAGGCTACATAAAAAGCACTAGTGAAGTCAGTACAAATTAAAATTTCATACAATGACTTATTTATACTGCTCTATATACTATACACCAAAATGTAAGTACAATATTTATATTCCAGTGGATTTATTTTATAATTATATGATAAAAATGAGAACGTAAGGAATTTTTCAGTAATTGTGTGCTGTGACACTTTGGTATTTTTATGGCTGATTTTGTAACAAGTAATTTTTCAGTGAGAAAACTCGGGGAACACAAGACAAATCAGACTTCTGAAAAGGGTACAGTAGTCTGGAAAGGTTAAGAGTCACTGGTATAGTGCACCAGGAACATATCTTAAGAATGAAGAGAGAAAATAAAAACCATTTAAATACTGGCATACACATCTCAGCACACGCCCTCCTCAGGACTCATAATAAAGAGAAGAAAGAAATGGATCTTGTAGCATTCGTGGAAGGCTAGCACTTCTGGGCTTGGACAGATCCAGAGTGGGGTGAGTTCCATGGGCCTTTGCAGAGAATGCCTGACAGCATCTGCCTGTCATCCCTCCTTCGTGGATGACTGATTTTAATGTGTTCCCAGTGTACACCTTCACTTAATGAGTAGCTGGCATCATTCTTCACTAGATTCAGTTTGCAAACGGTTCCAAGTAATTTAGCTCATGACTTCACTTTAAAAAAGCTGCTCAGGAAGCTGTTTATTTCTTGAACTGTTTGTGTAAGAGTCAAAAACATGATGGGAAATGCAGAAAGCTTGTGCCACACTAGATTTGTGTATGTGATGTTGCTCTCTGGTGACTGGCCCACAGAGAATAAGGCCTGTTCTCAAATAAAGGACCTTATGTGGATGCTTATGGGAATGTAATGTGGATGTTTGATGCCTATGTACAGAGCTGAAGGGCCGGGTTCTCTAATTATGGCTTCGTATCTATGAAATACTTAATAATTGGGTCTTTCATTTGCAGCACAGAATAGTTACAAGTTCTCACTAATTTCTCCTGATGTTTGTTTTGTAGAGTGGCTGATGAAATAACAAGATTAGTTTTAGGGAAGTGAAGTGTGTGTGTGTCTATTAAGCCACTCTATTTCTACTGTTAACAAAACTACTATTATTATCAAAGTATCAAGCAAATGAAATGTGTAGCAAAGTATCCTGGGCTATGTAAGGAGGATTATACCCAGAACAGAACTGAGAAATGATAGATCACTTGGTGATAGTTAAAGAGGATTTTCCTCTTAATTCTTGAGATCAAGAGTAACTTGAATTGTCCAGTTACTTTCAAAGCAGAGATTCCTGTAATCACAACTTTGACAGTTAAAAGTGTTAATGTAAAAACTTGCCCCAATTTTTTGACACCATTTAACAAAAAATACTGATGGCAGCACCAATTGGAGCTCTAGGGTAAATTTAAGGGTTGGCATTTTTACCACCATGCCATCCCCACTCAGAGATAGTGGAAGGGTGGGGAGGAATAGCTCACTGGTTTGCACATTGGCCTGCTAAACTCAGGGTTGTGAGATCAATCCTTGATCCATTTAAAGATCTGTCTGGGGATTGGCCCTGCTTGGAGTAGGGGGTTGGACTAGATGGCCTCCTGAGGTCCCATCTAACCCTGATATTCTATGATTCACTTATTGTAAGGACAATGATTAAAATGGTACAGCTGCCAGTGACTGACCACACAGCACCAGTCACAGGTTGTGGCAGTATGAAATCTGGGTGACTTTCAGAAAAGTTCAGCATAGTCAAAGCCCTGATGTGAGCATGTGTAAGCTGCAAGTGCAGCCTGTTCAAAGTTGCAAAGAACTCATGTTCCTCTGGGCTTTCTTTGAAAAAGCTTAACTTGTATTTAACTCACAGGCTATTCCCTTAATCTTAAACAGTGCTATTTTGTGTTTTGTCTTTGATCCATCATGTAAGTGTACTGGACAAACGTAAAAAGTTTGAGCTCTTTTCCTCTCTACTTGCTGAGTTATACCCACAGCAGCAAAAGGAAGATTCATTTCTTCTGATAGAGCCAGCCATGTGTGTGCATCTAAAACTCTTGCTTTATGGGAAATTGCCAGGAGCATTACTGTCTCTATGGCTAGCTCCCATTTATTTATTAGGTGCACAGAATTGTCAACATGAAATATGGATAGCTAAGGACAGAAAATCATCTTTTATAGTGTTTCACTGCCTTTATGTAATAGCCACAAATATAGTAAAACGTGTCTTAGTTAAATTCTTCATAGGAAACACGTTCAATAGAAGATCAGACTTGATGAGGGATGTTTAAATGATGATCTGCACTTGTTATATTAACCATTTCTTAATGATAAATAACTCGACTCATCCTTGATTCATTGCTGAAGGTTCCAAGTTTTGCAGGCCTATGGTGAACACCTGCTTGAGTGCTGCGTAAACACTTTGATTAGTTTTAGCTGAACCTGCTTTCATGGGCAATGTAAATTCTAAAGTCCCGAGGGAGAAATGCAACTATCGGTCTAGTTCAAACCTCTTCCCAACCAGGTCTGGATCAATATTTACTAGAGAGAGAGAGAGAAATCCTCAAAGGTAAATGTATAGAGTTAAGATGAAACTGACCAGCCACTGCAGCATAAACCCCCAGTCAATCCTACTTTAGTGACTGTCAGCTGTGGGGCAAGGGACTGTTTGGAAACATCTTTAGATGCCTTCAGTTTAAATTTTTGTTTCTTTGAGTCTCAGACACTATCCACTTCAATGTTTTGCTAGTTATTTAAAATCCTATCTGGTGGAACCAACAATCTTTAAACTCTCCAGTAGAGTTAAGTGTTCACAAATAAGTATTTTTCAAGACATTCACTCCCACACACTAAAAATAAATTCCCTTCCTCCTTAAATCAGGAATGAAAATTA
Source organism: Chelonoidis abingdonii (assembly GCF_003597395.2). NCBI lineage: Eukaryota > Metazoa > Chordata > Testudines > Testudinidae > Chelonoidis > Chelonoidis abingdonii. The sequence continues at coordinate 69,715,473 of NC_133776.1, forward strand.
TTGCACAAACACATTATCTAGCTGGCTTAGACTTCTGCCAACTCTGATCATATTTGCCATGGAATTATATTGTGTGACAGTTTGTATACTTTTGCTGTCATTTTGCATGCTGTCCTTAGCGACTCTATTTTTTACCATGATAAGTGCATGCTTAAATACTATGACTTATTATTTATACAACCACAGAGCCCTAGTCACGGATCAGGACCCCATTATGTTAGGCATGTATAAAGAAAGAACAAAAAGATGGCCTCTGCCCCACAGAGTTTATAATCTTAATATAAAACAAGAGACAGATGGATACAGACATATGGGGAGTACGAGGAAAAAATAAGACAGCATAGGTCAACATGAAAGATAGTCATCTCGGCACACCAGTGGCCTAATCAGTCAGATGATTTGTAGGCGTTGCAGCAAAGGAGCGTTTTGATGAGGCATATGAAGTAGGATAATGCGGTGGCTTTGCAGATCTTTACGGGAGCATGACGGGCAGCATGGAGAAAGCACTAAGATATTTGAAAATGTAACAAGTGGGTAATAGAGGCTGGTGTACGGGAGGCAGCAGTCAACCTCCCTATAATGAATGCAAGTTATGGGTAGGGTTGGGGTAGGCTATGCAGGGCCCTATAAGGGAATACAAGTAGTTTATGTCTGATGTGATAGAGAAGGATGTACCAGCAGATGGTCAACATAGGCAAGTTGATGCGCTAGGAAGCTGATATTTTCATCGGCATTCTGAACTGTCTGCACAAGATTTAGCTATGTGGATAGTTAGGAAAGACTATCTGAGGGGGGAGGGATAGCTCAGTGGTTTGCACACTGGCCTGCTAAACCCAGGATTGTGAGCTCAAACCTTCAGGGGGCCATTTAGGAATCTGGGGCAAAAATCTGTCTGGGGCTTGGTCCTGCTTTGAACAGGAGGTTAGACTAGATGACCTCCTGAGGTCCTTTACAACACTGATATTCTATGCTCTCTTAGAGATGTTATGAAGAAGCAATCTGAAAAATTTAGGTCTAGCTTAGATGTGAGAACATAGGGAGCAGTTTGAGTCAAAACTGATGCCTAAATATGGGTCTGAATGACAGACAAGATGATGGTGTTGTCCACAGTGATCAAGAAAGGAGAAACCAAGATGTATGAAGTAAGCCTGTGTGGTGTTGCAACTATTTTTTACTGTAATGGGAAAGTGGGTTCCTCTTCAGCAAGCAGCTAATCAAGAAGTGATTATATACATTTCTATTATTCTATGGTAAAGTACATAATTTACAGGTCAAGCTGAGTGTGCTAACATAAATATGAAAAGGGAAAAGAAGTACTTGTTGGGTACATGTGCCAGTGATGTACCAAGCTTTTGAAAGTGGAGAGGCTCTACTTTATTCAGTGAACAAGCTTGAGAGCTAGTTAAGTGGCTGAGTTAAAGGTTTGTAGAAACATTTGGGTAGTCCTTATGCTGAGAATGCTGCATTATAACAGTCTCTAGATAACTTGATCCTTGCTCTCCTTTAGAATCCACTTTCTTTTGTAGCTAGGCGGTAAAACTTCAATATTCAGCATTAATATTCAGTATTACACATACCAAAAAAGCAGTAAAATACACTTTTTTAAACTCTTTTTTTAAAACCAGAAATCATGACTGGGGAATTAATAATATTTAAATACATAATTAAAATATTTTACTATAAAATGATAGAGTACATTCTGAGTATAGGGAAAGAACGTGGTTTTTATCATGGTTATTTTTAGTAGTGATAAGTTTACTTGTAAACCTCTCCCTCAGCAGCATGCTGTTTAGGATGAGGCAAGTAATTCAAGTAGCACTACATGCATAGTAAACTGAACATCAGTTTTATGTTGTAGAGCAAGTTAATGAATGGGGAAATGTAAAAGTATGTGAAACTCAAGACAGAATAGCAGTTTGAAGGCCAAGCTAATGACTTCATAATGGAGAAACAGCTTAGCTTCTGATCATGTGTGCAAATCATCCTTCCTGCATACAGAAAAAAGGCTGTATTAGGGTGAAAAATTCAGCTCCTATTCCATTGCTAGTTGAATGACAAGTGAATCTAACTACTTGTCTTTTAAACCATAAGCAATGTGGAAAAGGGATTCTTACATTCCGTGTGTATGGAGCCTAGCATAATGGAGCCCTGACCCTGCCTGGGCCTTTGAAGGTGTTACTGGAATATAAACAAAACCAAGTATAGGCCTCAAACAAGTGAAGTGACTGTTTGGCAGGTAGGAGTTGATGCAGAGATTTGCAGAAAGGTAGAGTTATTGTCAAATGACAGGCAAGCATGCTGCAAGGAGAAACCAGGGACTGGATTTTCATGAGTGCAGCACCCCATTGCTCTCATTTAGGTACCTAAAGTGGTCACATTTTCACAACTGCTCTGTATTCAGCAACTTCTGTTATACTCAGAGGACTCAAAATTTGGCTTCAGATATTTTTCATATGTCCAAAATGTAATATATCCAGAGTTGAGGGCTGACGGCACATGAGAAGACTGTTAAGAGGTATTAGAAGCAAGTGGTAGATAGAAGTTGTTTATAGTTTAGACCATGTATTGTGCACCATAAAATCTGTTTCCAAATTGCTGCAGAAAGCATATCCATACTGAGTGACTATAATCACGGTGTATATGAGATGGAACTTCAATGGCTGTTGCACTCTCAAGTTTTTTCATAGATATTAAACTCGTATGTAGAGCAGGTTGAAGGGGTGAGGTGGTGTGAACTAGTCCATTTTATTAATGCCACTCTTTTAACAGCACTGGAGCTTAACTTGAAAATGATCAAGTTCCGGTTATCTCATTCATCAGTCAGAAACTGAGTACTGTTGCAATAACTAAATTGAAACCAACAGTAAACTATGGTAAAATGTTGGGGGGGATATGGATGAGAAGGCTAAATTTTGTTATCTTTCTGACACTATACTACAGAGTTCAAATGTTTAAGATCTTACATAGCAACAGAGATTGACTTTTCTTCTACTCAAAATTTCTATGCTTGAGAACAGCTGAATGGCGTGTGGACACACACAGCCTACTAAATCATCTAAAGCAACTTGGAGAAGAACAGTCAGATGTGCAGTGGTTGCCATCAAGAAATCAATATTGGTTAACATTGGGATGGGGCTGCCATAATTAAGATCTCATTTAGAATTCAAAACATAACTGCAGAATCTCAGCATCATATGGTAATGATTGGTAAATGCTGACATTTCAGTGGCAACCACTGTAATTACCTGGCTGTCAAATACTCTGTGAAACTACTCTTCGGTAACCAAATCCTTGCTCCTCTAGGATACACAGAATTCAGATAACTGCCTAAGGGGAAACTTAGAGCTGAGTTCTTGGAGTATGTGTTTTAATGATGTTTATGACATCCCCTATTAAAGCTTCCATCTAGTGCTCCTTGTGTACAATCAGGCCTTTGCAGTTATTCTGTCCTATAAACTGATCCAGCTTACAAGTTGATCTGATGTCACTACAGTTCTATCAAAGCTTACTGTGTACACTGAGAAGCTCCTAAAGTATAGGCTGTATTCTTGGTTTTTTTTATTTTTTATTGCTTGAATGGTGTGCTTGTCAGAAGCAGATAAACTCTTCAAAGAGAAAAAGAGACTAGTTATTTCTTTTGAGGCAGATTTCTCATTATAGTGTTTCTGAAATGCTGTAGCACAATCGCTTCCTTAGTGTGAGTCCACATTGCCACTGTGTGCTGCTGGTATTGTAATATCCTCCTGTACTCCTTGTGAACTGCAAAAAAGGGCTGAATTTTTTTATTTTGAATGAGATTTCAGCCTCAGCATCAATCTAGAGATGTTGGCCTATCTGTCAGATGATGTATCAAAAGTTGCCATTCAGCATCATTATTTAAGAGTCCTTGCCTTAAATTTCTTGGGGATGGAGTGGGACGGGGGAGAGAATGAGGAATTTGGTCCCTGATATGCTTATCACCCTGAAAATGTGAGTCACAATTGGTATACCCTGGATAACAAGTAAGGCAAGCAATTTGGCAACAGCCTAGTTGCAAGATGGTTAAATTCAGTGGTCTCAGGAGAGCAATTACTAGAAACAGCCATGAAAGCAGCTAGCAACACACAGCTGGAAAAAATATATTGCAGAGCTTAATGTTTTTGTCCTGTAAGTTCAGTCAGATCCCCTGTGTAACCACTGATGCTGGATAAGCTGATTGGAAGGAAGGATGAGAGCTGAAAACGTTAACATGAAAAGGAAAGGGCAGTGTTGAAATGAGAAGTAAGCCCAGTGGCTTGTTTCATAATGCCATGTGAAGGACTTGAGCGTAACTTTTCTAGTTCCCGTCCCTTTCTTGTTCCGATGGCCAGGGACCCTGAGAGTGTATATTAGAGACAGACAATGTTGTGGGGCTCTGAAAGTGGTTCTATCACTCTCTCTCACTGGTAGGAACAGATGATCAGGGAAGCATGAGTGTATGGGGGGAATAGGGTGGTAGTCAATTCCATGAGATACACACAAGGAACTCTCAGAAGAAATGCTAACATCAGTATAAAATTTTAAAATGTACAGTAAATCAACCTGGAATTTCACAGTAATTAGCTAAACATACTTAAATTGTAGACTGACAGTTGCCACATACATATAAATTGGGCTTAATATGGAAGAACCAGGTCTCATAGATAAGGCTATCATAGATAAGACTTTTCATGCTAGAAAATTTCTTGTCAACTCACTCTTTATATGCCAAACAAATTGCTTTACCACACCCAGTCTATTAACTTTCTTTTTTTTTTATTGTTGGGTTCAAAGACGGAATCCAGTGATCATCAGCAAGACAGCAAAACTAGTCTTGGTGGCAAGTCCAAACTGTGACTAACCGCTACTGCCAACAGTTATATTATCCTCTAATAATGCTGGGAAAGAAGGCCTTCAGCATTTGGCATCTTTACATCTGGAGAGGGATGTGTACAGAGGAATGTGAGCTACAATATTTTAGCATCATGTAATTCTTTGTTTTCTTAAATGTATATTAAAGAAAATTGAACGGAAACAAGATGAATCTCTAAAAGTGAGTCACAACTGGCAATAAGCTCTTGCTGAACTTCTGTATTTCAGATACATAAACACACTACTTTTTAATAGTGTGATCTGCTGATTTACGGTTAGATTAGTGCATTAGGTGCCAAATTATTCTTTTAGGAAGAGGATATGGTATAACTGGGTGAAGTTCTGCTTCTATTATGAAAATTCAGGTTCTTATCTCCTTGATATGATGATTCAGAGTTCTGGGCAAATAAAATATTTTGGAGCTCTTAAGTTAACCCCTTGGTTGTGGGATGTTGATAGTAGGTTCCTCTGGTTTGACTGCTGTTGCCTAAGAACTGAGTAACCCTGGCTACAGTTCAGCTTACTTGTCAGTCCATTGAAAGGCAAGAGTTGCTAATACTTGAGCAAAGCATGAGAATACAATCACCATAAACTAGTCATATGAGACTGAAAAGTGACTTCATTTCCACCAATAAAACAGGCTGAAGAATATACTAAAGCCAAAATAATTACAGTAACTCAAACATAAAGTCTCCCATTACTGTTTTCAATACCAAATAGAATTCTGTTTCATAAATCTTGTTTCAGGAGTACTGGCAACCGAGTTCTGGGAAATAGCTTTGTACAGACTTGCTCATATTTTTCCTTTTATTTTGTGGTGAAAGATGAGTGAATTGATAGTATTCGATTTTTTGTTTCAGAGTATAAAATGGAAAATCGTAACAAAGACAGTGGTTTAGTGCGTGTACATGTTTAAGCTGAATAGAAGAAATGGGCACTGTATACTTGTAAAGTAGGACCTAGCATGTAGACATTAAGCTTTTTTGCGTATGGAGGCAGTAAAAAAATGGAAGCAATCTGTAATTATTGACTATCACAAGTACCATGGAACAGGTAAGAAATGTTAATTTTGATAATATGGGGAACATGAATTGAGTTGGGTTAAACTTTTTTAGACAAAGCTCATGGAGCTCTAGTAATATTCCGTAGTAGACTTAAATTGCTATTTTAACAAAATCAGATCTAACAGTTCTAAAAGGGTGGTTGAATGCAGGTATATCAGTCTTAGAATGGTTAAAGCCCTTTTTCCTTTGAACTGAAAGAGGTTACCTCAGGTTAATTGTGGACACCTGAACCCAATTAAGGACAACTTGTGCTCAGTTTTTTCCCTTAAATTCTCTTCAAGTGAGTGAGAGGAGAGATGAGAAACAGGCTGCAGAAGGGGAAAAGGCTTCTTCTAGGTAAAGGACCTTCTTTCCTTTGTAAAGAAAATATTGTGTGTATTTTTGGTTTGGGCTTGGGGCCTGGGCCTTGGTTTCCAGAGGCGATTAGAAAAAGTGGCTGTTAGCCAGCATCACGAGTCAGTACTCCAGTGGGAATCAGCGTATGTATTTCTGTTGTTTAAAGAAACCTCTCAGGCCAGCCCTATCCTGTAAATAAACTGATGTTAAGAATTAATCCTGCAGAACAGGACTGATTTCCTCCATGCCCACCTAATGCCAGAGGAAGAAAAGCTGAATTTTGATGAAATGAAAGAGACTGCTGCCTTATATGATACTGAGTTCTAGGAAGTGCAGCCCGGGAGAAATGGATAGGGGAGGAGATGCTCAAAGCAGGAGCCGCAGAAGTGCTCTAAAAGTGGGGAGGGGGCACAGGTACTTGAACTGTGGTTCTACCCCCGCCGTCATGCCCTGAGGCTCCACCTCCACACTGCCCCTTCCCCTGAATGCCCACCCTCATGCCATCCCTTTTTTCCAAGGACCTGTTCCTGTGCCACCTCTTCCTCCCCTGTACTCTGCCCCCTGCTTGCTCCTCTCCCCACCCTCCTTCCATAACTCGCCGTTATCCCTGCCCCTCTTCCCCACCAGCTCTGGCACCCATGGTTCAAAGATGCTTTGATACTTTTGCATCTTCAAGATTCTGATCTGCTCTAGGGGCTGAAATGGCCTCCAGTGTAAAAAAAAGTAAACCTGAGTCGGCTTTCAAACTTGGCAGCCTGCCAAAACTATGTCATAATCTGGAGTGATCCCAAAAACTCAGTAGCAGTGTGCCTGAAGGAAGCTGGCCATCCTCAAAAGGGCAATTGGCCCCTGCCACTTGGAGCCATGCAGATGGCCTTATAAAAGCAGCTGGAGCAATGGGCAGAGGTCTCTGCCAGAATCTGTTTCTAATGCCTCCTGGCTAACTAGTTAACTAGAGTTGCCTGCATGGGCCAAAAGCATCATATATGGCTACTTAGCGTGGCCTACATAAACTGCTCTTATGCACCTGTAGACTAAGTTGTTTTTGGAACTGGAAAACACGCACTTCTTGCCAAGATTTGTGCACTGACTAATTGGTTGTGATAAGAGCTGATTAAAATTCTTTAATCTATTTTTCATTAATTTTTTTCTTTGCACCTGGATACTCTTGCAAAAAGTCTGTTTGCATATGAAAAGGAATAAGCTGGGAATTTTGCTTTTTGGTTTTTTTTTTTCTTCTTTGCTTTTTTCCCAGAGTGTTTTCACTTCAGGTGTTTTCTTTCCCATTTTTCTTCCTGTCATTGTTGCATTTGAAAAGCTAAGGGAGAAGGAGAGGTGAAAACCCCTGGATATCATTGATTCTCTTGCATTTGTGGTGTGATAAAGGTACTCTCAGGGGAGGACAAAAGTGAGCCTTTGATAAGTTATAGAATATTTTATGAACATTTTAAACAAATGTTACTCTTTTGAAACAATGACTTTGAAATTGATGTATTTGCAAAACTGCTTGATTTTTTTTTTTTTAACTGCGTGCTTTAGCAGATAGTCAGCATTACAGGTAACTAAGAAAATCACAAAATAAACAAAGGCACTTGTGTTAATATTGACGAACTAGACATCCAGACATCAGTCCTTTTCCTTTAGGTAAATAAGAGATATATTCAAAAATGTTATGTGCTATATTTAATGGCCCTGCCGTGCAGAAGTAATCTTATTACTTAATATTATTGCTATCTTGTGAGCGGGCAGTCCTATAGCTTTTATGAATACTACTGATTTTGTAATGTCAGGATTGTAGGAAGAGAGGAAAATTATCTTTGCTTTAAGGAATTTGTTTAAGGGTCTTTCTTAATGTGGAAGGTACAGAAACTGCTCCATGGTATCCACTAGGCTTTTCTGGAGTTATACTAAACTTTAGACACTTATTTTTAAAGGGAAAGGGTCCAGTGAGATCATGCAATGAAATGACCCTAAAAATAAGAGAGAACATTGAAAGAAACCTAACAAGATCCAGACACTCAGCAGATACAGCAATTTGCTTCTCAGTATTCTGTTGTATTTTGCGTTCAAGTTGTGTGCCTTTTGGAGTGTAACCTAAGCTAATTAAATCACAGTTCCTCCTGAGGGCTGACAGTTTCTGAGAGTGAGATAACAACGCACCATACTGATGAGGAATGACAAAACGTGTACGAGGATGCTGTTTCTGCCATGTCAGATACAGTATGCAGTTGAGAGCATCAAGGAATTTTCGCAACTATATCGTTCAGCTCACACACAATAAGAATGTATAACTGCAGAATTTCATTGGCTATCCTGGTCTGTGTTCTCACTATTTTAGCGGTAACAGCAAAAAGTGGGCATGGTGACACAGGGGCTTTATTTCCTACTGCAGCATTGACCTTGGGCAAATGATTCAAACTTGTGGTGCTGCAGCTTTCCTGTCCATGTAATAGGGACAATATTTGATTCTCACGGGAGCTGATGCATTGTTATTTGCTAGGCTCTCTGTGATAGCTGTATGAATGGAATTGTGTAGGTGTCATTAATAGTAGATGAGTCTGAATAACTGTATTTGCTGCCTCAAATACTTAGCCTTGAATTGGAGTTTGCAGTGACATCAGAATTATTTGCCTAGTGTCCTTGGCTGTAGACTGTGGTCATAAAAGGAAATAATGCAATTCAATATTAACTACTTCACAGCAGCGTCCAAATGGGAAGAAAAGATGTGTTGGGGGCAGATATGCTCCCTTAAACAATATTCAGCTTGTAAATGAGAGTTAACAGAAGGATTTAAGACTTCTTTCTGTATTATAAATCCAAATGTGTTCCCAACTAAAAAGTAACCTTTAAACTTCAACACAGAAAGGTTTAATGAAGTTTGCATATTCTTTGTGAATTTAATCTGTTAAGCATAATACAGACGAGGCGTCACTTGGGTATCCATCAGAGAATATTGGTGTGCTTGCTGTTGGAGCCACGTATGCACTTCTACCCAGTGGGATATGTATAATAGTTGAGTTTCAGTGGGGGATAAGAAGAGGATTTTTACCCAAACAGTTTAGCTCTAAGTGGATTGAAAGTGACTTGGGTTTTTATCACATCCAATTCTATAGGAAATATTTTCAGGTATTTCAATTATGAGCTTGGGACTGTAGCTGCAAAAAAGATCCTTTCAAATCACTATTCTGTTGCTTTCAGTGACAAGGGACATTCATCCCCTCAGCTGAGCTTAGTGCCAAATGTAGAACCCTCCTGGAAAGGTTGTCCATTTTTCCTTTTACCTAAAAAATGCAAAACCATTGGTAAACATGAGCAGCATGCTAGCAAAGATTAAAAGCACAGAAATGTGCTGTAGATCAGCTTTGCTCTCAGCAGTAGGCAACAAAATAATCAATAGGAATTACCCATATGGGGTTTAAAAGACCTTGTAATAATTAAGTCTGCCAAAAAGACATCAAAAGCTGTGCAGGCTTAATGTGAACTACTGCTTGCTGGACCTGTTGTAGAGCTCATTGACTCCTACGTCTAAACTGGAAGCTTTAGAAGGCTTGTGACATGCCCATGTGACAATGTAAATATCAGGCTTTGTCTTGTACTGCAATTCTAACAGTTGCACTCCTCTAAACTTTGCTTTAGTTTGAGTCTTAGAGCAATAAATCTGTGCCATCATTGCTTCATGAACAATTACTTTGCACTTAGTGCTATTCACAGGATTTCAGAGGGGGAAACAATCAATCCTGAAGTATTGCTATCCTGACTTAATAGCAGGGAAAAACATGGGTACAGATATCAGTGCAAAGGTTCTGAGTAACCACACAAGATGAGTTGTGGGTACTCAGACCCTTTAAAATGATCAAGGGCACTGAAGTCTGTGGCACAGGTGGGAGCAGACCCCTCCCCTGCCCCTGCAAAATGTAACATCCATGGAAGAATGGGATCAAAGGTGAAGTAAAAGAAATGAGAAACCAGTCTCTTCTTTCCACTGGGGAAGTGTGAAATAAGTTATTTTAAAAAGTGAGCTAATTTTTCTACCGTTATAAAATTTTTAAAACTCTCCCCATTTTCCAATAGAAAGAGAGGAAAAAAAATAAGTACATACACTCTTTAAAACAAAACTAAAATAATTAATTTTTTATCAAAAATTGGGGGGCAAGGAGTGGAAAGCAACTTCCAATTAACTTGTTTCCATTGAAGATTTTTTTTTGAAGGCCCTGAAATTTGACCAGCTGTAACTGAACACTGGCCACCTGACAAGATTGCTTTTTCAGGTCCTGTGTCCTGATACTCAAAAGCCGGCCCTAGAGTTTGTCTCTAGTTGTTGAACAGATTTTCCTCTGTGACCTCGCACAGCTTCTACTTTCTACTGGACAAATGAAGCTATCAATGAGAATGAGAGAAGGTTTATGAATGCAGGACATAGCTTATAAAATAGGTGTATTTAAATTCTAGAACTCTGGGAAAGGCTGTACCACAACCACAGTGAAATGAATCACTTATTTGACATAAGTTTCTTCACACAAAATCCTACATTGCACCATGCCACCCCCTATAAATTTAGAAATCTGTATTATTTATATGTTGGGAAGCAGTCTTTTAGGTACATGTGAGAGGTTCATACTGGAGTGCTAAGGACCATTTTCAGGGTGTGTGCATGTCGGGGACTGGTTATTCTACCCTTCTATTTCTCAATGCTGTCAGTTACAATTTTTAATTTTTAAATGATGTGCTTTTTAATATAGGGATTGTGGTGTTCTGATTTTATGGATAGCGCTTAGAGACACAAACTTCACTGAAATCCGGGTTTACTACCTGGGAGAAATCAAAAGTTACAGCATAGGTTTTTTTTTAATGAGAAGATAAATATAAATCCTCATATAGAATGTCTGTTAAGTGTAGGCTTAAAGAAAACAGTCAAAATAATTAGTGTCCCAATTATCTAGCATCAAAGATTACAATGCATTCAACTAATTCTTACTCTTTATCAATCATTCTATCTGTGAATGGAAAGGAACCAATGATTTCCCCCCTCCCTTCTATTCATTGCTCAGTAAACAGTTGTATATTATTCCATATAATGCATTAAATGCACCATGCAGTGTCAAAGTAAAGTGAAACTAGACTCCATATTACAACATTATGGGGCATCAGCTGCAGATTTGTAGCTGAAACCAAGTTAAATTAGGTATTTACTCAAGGATTCAACCTCTTGCATATGGAAAAATATAACACATACTTCTCAAAATCATAGCATTTAATCTTTGTGTAGGATAAAATGAGTGTCATTTACGTAATTTAGGAATTTCAATTAGTTAAAAATAGGTCTGTTAAGAATTTTAGTTGTCAGAACTCCTTTCTTAAAAACCTTAATGGAGTAAGTCTTAAAAAGCTGACACCTATTCTACATAGGTTATATATGTTTCCTATTAATCATAACCAAAAGTTTCTTCTTCAGCAGAGACTGAAGAATGATATTGAGACAATTGCTTGGAGAACTCTTTTTTCAAAATGGCCATCTCATATGGTTTCATGAGACTGATGCTACAGTGAAGAAGACCACCATGTCCACTCACCTGCAGCTCTGACAGTATGTAAGGGGCCACCAGCCTGCTTCTAATTGTGTTTCCACTTCAGCTGAGAACCAAGAAGGTAGTGACCATTTTGAATGAGGGGAATTCTACTTATTCTTTGCCAGAGAATGATGCCTGAATTTCTTCTTCAGGAAATGTCAGCTGTGGAAAATGATGGCAAAAAAACCTGTCTGCACCAGTTATTCAACAAGGAAGGGAGAAATGAGTGGTGTCTTTGCTGGGGAATAAAATTATGAAGGCAGAAGAGAGTTTTTTAATGAGAGGCTTGTCTGCAAAGGAGCATGGAAGACAGGAGAACAGGGAAATTTATGGAGTAGGGTTTGGGTGCCTTGTGCTGATCTGAAAAGGCACAGTAGCTGTAAACACAGTTTAAGTGGCTGCTGTGCTCTGGGTGCTTTGTGTTGCTGCAGGGTGGAATTAAATAGCCAGTGGATCGGGCCTTGAAAATGGAAGAAAGTTTTCAATAGATACTACAAAGATACAAACTGTGAAAAATAACAATTTTTCTGGAATTAGTTGAGTATAAATTTATTAACGTTTTAATAAAATGAGGAAACAGCCAGACAAAAACTACATTAAGGTGGAATTAATGTTGAGGGTATGTATCATAGTCTAGAGTAATAAGCATTCCTGTCAATATGAAATTAACTCAGTATCAATTATTGAAGTTAAATATTTTTTAAGTATGGAAATGTATAGTTCCAGCACCCAAACAACCTTAATTCTGCACCATAGTGGGTATGGGTGTGGGGAGAGTCTCATGTCATTAAAAATTTAATAGAGCATTGAATCACAAATAATGAAATGTTTTAATTATAATTGTGGTCAGTGCATGATGTCACTATGTTGCAGACTGTCTGAATGCTCTAACAGTGCGTTGCCATATTTTAATATGTTCAGTCACTTAACTTTAACCTTGCCTCTGAAGTTGCTGTGCCTATGTTGATTAGTACTAATATCAAAATAATTTACAGAAACATAGTAAACGGAATTCTAAAATACTGGTATGTACTTAACCTTAGCTTCATTTTAATGTAGTTCTGTTTTGGGTATCTGAGTACAGCTTCTTTACGTGTCTTACCTTAAAAGCTGACACTTTAAACCCTAAACCTGTGTAAGAGGAAAGACATCTACACAAATCACACTTGTCTGGATGGGTTATATTTAACAGTCTTGTGCTTCACACCTAGGATGTTTACAACTCAACTGTGGGGGAAAAAGTTCTATTTTCAGTTTTTGTATAAAATGGAATATAGAGTATGTTGCCATTTCACTATGTCTTCATATGGCTTCTCGTATTTGTACGGCAACACCTTTTTTAAAAGGTATATCAAAATGAAAGTGTGGTGATAAAATTGGCCAAACCTGATGTCCTGTTTTTAAATTTGTTCTGTAGATTAAGTTGGGTCCTACAAATAAGTTAAACTGGAGTTTATGGGCTGCAGCTCCCTTCCTCACAACTGAAAAAACTATAGTAGTCAGGTCCTCCCGCAGTTTGCTTAGGTCACAAAATCTGGAAATCATGACATACGGTGGTATGAAGGGTTTAATGCAGTAATCTTCTTCCAACATATCGTTACTACTAGACTACTTTACTGCTATAGGCAGGAATCAAACTAGGTCTGGACCATCAAAGGATACTTATCAGTCAGTATAACCTATTATTTGCATTCCCTTATCACCACAGAAGAGAAGTCTGGAAGGGATTTAGGTTACAACTTACAGCTTTGAAATAACTATATTGAAGGCGAAGGGAAAATAAACTGTTAAAGATGAGTAGCTAATGAATATCAGACTCCAAGGCTCTGATTCTTAAGTGATCATACCAGTTTCTACTTAGGGTCAAATTTGTTTAATTCACAAAACAAACACTTTGAGAATAGCTAAGATATTTCAACTAGGTAGAAAGTTGCAGCTGCTCTTCATTTAAAAAATAAAAACAGAATATTTCAGCTATTATCTTATGACATGTTAGTAACCATAATGCATATTAAGAGCTCCTCTTTAAATAAAATTAAAAATAAAGTTTTGTAATTCCCAAACAAGCTTCACAATTCTTCAAAATGAAACATTTTTCATTTTGAAATATTTTATGGGCAATTTTTACAAAAAATCCACCTTAAAAAGTTCCAGTTTTGAGGAAAATGTCATTTTGTTGAAGTCGAGGGAACATTTTAGCTGAAAAATATCCAAGGAGCTCTAGTAGTGCCCTGTGATAACAAGGTACACAATGCATGTGTCCCTGAAGTTTCCTCATGGTTAACACAGGGTACGTCTACACTGCATGATTATTTCGAATTAGCTTAAACCAATATTACAAAACAGATCTAATAAAATCTGTTTAGCGCGTCCACAGTGGGATCACAAAATCGATTGTTTGCGTCCATGGTCCAAAGCTACCATCGATTTCAGGAGCGGTGCACTGTGGTAGCTTGTTCCTCAGCTATCCCATAGTTCCCACTTCACGGGTTGAGAGCACAGTGCCTGATGGGGCAGAAAACATTGCTCTTCACCGCAGCAGCATGCGTCTGCCAGCAGCATTCAGTACACAGAGGGTGAATTTACAGTACTCAAGGAATTACTTTATTTAACTTTTCTTTCACGTGCTGGCGGGGAAGAGAACTGACAGCTGTTCCGTGAACCACTGCAAGACACCGTGTATTAAGCTAGCAGACATTGGGCCGCTCAGCCAAGAATGCAAATAGTTTTCAAGAGACTGCTGTGGAGACTGCTACTGTAAGTCCTCATTACCCCCTCCCTCCTCCATGAAGCCATCCGGCTTGAGTCTCCTGGCTTCCCGTTACGGTTGTCACGCACCGCTGGTGTATCCTGGAGTTTATTTTCAAACGCTTTGGCATTCCTGTTCTTTAACGGAGGCTCTGATAAAACAGATTTGTCTCACAATCACCAGTGATCAGTACTAGTATCTCCCAGGTTCAATGCAGGAGAATACTTTTGCATTTGAACTGGCATCGCCAACCCGTGCTGTCAGAAAGCTGGACACGTGAAAGCAGGAAATGTTCATTTCTAAAGGTCTCGGGGCTTTTCTGTTTACTGGCACTGCATTTGACCGCATCCGAGTTTCGGATTGCGGACCCAAGAGCGGTCAAGTGGTGTACTGTGGGATACCTCTAGGAGGCCAATAATGTCGATTTCCGTCCCACACGACTCCTAATCTGAGTTATACTACGAATTTAGCGCTACTCCTCTCATCTGGGAGGAGTTCCGAAATCAATTTAAGGAGCCGTTTAACTCGATATTAATGACAACGTCGTGTGAACGGGTACAGCATTAAATCGGTATATCGGCCATTAAACCGATTTAAAGTCGCAGTGTAGACCTGGTCACAGAAGCAGATCGCTAGGTCCTCTTAAGATTTTTTCTGTTACCTAGTCTATATGGCATGATTGTAGATTAAAACAAGCTCAGTGATTTATCTAAGTCTTCAAGAACAGTTGTCTCATGCTCTGCAATGATTAGCTGTTCTTAGAGTCCAGTGTACAAAATTCAGGACTTTTTCTACATGGCTTTCTAGCAATGTGAGAATGTGCTATCTGCTACCATGAGGACAATAGTTGTGGTGACTGGGGAGTCAAACTGAGAATGGGTGAAAGAAGGTTGCAAACTGTAGTAGTGCAGTATTTTTTTTTCAGTGCTTGAGGACTAATGGGGGAGGAGATAGTGGTGCTACTGCCTCCCTTATGACTTTTAGCCAGTTAGGACATTCAGTGGGATTTGGGAGAACAAGTTCATATCCTGCTCTGGAGCAGGGAGTGGAACCCAGGTAATCCCCTAGTTGGGGGAATAATTTAACAGCCATGTTTCAATGGAGCCTGAGAGAGTGGGAACATCTTCAATAGTAGATCTTGAGATACCCACCCCAGAATAGCCTGAACTGGAAGGGAAGTCCCTGCTCTTGAGCAGAGATGTGAACCTGGGGTTTCCCACATCCCATGTGAGAGGCCTAAAAGTTATGAAGTGGCACCACCATCTACTTTGTGATTGGTGCCTAAATCCTCTTCTGATTCTATCCTGAAAAACTGAAATGTTTGATTTTGGTAACATTGAAACAATTTGACATTTCTGAAACTTCTCTTTTGTTTCAACTGAAATGAAAGTTTGCAGAAATCTACATGAATTTGCAAAATGCTTTGGTTGATCACTCTGCATTTTTTTCAGGACAAAAATAAGTTTTTGTTTGAAAAATTTTGCTCAGTTCTACTTGCCATTAACATCTCAGCTACGTTACCTTAAATTT
Organism: Chelonoidis abingdonii; assembly: GCF_003597395.2. NCBI lineage: Eukaryota > Metazoa > Chordata > Testudines > Testudinidae > Chelonoidis > Chelonoidis abingdonii. The sequence continues at coordinate 69,731,588 of NC_133776.1, forward strand.
GACTGAAGACAATGTAGAAATACTTCCTACGTACACATGGAAATATGGCAGACCTTGATAAACCTTTATATGCTTGTTACAGAACAGATATTTCTAAAAGGGGAAAACCTATCTTGCCTTACCAGTCTGCATGCGCAAATGATTTTAAATCACACAGACAATACTTGGCCACTGCTTTTTTTTGTCCTCTGCTAATCAGTGTTATGATTACTTCAGCACACACACAATTGGTGAAATTTTGTGTGTCCCCATGGACCTATATGTTGTATACTTTTTTATAATGGTTCCTAAAATGTTTCTTGTTAAACCTTTGTTCTGTTACTTAAATAAAAATTGCATCATGCAAGTTAAAAATATGGTCGTCTGTAAAGAAACTGATTTCACTCCAGGCTACAGAAAAACTGCAATATTAAGAACCTATTTGTTTATCTACTCCAATAAACTTTGTTTAAAATGAAACTCTGCTATAACTTAAATTTTACAGTTACATACTTCATCTCATATAGGAACTCAACCTATAGCTTCCTGCAGGCAAAATAACATAAGTAGGAATTGTGGCTGCTAAAGGACTGCAGGGTTGGGTCTACAGCAGATAAAACTAGGAATTTAGAGACAGTCAAAATACCTAGGCACAGCAGACTGATACAAGGATGGCCTTCTGACATGATATGGGAACTGAAACTTAACAAACGGCCCAGTAGCCAATGTTCAGTAGATGCAGCCTATGCTAGAACTTCTATTCAAATTCTGTTCACAAGGAAGAGTCAGAAAGGTGGGAAGTTACAGACTGTGCTTGACATTTGATTATCAGAACTCAACCAAAAGGTGTGAGTTTCTCATTAAGCAGTCTGCTCAGGGCATGACACTTTCATTACATGATTTTATTTGGTAGTATGAGGTAATTTAAGAGCCTCATTGTGCTGAACAAATTAAGGTAAAGTAACTTGACTATATGACTGTGAAATGTGTTCTTTTCCTAGTTTACATTTGTCGCACATCCTGAATGTTGTCAGCATCAAGCAGATCCTAGAGAACAATATTACTAATGATGGAGTGAGTACTTCCATATCAATAATATATTGTATTTGCAAACTTTTATAGTATAACAAAAATTGTATATATTTTGTTTACACATTTTAAAAAACAGTCAGTGAATCTGAGCTTATAAATGCTAAGATAACCAAAGAACTGAAATGATTATATTCATCCACCTAGCTAACTATCCAAGCTTGTGGCTACAATCTCACTTTGAATAAGGAGTCATGATTTTGTCTAACATTTAACTTTCAGAATATAACCAAAGCCTCTTGAGTTCCTCAAGAAAGGACAATCGTAAGAAAAATAAGAATAGCTTGTCTCTAGTTGTATTACACTGAGGGCATATTGCTTGTTGAACACATTAGCACTGGATATTGCCCATGGGAAGAAGGGTAGAAAGGAATGTGAAATTGTGTTCCTTTGGGCTCTGTAGAACCTCAATAGGTTAGTATGGATAGGCTGTAAGATTAAAGAGCTGTTTTAGCATGTTATGGTTGACTAATACCTGAAGCTGTACCAGCCTTGCTATCCTCAGGAGTATTTCTTAGAAATATGGGTTAGTTCATTATATTTTGCTATTTCAATTTTCTCATTGTTACTTTTTACCACCTTGCTCTATGTCTTCGTCACACTCCTGCAGTTTGAGTTGGCACAGAGTTCCCAGCAGTGTGGTTGTGTGAATGTTTCTCAGCAAGCCAAATGAATGGTGATAGATGGATTAACTGGTAGAGAGCTCTGGTGTGCCTGTGGTTTGCACTGTGGCAGATTCTAGGATTCAGGACTGCTGAGTCCAGCTTGTTGGGAGGTGCCTGACAAAAGTCTGGTTAGTATTCCAGCTGATGATGAAATGACAGAAAGCTCAAGCTGAAGCTTCAAACACACACACACTTTGTATTCTGGGCATTGGAGTCTGGACATCAGGTTTTCTTGCAAACTTAGTCTTGGGAGGATATGACCGAGGTCTATACAATCATGACTGGGGTGGAGAAAGTAAAAAAGGAAGTGTTATTTATTGCTTCTCATAACACAAGAACTAGGGGTCACCAAATGAAATTAATAGCAGCAGGTTTAAAACAAAAGGAAGTATTTCTTCACACAAAGCACGGTCAACCTGTGGAACTCTTTGCCAGAGGATTTTGTGAAGGCCAAGACTATAACAGCATTCAGAAAAGAACTAGATAAATTCATGGAAGATAGGTCCGTCAATGGATATTAGCCAAGAAGGGTAGGGATGGTTTGCCAGAAGCTGGGAATGGGCAACAGGGGATGGATCACTTGATGATTATCTATGTTATTAATTGCCTCTGAAACATCTGGCACTGGCCACTAGATAGACCATTGGTCTGACTCCGTATGGCCATTTGTACATTCATATGTCTTCCCTGACTTCAGGCAATGAGGAAACTAAATGCCAGTAGTAACTGAGTATTTAGACTTTTATAGTGCTGTCTGAAATCAAGTAGCAGAGAAACAAACTTTTTTCAGTGCTCAAAGTGCAAACTTTGGATTAGTTTAGGTCCACTTGTTTATAGATGTATGCATTTGCAATTGTCTGTATTAAACACATTGTGTTTGAAAAGGTCCAGCTTGCCAAATCATCCAGGTTGCTCTCTGTGATTTTTTTTCCCCTTCCTTGTTGTTATTTACTACTCCACCAATCTTTGTGTCATCTGCAAATTTATCAGCACTTGTTTTTAGCACTTGACACCTAGATCCTTGATAGAAATGTTGAATAGCATCAATCCTAGTACAGCTCCCTACAGAACCCTACTAGAAACACCCCCATTCTCCACTGACAGCTACTTTGTGTTCTGACACGATCATCTTCAATACACTTTTTGCTTCAGGGCACTATCAAAAATGATATAACCAAGATGTAGGATTCAGAGGTGGAAGCATGGAACAACTTGCATACGAAGAGAGTGAAAAGTTTCAAACTACTTAGTAAAGAGTTGAGTAGGATGGACTGTGTACTTAAAGTAACAAATGGTAACAGTAAAAGTAATTCAGGTTCTCTTTGTTTCCTTTAATCTGAAATAAGACTTGTCTTACACTGAGAATACAAGTTTTGCTGTCTATATTTAAACCCAATATGTGTTTCAAGTTTAAAATGTTGGCATTTTGAACTCCCATACCACCTGAGAATGCCTTGCATGTAACAAGCTCTTGTTCACATTTTTAAAGGATGTTGGAAAAACTAGAGGAGCCACAAAAACATGATTTGTGAGCTGGAGAGAGTGCCTTCCAGGAAGAGACTGAAGGAGCTCAATCTGTTCAGATGATCACAAGGAAGATCAAGAGGTGTCCTCATTACAGTATGTAAGTACATTGATGGGGAGGGGAAAAAAAATACTAAAAAGCTCTTTAACCTAGCAGAGAAACCATAGTAAGAACCAATTGCTGGAAGCTGAAGCCTTACAAAATCAGAATTAGAAATAAGGCACAAATTCAGCAGTGAGGGTGGTTGACCATTGGAACAAACTACCAAGAGAGGTGGTGGAATTTCCATCTCTTGATGTCTTCAAATCAAGACTGGATGCCTGTTGAGAAGGTATGCTTTTCAGGGCCGCACAGAGGATTCAGGGGGCCTGGGGCAAAGCAATTTCGGGGGCCCCTACCATAAAAAATTGCAATACTATAAAATATTATATTCTCATGGGGTCCCTTGCGGGGCCTGGTGCAAATTGCCCCACTTGCCCCTCCCCCGCCCAGATGACACTGGGAAAAATAAACCTTCTGCATCGCAGCACAAACACAGTTTTGAGAAAACTTCTTTACAAGGTATCACTGGTTCTCAGCATCAGCTAGTGTTAAAAGGCACTAAAGCTCATTAAAAGGGTTGGACAAATATTTTCCATCAAATCTTTTTCTGGATTGAAAATTAGGGGTTTTTAAAAAGCAGAAAAAAATCACGGACAATGTCTGCTTTCCTTCAAAATTAGTTGTTTTGTTTTTAATTGAAAAGCTGAAATTAGTCTGCCAAAACTTGAATATGGTTTGGGGTTTCAGAAGTGTGTGGCCAAATATTTGCTGCTCTGTGTTTGATTGTTTAAAGAAACAATAAAAAAATTCTGCTTAAAAAGAATCAAAAAAACTTTTGAACCACCTCAGCTTGTGACAAATGCCTGAGCCATCAGTCAGGCAGATTTTTCCAGGTTTCTGATACTCTGCTGGCTTCCTTGACTCATATCTGTCTCCATAACTTTGGGTTCATTTAGCTACTTAGAACATAAGAACAAGCCATACTGGGTCAAACCAAAGGTCCATCCAGCCCAGTATCCTGTCTACCGACAATGGCCAATGCCAAGTGCCCAGAGGGAGTGAACCTAACAGTGTAATGATCAAGTGATCTCTCTCCTGCCATCCATCTCCACCCTCTGACAAACAGAGGCTAGGGACACCATTCCTTACCCATCCTGGCTAATAGCCATTAATGGACTTAACCTCCATGCATTTATCTGTTTCCTAGGGACTGGCTCCATGGGGTCCCTCACAAACTGGAGACGGTTACTGTGGGTTTGTCTTAGTATAGCTTATGTACATACTCCACGAACTGAGCATTTGAGCTTGTTCCAGAATCTGGGATGAGCCTATGTTGTGAAAACTGAAATGCTTCAAAATAGCACATGCATGTGAATGGACACAGAGTGCTAAAATTAAATTAACCCAGGGGTTCTCAAACTGGGGGTCAGGACCCCTCAAGGGGTCACAAAGTTATTACTGGGGGTCACGAGCTGTCAGTCTCCACCTCAAACCCTGCTTTGCCTCCAGCATTTATAATAGTGTTAAATATATTAAAAAGTGTTTTTAATTTATAAGGGTGGTGGGTGTTGCACTCAGAGGTTTGCTATATGAAAGAGGTCACTAGTATAAAAGTCTGAGGACCAGTGAATTAACTCCTCTGGAGCCTCAGGGAATGCAGGGGAGAGGGGGGTCTCCCTTGGTAGGGTTGGGAAGGATATTGCTTTTCTCATGTGATCCCTCCCCCAATTTTAAATGAAGCTACCCTCCCCTGACATGAATCTCCCTATGGCACTGAAATTAAATATAGACTATATAATTTGGCATTTGAGAAGTGAAAGGGATGGTAGTCCTAATGGAAAAGCTAACAGCTTGGCTCTTCTGCAAGTCTCAAACTGCTGAATAAGCTTTAGGGTGGGCAAGGCTGTGCCTCCCAAACAGCCTGGCCCTGCCTCCTATCTGACCCCCATCTACTTCCTGCCCCTCGACTGCCCGCCCCCCCTCAGAATCCCCAACCCATCCTGCTCCTTGTCCCCTCACCGTCCTCCAGAGACCCCCCACCACCACCTGGGAACCCACCCCTGCTCCCTGTCCCCTGACTGCCACGACCCCTATCCACTCCCTAGCTGAGTCCTGACAGACCCCCGGAACGCCCATGATCCAACCCCCCGATTCCCTGTCCCCCTCCCTGCCCCTTAGCCAACCCTCCCCAGGCCCCTTACCCTCAGCTTCCCCCTCACCCAGAGCCTCAGCCCATCCAGCAGCATCCCTCGACAGCTGCAGCGTGGCTCTGGCGGGGACCCTGAGCTCCTCCCCCCTCAGAGCCATGTGGTCAGGGGCAGGGCTGGGAGCTCTGCTCCCTCCGCTCAGCCTGGAGCTCCCAGCCCTGCCCCCTGACCATGCAGCTCTGAGGGGGGAGGGGCTCATGGGCCCCGCCAGAGCCACGCTGCAGCTGTTCAGGGATGCCGCTGGATGTGCTGAGGCTCCGGGAGAGGGGTGGGGCTGGGGAGGGTTGGCTCAGCCATTCTCGTGGGGGCCTCTGCAGGGCCTGGGGCAAATTGCCCCACTTGTCCCCCCACCCTCTGGGCGGCCCTGATGCTTTTTAGTGCAACACTAGATATTTGGCTCAATACAGAACTAACTGGGTGAAATGTCGTGACTTGTGTCGGACTAGATGACCTAAAGGTCCCTTCTAGTCTTACTATCTATTTAATTAATTTACAAAATGGCATGCCATTTAAAATGTCTTCCAGTTAATTTCTTCTACCTCATAACATTTGTTGACTTTTGTAACCACCACTGTATGTTGGACAGAGGTTGTCATTGAGCTGTGTGCATAACTGTCATTTTCCTTCTTGCACAGTTTGTATGTTATGCACAGACATGTTCTTTGGGATTTGACTGAGTGCGCTCATGGGTCTGCATTATGTATCTGGACTATAAAGAAGCTGAAAGGCTTCACACTGCATGGATAAATAGGTAGTCTACTTGCTGAATCAGCTTAAGTTACATACTTGATTTATGGATTGTAACTTTGAGCAGTTGCCGTTGGTATCAGGAGCTTGATTGACTATCACCCCTCACTGAGGCAATCTTGCCTAGAGGTTGGGAGTTGGGGCAAGGAGTAATGGATTTTTCTTGAACGTTAAACATCAGACTACCTTCAGTAACAAAAGGAAATGGATGAACAAGGAATTGTAATCTCTCATGCTGAGGTTTGGAGATTTCCCCATGCAGTGTACACAGGGCTGCAGGACTTGGCATAATGTGGCTCATTAGCCTTGGCTTTAAGTAAACTGGTTAAGAGAACAACAAATGAAGTTACTTGGAACTTCAGCATCAACAGAGGGAAGTCCAGTGGCAGCTTGTGATGGATATTGTTCTCGATCTCACTGTTGCTGGGCAAGGTTGCTGTAGGGAATTACAATTTAAAGTTAAACAGTATATCCCTGATTGTTATGAATATTGATCTTAAAAATAACAGGTTAGATAAATCATTTTTCTGCCAAAGTCACCTTTCTGCTTCTCAATGTGACTTCAGATCTTCAGCCAACATATGAAAAGACTGAGAGATACGTCAGCAAATGTGATATGCAGTTCTCTCTAACAGAAAAGAAATCAGGCACACTGTATACATCTGTTACTACTCATTATGTACACTATCACTGAATGATTAATAAACTTACGCACTGTACCTGCTATCATTTTTTGGGTGTTCAGTTTTATTAACTCTGGTTTTTATTATCTTCTCAATCCAATTACTTCATAAAGTAGGGGTTCCTACTGTAATAAAGCTACAACCACTTGGCTAAAGATTAAGTTCTAATTGCCTCCATTCTCATTTGGCCCCCTGTTATCCACAATGGACTCTTGCTGCAGAGCTGTGTATGCACAGCTAACCAAAGATGTAGTGGTGGTGGGTGGTATGTAAATAAAAACCTTAACAGATTGACCAATTCTCAGCAAAAGGAATTGCTCTTCCTGACATTCAGTCAACTGGTCTTAGCTACAATTACATACCTCACATTTTTTGACTTCAAAGAGAAGAGGTTAAATATGATTACTTTCAAAGAGACCAGTTTTCGATAACTTGTTATAGCAGTTGCAGTCCTTTCTGCCAGTGTCTAAAGCATATGAAATGACAAAACTTAAATTTAACTTGAAAATTATCTAATTTACTAATGAAAAATGTATGTGGAAAGTATAATAAATGCAAGCCACATAGTACTCCTGTGGAACTAATTTGAAAGCCATAGCAAATATGTTGTATTTTCTATATCAAACTGGTACAAAATGAGAACAATAACAGACCTCTAATTTGGCTGAGTAAAGCCTTGTTTTCTTTTCTAAAGGATAAAGAAAAAAATAATTAATTCTTCTCCATTTTGCGAGAGCCAGAAAGATGCTCTGTGGCCAAAAGTGATTAAATAATTCTACATTTTTTTTATTTAACTTTATTTTATGGTAAATGTGATGCTTCCACAGCTCAGTGTCCATTCTTCAATGCATGACAAGAGTTCAGCAAACACTCTTGATTAGCAGATTCTCTTAAGAGTTTTTTGAAAGTAGCTTAATCAAAACCTTGTAAGACAGAATTTTGAAAGAGCCTAAGGTCATCCAGTGGGATCTGAGCACTCCACTCCCTTGGGCTCATTTGAAAATCCCAGTTGAAAAATCTGAATGCATATGTATTGCTTCTCCTTTGTCTGCTGTTTGCTAAATTTTCTCAGGTATTCCGCGTCATTTACAGATACAAAATTAAAAAGGAAAACTATGTTTATAACTTTCAAGGTGTTTCTGATGCAATATATTTAAATACCTACTTGTTTTAGTTCTAAGGTTGATCATTCTGTAACTTCTCATATGAACTATAGCTCCCTTTTAAAGAGAAGTTGCATACGCAGTTGGCTACTCTCCAGTCTTCCAGCACAAGTAGCTGGATCCAATGATAGATTAGATTCTTTGAGTAGCTCAACTAATTGGTCTTTTCAATGATCTATTATGCATGTCATCCAGTCCTGAAGTCACACTGAAGTTTAGTTTTTTGACTTCCATCTTTTGTTTTACTCTGAAGAATACAGTGGTCTTGCTTTCGTTTCCTCTGAACAGTAAGTTCAAGATAGTTAGTTATTTTACAGCTTTCACCTCTGTGCTGAACACCAAATCTATAACCTCTAAAATCGCACTTCTTTAATCCTACTTCACATTAAGCTCTGGGAGAAGTCATGCACGCTGCCTGTTAACCTCACCTCAGGCTTGGTCTACACTACGTGTTTAAACTGATTTTAGCAGCGTTAAACCGATTTAATGCTGTACCCGTCCACACTGCGCGGTCCTTTATATCGATATAAAGGGCTCTTTAAATCGGTTTCTGTACTCCTCCCCGATGAGAGGAGTAGCGCTAAAATCGGTATTACCATATCGGATTAGGGTTAGTGTGGCCGCAAATCGACAGTATTGGCCTCCGGCAGGTATCGCCACCAGAGTGCACACTGTACCTACTTGACAGCATGCTGAACTCGTCCATGCAGGGCCAGGAAACAGGAAAGCCCCGCAAATTTTGATTTTCATTTCCTGTTGCCTGCGTTGGGCTTTGATCAGCATGGGACTGGCATGCGTCCCAAGATCAAGGCTCCAGCTGAGCGCGTACGGAGATATGGATCTGATGCTTGTGATGGGGCGAAAGACGGAAATCTGTTCTATCAGAAGTCCGTACAGAAGACGAAATGCAAAGCGTTTGAAAAAAATCTCAGGCTACACAGTGCTGCATGAAACGTAACGGCGACCAACTCAAAATGGACGCTCATGGAGAAAGAAGGGTCGGTACTGAGGAGCTATAGCTATTCCACATCCCCGCAGTCTCCGAATTTTGATTTTGGCTGAGTCAGCCTGTAGATTCAAAAATTGTCGGCGTGGTTCAGGGGATAGTCATCAATTTATCCCCCATGTGAAAGGAAGAAGGAAAGAATCGTTCTTGACTTCTGTCAAGTTCACCCTGTCACTGAATGCCCTGTGCTGCTGGGTAGATGCGGGATGGGTGCGGACGAGTGATAAGCGGAGGTATCTCGATCCTTCTCCCCTGCCGGAGTGCAGATGGGGCGTAGATGGTAGCCGTTCTTGTTATCAACCGTGAGTCCGGCTAGCTGCAGGTGAGGGCTGGCAGGGGGGGGTGCCTGGGGTGAAAAAGAAGATTTGCTTGGGTCGTTGGCAGGTAGGGAGTTACAAGGCGGCTGTAAGCGTCGATTCATCATAGCAACGGGCTGATATGCTCGTCAGCCCCTCCTCTTGTCCCTGTGAAGGATAAGATTCTGGTCTGCCGCAGAGACTGTCACAGGAGCAGCGGCATGTGGCTCCTGTCGGACGCGACGGGGCTTAATGTCCTGCGTGAGTTCTAGTCGAGGGGGGCTGCCGCGCCCTCATTTTATCTCTCTAACAAGGGGCAGCGTGTTCTTATGTGATGCGACTCTTTTAACTTCATGGCGACATGAGGTGGAGGGACCGGTGCCACAGTACCAGGAAGTTGTGGGAGGAGGAAGCACGGGTGGGGTTGTTGTTGCAGAGCACACCGTGAGTGATGTAGGCTCGGTCATTTCTGGCGGGATGTGACACTAGCAAGACTGTCGCTCTGTGGGTTACACTGGGGGTCTCTAATACATTGCCATTATTCTAGCAGACTACTCTTTTTAGAAACCATAAGAGGGATTATCGGGGAAGTCGATCCAGTTTTGCCTTTTGCCCTGGCAACTCAGCCAGGGCCATGATAGCAGCAGACGAGTCAGGGAACGACAGATTAACGTCGATTCTTGCCAATGTTACACCGCAGCAGATGGTACGACGAATGTTACGTCTCTGTATTCATGCAAAAGCAATCATGAGTGCTGCTGTCTGTAGACTGGAGGTATCGCCTCTGTCCGCGCTCCAGTATTTTAGATCTTGTGACTGTAAAAAAACAAAAAAAAAAAAAAGCTGACGGGCTCATGGTTGCCGTGCTATGCGTCTGCCAGGACAATCCAGGTGGAAAAAGGGCACAAAATGATTGTCTCCGTTGATTTCTGGGAGGACGGAGACTGATAAATTACCCATAACACACCTGCGCAATGATTTTTGCCCCATCATGCATTGGGATCTCAACCCAGAATTCCAGTGGGCGGGGGAGACTGCGGGAACTATGGGATAGCTACGGAATAGCTACCCACAGTGCAACGCTCTGGAAATCGACGCTCGCCTCGGACCATGGTGTTTAATGTGGCCGCGTGCACTCGACTCTATACAATCTGTTTTATAAAACTGGTTTATGTAAAATCGGAATAATCCTGTAGTGTAGACGTACCCTCAGACTGCAGAGATATCAGTATGTCTACTAACGTAGACAGCCATCACTGACTGTATTCTTTCGTAGCTGCCAGTTACTTGCCTGAACAAGAGTAGAGCTGGGTGAAAGACTTTGGCCAAAACCTTTTTTAGCAAAAAATTCAGATTCGCTGATGACAAAACATTTTGTTAACTTGTTTGGTTTTGCCAAATTGTGTCTTTAAAAAAAAAACAAACAAAAAAACCTCTCTCTCCCAACCTCCCTCCAGGTCAAAAGTCCTTGTTTGGACATTTTTACAGTGCAGCAGTTTGATTTTGCAGTTCAGAATGACTCTGATTTGAAATATCCTTCAATATTTTTTTAAAGTTCAAAACCCATTAAAAGTGCTGGAAGTATACACACAATGTTCTTTTGGGTTGAATGTGATGTTTTGATACAAAAGCCCTTTTTTATTTTTGATTTGCTAAAAACTGAAAATTTTCATTTTCAGTTCAGCCTGAAACAAAGTTTTCCAGTTTTTTGGAATTGCTAGCAAACAGACATCAGTTATTTGCACAGATCTAAATGAGGGAGCTTGTAATGGTGGAAAGAAGGCTAGCAGTTGTGTTTTTTTTTTTTTCATTTTGGTAAAGATTCTAGTTTACTAGATATTGTTTTCCGTTCTGCTACAGTGACAATCAGGCCAGCCAATATTTAACTATCTAGTCCTTGAAGTAATCTGTGGATTTGACCAGTGTCTTAAGTACTGAATTTGTTAGACTTATCTGTTTTTGTCTATTTCTTATACATATTTTTAGCTCCCTTAAGCTCCTTTTTGCTTCCTACATGTTTTGAAGAGTAGATTTTCCATTCCATTGGCAGATTCTATATATGGTCCTTTGGGAGCTTACCTGCAATTATGATCATAAACACAGTACACTGAAGACTAAATTCCAAGTTTATCTTCAAAAGAGAAATAGTAACCTAACATATTAGGTTTCAAAGTTAGATGATTACAGGTATGACTTCTAAATACACCATACTACTTTTCTGTTTACTTTCATAGTCTCAAAAGTTTCAATAACAGCATCATTCATATCCCACAATCTCTGGAAAAATTGTTTCCAAAAAAGCCAATATGTTGAAGAGTGCAGTTGTAAATTCTTTAACTGGTATTGGCAGACAGATGGCTAGGATAATTATTTCTCATGTAAAGCAGGCATAGTTAAGGTATAAAAAGAACTAGATAAAGCTGCAGGAAACTCTCTTAGCTTTGTATCCAGAGAATCAGTGTTAACAAGTCAAATTAGTCATTTTTATTTAGGAGATATAAAAAAAGCATATGCTTTTTTGCTATACCAGCTGTCATAAAATTTTGGAGAAAAGTGTTGCTTCTAAGGCTTCCAGGGGGAATATTTCACAGAAATATTTTAACCTTTATAGCTTGCAAAACCAATTGGCTTCCTTTCCCATAAACTATATTTTGGCTGAAATTCTTGAATAACAGAGCTTTAGCTTGTAGAAAAAAATCTCTCTGAAGAAAATAACTGGACTGCCTTCTAGTGGCCTTACTGATCATAGATCACTTTTATAGAGAACCTAGCTCTTCATACAATTGTGCTGTGATAGTCAGTCAGATAAAGCCAAGTTTTAACACCTGAGCAAAAACATTTAGTATTCAGAATTTTAAATGTTTAAATAATATGTGCATTTTGATAAACACAAAGGCAAATCTTTCTAGATCTGCCTGTATGCAATGTTCTTAAAATCCATAGCAAAGAAGGACCTCTGGCCTTTTTCCGTATGATTGAATTGTGCATGTGCATTACTGCTAGCTCTGATCTTCCTTTTACTATAAATTCCTAACCTGAGTGCCTGTACCCTTTGAGCCTGTACCTTTTGTACTTTTATTCCACTGAGTTTTTTAAACCCCTTGGACTTTTCATCTAAGAAACATCATCTCTTAGTAAATATATTCAAGAGACTTGATGAAAAACAGACTTGTTGAATGAAATATTGCTGTATGCAATTCTCAGTTACCATATGCCAGGATAGTAATTTGAGTTTTTGGATGTAATCAGAAAAAATACCAACTTCCTGCAAAATTAGTAGCAGAAAATTGAGTGACTTTCTATGGGAAAAGGATATAAGAATAAAACAATATTTGGATGGTGTTAATTAGTAAATACAGTGACACGGCTTGCATAAATTGCAATCTTAAATGTCCAGGTTGTCATAGCAACTTGAGTATATTTGTCCTTTGTTACTATTTTGATTACCTCATTGCAGAGGGCTTTCTCAGATATGAAATATTTTTAACATAGTTGAGAATAGTCACATTTTGTGTTATCACCATAGTTATCTAATTAAAAATATTTATCCATTGTATGCAGATATCCTTCCCACTGTACTCTGAATAGAGGATACAGACAGTACATATACTCCATTTCCTTCCTTCCTGAAGATCACCTTCAGTTAAAGCTAAATAACAAAAAATTAAACTCAACCTTAGCTTCCCCTCCCCCAGTTTTTTCATTCCTCTAGCACATCCTGTGTTCCAGCTTTTAGTGCCCTTTGCCTTAGACATTGAAATCAATCCTATGTCCTGGTTGGGGTAAATCAAATCCTTCTGCTGAAATCAGCATTGAGAAATGATTTTGCAGGGTTGGATCCTGAAATCTGGATTTATAGAAGTGGCCTGCATCCTTATGCAGGGTCCTACAACTTGCCCGCCTGTTCAACCACTTGCTGAGTAGAAATAAAATGTAATATGTGTTTTCCATATAAATTATATCCCAAAAGCTACACAGTTAAATAGCTATAGAGCTTAATATTTCTTCTTTTGCTACTGTTTGAGATGTTGCTGTGAAGAAAGAGTTCAGATAGAAGAGGACTTGGTGTCAGTACAGCATGGAGCATATGAACGCTTTTATTTTCAAGTGTTGTATAGAAGGCAATTGCATAAACCGAAGCAATTCCCTGTTGCAGACTTAAACCAAAAACTGCTCAGAGGGTCACCTATCTCTAGCACTCAGACACCCAGTTCCCAATGGGAGCCACACCCCAAATAAATCCATCTTACTCTGTATAAAGCTTATATAGGGTAAACTCATAAATTGTCCGCCCTCTATAACACTGATAGAGAGATATGCACAGCTGTTTGCTCCCCCCAGGTATTAATCACTTTCTCTGGGTTTACTAATAAACAAAAGTGATTTTATTAAGTATAAAAAGTAGGATTTAAGTGGTTCCAAGTAATAACAGACAGAACAAAGTAAGTTACCAAGCAAAATAAAACATAACACAAGTCTAAGCCTAATACTTTAAGAAACTGAATACAGGTAAATCTCATCCTCAGAGATGTTCCAATAAGCTTCTTTCACAGACTAGACTCCTTCCTAGTCTGGGCCCAATCCTTTCCCCTGGTACAGTCCTTGTTAGTTCCAGCTCAGGTGGTAACTAGGGGATTTTTCATGACTGGCAGCCCCCTTCGTTCTGTTCCACCCCCTCTTTACAAGGCAGGAATTTTTTGTCTCTTTGCATCCCCACCCCTGCTTCTAAATGGAAAAGCACCAGGTTTAAGATGGATTTCAGTTCAGGTGATGTGATCACATGTCACTGTAAGATCTTCTTCTTCATTACCTAGTAGCTGGAAGACGCCTACACCGGAAGGCTTGCAGGTAAACAAATCCATTCACAGTTCATTGATTCTGAAGCACCCTTAATGGCTTCCACTTAACATGTTTACATCAGTAATACAAGTTTATATCTTATTCTCCTAACTTCAAACATAGAAATAATACATGCAAACAAATAGGATGAACAGACTCAGTAGATCATAAGCTTTGTAATGATACCTTACAAGAGACCTTGTTAATGAGGATATTCTAGTTACATTATATTCACACTCATTAGCATATTTCCGTAAAACAAATGGAGTGCAATGTCACACCGTCCATGGTGAGAAGATGAACGTCAACTTTGTACAGATGCTGAAGAAAAGAAAGCTTCTATTTTGATGGAGCATGACATAAATTGAGATGTAAAAGTCATGGATGAAAGGTTAAAAATAAACAGAGATGGCAATAATGCTCAAGGCCATTGTTGCACAGATGGTGGCAGGAAGCTGTAGAAAGAGAACCCTTGATCATCAAATTAACACTAAGGGTCTGAAGAGGCTAAGCACTAGGGAAGTAGAGGATATATAGATTTCAGCTTAAGTCTCCTTATGCCAAGATGCTCTTCAACCTTGGAAAGTAATGGTAATTGATCAAGATAAGGGTCATGAGGACAGGGAGACGTCATTAAATGTATAAAAATAGTATAACTGTGTATCAATCTGATTAAAAATGGAATGAGAATTGAAAGAAGAGAGAGAAATGAACCTTATGGAATTGCACATGAGGGGTTTGGTGTTGTACAGGGGCAGCCACCCATGATAGGGTAGAGAGGAGAGAAACATTGCTTAATCAGGTATTGCTGTTGGATTTACGACTGCTTTGGATCAAAACTACCATACTGGTCCCTACCTAATTAACAAATAGTCAATAAAGTCCATAAGTTAGTTTGAAACCCTTTCTTGACATTTTGGGTATTTTCTTGGCTACGTGCCATTATTCTCTCATATATTACTGCAATATTTCAAATCAATTGCAATATTGTAAAACAAACTTTGCCTGTACATAAAATAGGGAAGGCAGAGGAAAATCCTTAGTGTTTTGTTTTTTGTGGGGGGGAACCATTTTTATTTGATCACTATGTAAACATGTCCATACTTTCCCAATGGGGTGCTGCAAGCATAATAGCTGGTCTGGCTTTTCCTGGAATTAAAACTTTCTGTGATTTCAGGAGTCCTCAGACATAGAATCTTAAGAGAGTTATGATTGCAATTAAGTAGTAACTTAATAATAACTTAATTAGACTTTTGTGCTGGGGATGGGTTAGGTTTTTTTCCTGCAACATCTTTAGCCTAGCAACATTTAAAAAAAAAAGTCACAAAAATATTAAGTCCATTCACAACAGGAGGTAAATACTGTCATTCCACATTGGTAAATGTACCTCATATAGAATCATAGAATATCAGGATTGGATGGGACCTCAGGAGGTCATCTAGTCCAATCCCCTGCTCAAAGCAGGACCAATTCCCAACTAAATCATCCCAGCCAGGGTTTTGTCAAGTCTGACCTTAAAAACCTCTAAGGAAGGAGATTCCACCACCTCCCTAGGTAACCCATTCCAGTGCTTCACCACTCTCTGAGTAAAAAAGTTTTTCCTAATATCCAACCTAAACCCCTCCCACCACAACTTGAGACCATTACTCCTTGTTCTGTCATCGGGTACCACTGAGAACAGTCTAGATCCATCCTCTTTGGAACCCTCTTTCAGGTAGTTGAAAGCAGCTGTCAAATCCCCCCTCATTCTTCTCTTCTGCAGACTAAACAATCCCAGTTCCCTCAGCCTCTCCTCAGAAGGCATGTGCTCCAGCCCTGTAATCATTTTTGTTACCCTCCATTGGACTCTTTCCAATTTTTCTACATCCTTCTTGTTCTGTGGGGCCCAAAACTGGACACAGTACTCCAGATGAGGCCTCGCCAATGTCGAATAGAGGGGAATGATCACATCCCTTGATCTACTAGCAATGCCCTTACTTATACAGCCCAAAATGCTGTTAGCCTTCTTGGCAACAAGGGCACACTGTTGACTCATATCCAGCTTCTCATCCACTGTAACACTGTATATCTTGCAGATCATTCAAATTTTCTGTACCATTTTTGCAGCACGTTGACTGCTACATAGTGGTTTTCAGAACCTTGAATGCTGCAGTTTTATATATTTCCTGTGCTGTTTGTGTTGTGGTGGTAGGGGAGCTTAAGAGAGAACTCAGAATGGAAAACCGTCTTTTCTGCTGTGATGGGCATGTAATTAACCGTCTGACCACTGGTCCACAACACAGAATATGATGCCCCTTGGCTTCTCAGAGGCCATGCATAACTTTTGTCTGCATAGCTTCATAAAGCTTTGTAATAGGTTTTCTATTAAAGAAAATCTGTGAGTGAGCATGATAACTAGAATCTGCCCCAGCTACAAGCTTGACGCAGTGTTTGCTGAAATCTGCAGCAAAAAGTAGAATTAATCTATATTCTAGCATAGGAATAGCTTCATTTCAGCCCTTTGCACCTATGTGACTTGGAATGAATTTTTCTGTTTTTTCTTTCAGCTGCCTTCACTAGACAGTTCTCGTGCTGTCACTGGGTTACCTGTTTCGGCCCCTCTGAGCACAACTTGCGCAGCTGCAGCTCTCTGTGGGTAGGTCATTGTCTCTGAGGACTGAGGTAGTGGTGCTTTGGCTCTTTGGGCAATGCCCGCTTAATTTCTAACCCTTCTAGGGTGGTAAGGTCCCTAAGGAATTTGGAAACAACAACAACAAAAACAAAACAAAACAAAACAAAAAACCCCCCCCACATAACTCAAAAGAGGATCATCTGACAAACCTTCATTGAAACCCTGGACTTCTATCAGCACTTGTCTCCAAGCCAGTCAGTGCTTCTGCTGATCAGCCAGGGTCTGGTTATCTTTTCTAACGGGGATTTGTCCAGTTGGTAAGCTAGCTCAGTCTCTGGGCTGCAATCAGGCTTCTCTCTTTGCTGGTCAGCCCTGAACTGTGCTATGTATCCTCCTTTTAACTCCCCTGTCCATGTTTGATGGTTGCTGCAGGTTTAGTGGGGTGGGGGTTACTGGGTCCACAGGCTCTCAGTAACCTTCTTGTTGTCAGTGTGGGGCCTCTATCACATCATAAGCGTCATAAGAGAAATGTGCAATTTGTGTTAACTTGAAATTTAATCCCGTTGCCCAACTTCAGATTATGTTCATGTCAATTATTAAAATTAACCTCTTGGGTTTCTAACCATAGCCTCCCTCTATGATTTACATATCTGATTACATTTTGTTTACCAGACTAACGATTTGAAAACATTGTAACTTCTCTGGCTCTTAAAACTTCATTAGGAATAAGTTCTACCACTGAAATTTATTTGAGGGTTGAGCTGATAAAGACGTCAGAGAAACCAGCTTCATCTTATAAAGCTACAGGGTGGTCATCAGTGGAAACTTATTCCTATTAAAAGGTGCTACAGAAGGAGTAGGCATGCTGGATGTCAGTAAAATTTGTCTTTATTTTTGTTCTTTCACAACTGTGCTTAAAGTATAAACCCAACACAAACATTGGAAGTAGGCTTAGTTTTGGAAACCAGCTATGGTCTGTGGTGGCAAAAAGATTGCATACTGGATTCCTGTGCCTTAATCTACTATTAAAAAATTGCTGTTCAGTACTCTCCTCTCTCTCCACCATTTCTTATGAAATACATGTTTTGGGTAAAGTTCTAGAAAGCAGCTAAGTTCCATTTTCAAGAGTGATTTAGGCACTTAAAAACCTAAATCCCATTGATTTACACTGAGGTTTAAGCTCTTCATTGCCTAAATTGCTTTTGAAAACAGGTTATAGCTGCTTTTTAAAACTTTNAAAACTGGACACAGTACTCCAGATGAGGCCTCGCCAATGTCGAATAGAGGGGAATGATCACATCCCTTGATCTACTAGCAATGCCCTTACTTATACAGCCCAAAATGCTGTTAGCCTTCTTGGCAACAAGGGCACACTGTTGACTCATATCCAGCTTCTCATCCACTGTAACACTGTATATCTTGCAGATCATTCAAATTTTCTGTACCATTTTTGCAGCACGTTGACTGCTACATAGTGGTTTTCAGAACCTTGAATGCTGCAGTTTTATATATTTCCTGTGCTGTTTGTGTTGTGGTGGTAGGGGAGCTTAAGAGAGAACTCAGAATGGAAAACCGTCTTTTCTGCTGTGATGGGCATGTAATTAACCGTCTGACCACTGGTCCACAACACAGAATATGATGCCCCTTGGCTTCTCAGAGGCCATGCATAACTTTTGTCTGCATAGCTTCATAAAGCTTTGTAATAGGTTTTCTATTAAAGAAAATCTGTGAGTGAGCATGATAACTAGAATCTGCCCCAGCTACAAGCTTGACGCAGTGTTTGCTGAAATCTGCAGCAAAAAGTAGAATTAATCTATATTCTAGCATAGGAATAGCTTCATTTCAGCCCTTTGCACCTATGTGACTTGGAATGAATTTTTCTGTTTTTTCTTTCAGCTGCCTTCACTAGACAGTTCTCGTGCTGTCACTGGGTTACCTGTTTCGGCCCCTCTGAGCACAACTTGCGCAGCTGCAGCTCTCTGTGGGTAGGTCATTGTCTCTGAGGACTGAGGTAGTGGTGCTTTGGCTCTTTGGGCAATGCCCGCTTAATTTCTAACCCTTCTAGGGTGGTAAGGTCCCTAAGGAATTTGGAAACAACAACAACAAAAACAAAACAAAACAAAACAAAAAACCCCCCCCACATAACTCAAAAGAGGATCATCTGACAAACCTTCATTGAAACCCTGGACTTCTATCAGCACTTGTCTCCAAGCCAGTCAGTGCTTCTGCTGATCAGCCAGGGTCTGGTTATCTTTTCTAACGGGGATTTGTCCAGTTGGTAAGCTAGCTCAGTCTCTGGGCTGCAATCAGGCTTCTCTCTTTGCTGGTCAGCCCTGAACTGTGCTATGTATCCTCCTTTTAACTCCCCTGTCCATGTTTGATGGTTGCTGCAGGTTTAGTGGGGTGGGGGTTACTGGGTCCACAGGCTCTCAGTAACCTTCTTGTTGTCAGTGTGGGGCCTCTATCACATCATAAGCGTCATAAGAGAAATGTGCAATTTGTGTTAACTTGAAATTTAATCCCGTTGCCCAACTTCAGATTATGTTCATGTCAATTATTAAAATTAACCTCTTGGGTTTCTAACCATAGCCTCCCTCTATGATTTACATATCTGATTACATTTTGTTTACCAGACTAACGATTTGAAAACATTGTAACTTCTCTGGCTCTTAAAACTTCATTAGGAATAAGTTCTACCACTGAAATTTATTTGAGGGTTGAGCTGATAAAGACGTCAGAGAAACCAGCTTCATCTTATAAAGCTACAGGGTGGTCATCAGTGGAAACTTATTCCTATTAAAAGGTGCTACAGAAGGAGTAGGCATGCTGGATGTCAGTAAAATTTGTCTTTATTTTTGTTCTTTCACAACTGTGCTTAAAGTATAAACCCAACACAAACATTGGAAGTAGGCTTAGTTTTGGAAACCAGCTATGGTCTGTGGTGGCAAAAAGATTGCATACTGGATTCCTGTGCCTTAATCTACTATTAAAAAATTGCTGTTCAGTACTCTCCTCTCTCTCCACCATTTCTTATGAAATACATGTTTTGGGTAAAGTTCTAGAAAGCAGCTAAGTTCCATTTTCAAGAGTGATTTAGGCACTTAAAAACCTAAATCCCATTGATTTACACTGAGGTTTAAGCTCTTCATTGCCTAAATTGCTTTTGAAAACAGGTTATAGCTGCTTTTTAAAACTTTACCCATTGTATCAGAGAGAAAATGTCTTGAGTAAAACACCTAAATAAAACAGAGCTAGTTTTCATGAGGTCTAGCATTCTGATTATTTGGTCCTTTTCCTTTAAGAGTTCAGGGTTTGATTCTACAATGTTGCCACTTTCCAGTCAGCTGACACAGACAGTATCCTCAAACTTTTCCATGATTTGCAATATTTCTGATAACAAAAACAAACACCGCCCCCCCCCCCCCCAGATGCAGACCCGAGCTGATGAAAGATACTCAAGAGGAACTGGATAATGTATTACAGCTGCTGCCAGTCCCTTTGTGCTCTAACATATTTAGCAATCCTCTTATCGATTTTGGCTAGCTTGTTAACCCAGAGGCTGGGCTGCATGGGTGGGATGCAGAGATAACACAATTTTTAAATCTAAACTGGCAGCCAGAGGGCATAGCTGTTGGTCATTGTAATGGATAGTGAGGGTCAGCTGTGTATCTGGATTGTTTTTTGAAAGTGAGGTAAATTTCTCTCAGTCAAGTAGTGTTTTTTTGCTGAACTAGTATTGTTTTTGTGTATTACTATCATGATCACTTGAACTGCTATCCAACTTAACTCTTTCATTAGCGTTTCTAATATATCCTGGGTCTCCATAGTACTTCAGTGACATGGTATTACAGATAGGGAACTGGGTGGCTAACAAGTGATGAGCTAGGAGCTGCTATCCTTCTAGTGCTACAGTCATTTGATGTCTGTAACATAAGCACCTTCTGTGGCTAGAGGATAACAGTGCCATGAACAGACAAGGAGGATGGACAAAACAGAAAAACGGAACTGATCATGGGATAGAGATTATAAAAGCTGGGATAGTCAACTGCACATTTCATATGAATAATGAAAATAAATGTTTGCTTCACTGTCTTTTTCTTCAAATCTCAAACACAACACTTAAGGATGAGTAAACATCTCACTAATGGGTAGGTTAAGAGACAATGGAAGTTGGCATTTAATTAAAAACAAATAATTGTAGCTATATTATTTTTGTCCTCTGCCCTTCATGGTTCTCTCCACCATCCTTCAGCTGTTGGCTGGACCAGGGGAGGGACCATGCTTTCTTATCTTAGTGGGGACACAGACAGGATTAAAGCTTCTGCAAGCTACTCTAATGAGTATAATGGGTCAAAGTCTCAAAATGTTAAGGGACTTAACCTATTAACTTTCAGTGGGACTTAAAAGCCTAAGTGAAGTATAAAAGCTTGTGATTTTTACCCAGTACTCTTCAGTGCTCTTAGGTATGGCTTGGATTTCAAGTTTCATGATCAGTTTAATATGTGAATTCATGTTCTGTAACTATTTAAAATAAAGCAGCACAGTGTGCAGTTTAATTCAGTTTGATTTCCAGGCATCTGTCATACAATTTTAAATAGGTAACTTGTGAGCTGTTTAGTCTCTTTAGGACATGCTTAAGTCTCTTCAAGTTTGCTGTTCTAAATCTGTAAAGGAAAATTTAGCTATGGATCAAAACCCTTCCTCATAAAAATGTTCAGCCACATCCTATTAATCAATTAAACATACAATTTGGAAATAGGATTAAACTAACCAAAAAGTTAGTTTAAAAATAGGCTTTAAATTACTTGAATCATCATTGACCAAAACTTCCTGGGGGACATTAACAATACATTTGATAGTTGCCAAGGAAACATAACCTTTCCAGTGACCGTATGCACTGTGCTTTGTCGGAATTGCTTCATCTACTGATTATGACTGAGCCACTTCCAGCATAGCTTTTCTTCATCAATCTTTTGCCAAATTACAAATGTGTGCATTGCTAGATTAATAAATACGTTGTACCGTTAGCTACTACATACTTAATGTTGTAACTGAGTTCACAGTAGAAGCCAGACTTCAGCCTTTCTTGCTTGAAAAAAAAATTGTCATATTTTCCATCAGAAAGGGTACTGGGGCTGAGCTAGACATTTTGGATTAAATTGGAAGTGATTTGTAGAAGGTTGCTGAAGACTTGAAAGTTCCTGCTAAGTGGGGAAAAAAAGCAAGGGGGGCGGCTGGAAATTAAAACTGAGATGACAAACCCTAGTTTACTGAACTGTCCTAGTTGAGATGTAGTGCTTGGTAATGAATTTACTCAGACTGGATTGCAATGAATACTTGAAAGCTACTAGGGATTCTTGGTCCACTGAGGTTGGTATAGGCTGTCAAATGTTAAACATGAGAATAAAACTTTTGTTTAGAAGCCATTTGCAGAAGTGACCATCAGTACACTAACCTAGGATGGAGGAAAGGAGTGATCTATGATGTAAATGGGTACAAATATGATGATAGCAAAGTCAGAGCTAAAAGCTGAGCATTCAAATCCTACGAAGGAGAAGGTGGAATAGTATTAACAAGTATTTGGTTTTCTGGACCGAGAAAGACGTTTTGAGAAACTTCTGAGTACAGCTGGTTGGCAACAGGTTTTTTTTTTTTTTTTTTGTTGTAACAGGTTTCTATCGGAAAATATTTCTTTAAAACTTTTTTTCATGAAATCATGTCCGTTTGGAAGAAAATGTCCCATAAAACCCAATTTTCCTGAAATAAAAAAAATGTTTTGGAAATATTGCAATATTTTTCATTATTTGTACATTATTTCATAACATGTTAGCAGTTGTACATAATGACATGCCATTATGAAATAATAGATGATATTTTATATTTTATTTATAAAAAAACTTTAAGGGCATAAAATGTCAAACTATTTCATTATAACATGCACAGAAGGAACTTTGATCAAGAAAATATGATGTTTCAATTTGTACTAAGTAGCAGCTGCCCTTAATATTTTAACCATTGCATTATGTCATAATATGTTTCCTGTGTTGTAAAAGGCATTACCTTACTCACTTAGTCTCTATAACATGAAATGTCAGATTATGCATTATTACTACTGATATGTATGAAATAGTATATAAACAATAAATATAAACATAAAATATATTTTGAAAAGAAAATTCTGTTTTGAAAAGAAAGTTTGAATTTTTTCCAAAATTTTTTTTAAATGGATTTTTTGGGGAATTTCCATTTCATAAGAAACTTTGAAAATATTGTTTCCATTCCAATTCAGAATGAAAACAAATCTTTAGATATTGAAATTTCTTGAGACTCAGATTCTGAGTTTGACAAGCTCCACTTTTGAGCCTTCACTTAAAAAAAGTGTTATAGTTTGAAGTCTGCTCTCGCCCGTCACTTTTAATTAAATTTTACTCATAAGCTATGGGCTTGAATCTTGAATGTCATAATAAAGCCTTTCTTGTAATTATAGATGCTTCCTATTTTGTTGCATATTACTAGAGACAAACTAATTACTTAATATTCAAGAACATTAATGACTGAGAATTGGACACTAAATTTTCTTGAGTATGAAGGGAGATAAGATTCTGGTTACAGCCTTCATTTTTGTGAAAAATGTATGGAAGACTTTTCAAGTTATGACTATGTATGGAAAAAAGTTATGATTTATGACCACTTTTAATTGTCTGACCAGGCCTTCTGTGAACTGCCTGTGGCACTATTCTTTACAATATCTGTAGCTTAGTCCAATCGCTAGAACAGTGTATTAGGTTCCCTCTAAAAACATACTTGCCCATTGCAAAAAATGTAAGATAGGTGTGGTTAGAAATAATATAGGGTATAGGATTAACTTTCAAGGCAATATAATTGGGATGAGGTTCAGAAATTGCTTGTGCAATCTACATAAAAAAATTGTTCAAAATCATCAGAGGTTATTAATATTTTTATTGATCTGTGCATTGGGAGTGTATCCTCATCCATCAACCATGTACAACCTGAAAACTGAGCACAATTCCTCCTTGTCCATGTAAATGAGAATCAAGACATTCAGCAGTCAGGATGTCAGTCTAAGGGAATGGGAAGTAAAACTTCTGATAATACCATGAATTAATTATGAGCCTCATCTTTATGGAGGAGGAGCCAGGAAGAGGTCTATATTGTTTAAAGCTTTTCTGAGGCATAAAATCTAGCTAGTATTAAATTATTCAGAATGCTAGAACAGAGTCTTGAAATATGGAATTCAAGTGGCATGACCTCATCATAGTGAAACTACCAATGCTTGCTCTGCCCCCCTGAATAGAAACACAATACAACATCATTTGGGTCCTTTAGATTAGGAATTTTAATGATCAATGAATGGGATAGGTGTAGTTTGTCCAGATTCCAGGAATTTATTCACTGCTGATAATCTGGGAAGCAAAGCCTACTCATCTAAAAGTGTAACAAAAAGCTTGACATGGAGGCCATGTGAATAATTTCATAGTGATTCTGAGGCTTTAGAAGCCATACACCGATTAATTTTCAGTATGTATCTACCTCACAACATGTGTCTGACGAAGTAGGTAGTCACGCACAAAAGCTTATGCTCCAATATTTCTGTTAGTCTATAAGGTGCCACAGGACTCTGTCGCTTTTTACCTCACAACAGTGATCTTAGTTTATCCTTGTGTGTGATGTTAAATAAAAATATAATTTGGGAAATGAGTGAATTTTCTCAGAAGATGAGATCATCGGTTTCTTCCAGACACAGCTGCAGATGCTAGAAGCTTTTTTAAAAGAGATGTATAAAGTACGGTAGGAGTAGGGAAATTGGGCTTTATGGAAAATTAACACAGTAGCATAGAGGTTTCAGGAACGTTTTCAAAAGACTACAAACCTTTGGGGACGAGACAATGTGTGAATATTGAGAAATCTGCCAATGCTTTATTACAGACATGAATGTTTTAGATCCCTACTGAGGATTTTTCATATTTTTTCTTTTCATTAGTTCTTCATAGCCTTTTGTCTCGATAGTTCAAAAAGTAAACTGAAACCTGAGTGTATTTTTTTAAAGTGATATAAATTCTTTTTAGTTCTAGATGTGTTGCCTTTGGCTGCTTGTGTTCTTCCCAATACGTTGAACTGTGCAAAGACTCAAGTAAAAAGGTTCTGAGTCACACCTTAATGGGTTTTGTGCCCACCTCTCTGTCAGTTCAGAATTGAGTCACATCCTGTATTACCCATGATCAAATGAGCTAACAACTACAGCAAATATGGATATGGTTAACTAATATAGGGCATGTAGCTACATTGGTGGCCTTTTGAAGTGCTGTGTAGGAGTGGGGAACAAGAACACCCAGCTTTCTGAAACACCTTCAAGGGATCCACAGAACATAGCTGGAGAAAGTTTTGATATGTCAATGTCACTGTACCTTATTCATCTTTTTAAAAAAATCACACCTGTCTTTTC